>NC_082597.1:70543994-70851494 GCF_030936135.1 Gavia stellata | reverse complement strand
CAGGAAAAGAACATGAAAAGCTCAGAGAGCAGCAATGCTGGTTTCTCCCATCCCAATTAAAAAGACAAGAATTTTTAAAAATATAATTAAATCCCTCTACTCTATCCCCAGCTTCAACCACTGCAATTCTCTGCCCCAGCATCTTAGGGGATTCCTCCTGCCTCTTGACATGGGTGCTTGTCCCTGCCACACTGAATTATGCAGAATACAGGGAGGGTTACAGGGTAACCCTCCACCACTAGCCCACTGCTGGGGTTCAACAATATTGTCACCACACTTGAATAAAATTTTCTAAAACATTGCCACTCTGTGGCAATTGAAAGTATAACACATATAATTTTCTATAGCTGTAAAATCTACTTTTAACTTTTACGGCACAAGATGTTAAAAAGAGAAAGATTTCTGGCAAATAAATTGTTCCAATTAAGATATGGTTTAAAAACAAACATACAAACAAAAAACCCCAAACCACCACACCAAAACCACATTGATCTTTCTTATACTGCACTAACATCACTGAGAGCAGTTACCATGGAGTTTTAAAATGAATTACACAAATATGACATTATCAGAACTTACGGATTGCCATCTTTAAGCAGCTCAGTAAGTATAAGTCCCAAAGATGAAATGGCCATTTTGCACTGTTGGTTGAGGGCAAGCAAGGCAGATTTTAAAATATTATTATTCATGTGGCTTTTCCCATAGCATATTCAAAGATAAGGAAGCAAGTGGAGTTTACCAGCACCTCGTTGCGGGCAGCAGAGAGTTACCATGTGTCTCGCTGCAGGACATCAGACACATTCATTAATCTTTTACTTTTTTAGTTATTTATCATAGGCTCCCCAGTTTTCAGCAGGCTGTGATGGAGGGGTTCAGCTGGAGCAGGCTCTCACGTGGGGCAGGCACCCTACAAGCTGCACTGAGCCCTTCCAGCCCCTTCCCCCCGAGGCTGTGACTCTTCCCGCACTAACCACCAAGGGCAAACCTCATTGTCAAAGAAAGTTTATTCACATCTCTATTCTCAACAGGAGACATGCTAAGGAGAGAGAGTATTTTTAAAATTTTACTGAAATACTGTTGAAGATTTTAGTGAACATTTTAAGTTTCATGGAAAGATTTTAGCAGCTCCTCCCACCAGTGCCTTTGGTAGAGGGAAAAATACCTCAAACAAAACAAAACAGAGTTAACAGTAAGCTGTGAAGCCTCCAGTTACTGAAGCACCCATGAGTTTTGGAACTGAAATCACAATAAAACCAACAACTACTTTTAAAAATCAGAAGAAGGAAGGTTTTTTGTTTTTTTTTTCCTAATTCATTTTAAGTTCAGATAGTAGTGCTGACTCAGAGTTGCTCCTGATTTAAATCTGAGGTCATGGTCAGGCTCAGTTGGAGAGCAACATTGATTAACTACTTCCTATCATAATAGTGTGCTCCATAAGCACACACGGCGGGGGGGGGAATAAAATCACTACTTAGCTTTTTTTCAGAAGCAGGTAAAATACACACCGCGCCACCCTCCCTTTTGGTAATACGCAAAATGGATGATTTTTCTTCTTAGGCTACTTGTATAACAAAATTGAACCTCTTATCTCCCTGAATGCTACTAAGGGTAAAAATGTCATTTCCCACAGCGAACGCAATACAACTTTACATGTGTGAAGAATACAAATGTATTCCATCTTGAGGAAAATCCCAGGTTGTTCATACACGTATCTAAGATCGCAAATGTGTCATTTATTCAGAGAAATATTTTGCTGATTTCCCAGGAGTAAGAAAAAGTATTTTAATGTCCGAGGTTCTGGAGAAACCATGCTCCTCTCCACAGAGATGTAAAGTTCAACCCCATGTATGCCATGCAAGCAGTGGATTTCATGCTGCTTGAAATGACAGGTATACCAAAGTACACAGGAAAAGCTGGAGCAGTATGATAATAATTTAGTTACTATTCAGAAGTTGGAAATAGAAGAACTAAAGCCACCACAGAGCATTTGAAAATACCTTGCTATTATAAAGACAAGTAAAGAGAAGGATACTTGCAGATTACTTAATTGCTTTCATGTTATGTATTTTGTCGAAGTACATAGAACTGATCACACTTTTTATACAAAAAAAAGGAGGGGCATTAGTCTAAACATAAATTAGCCATCAAGATGTTTTCATTTTTTTACATTAGAAGATAAAAAGGTATTTTTTCCTGCATGGGCAGAGAAATTTTCTCTCGAAAACAGTTAACGTTTTTAACCTAGCCTAGTATTTGGCCTGCTTAAGTCTAAGCTTATAAGAAAAAAAATCAAGTATCACATTCAGAAACACATATGCGTTGGAGCACATAGTAGAACTGGGCTGTTGAGTCTATTAATTAAGAAATTCTCATTACTTTAAAAAAAGTACTAACTGTGAAAGGAGATGAGTTCAGTACCATTCTTAGCTATTTGTGATATTTCAAATGTTATTTCTGGTCCTCATCCTGCACAATATATCGTCTAGTAGAAGTACCATAAAAAACCCAAACAACATCCACAATACTTTCTGGGCGGAGGCACTCGGTCACATGGAAGTTACAAAACATTCATAAATCTAGATATCCCCTAGGCCGTGGATTTCCTTCTTAATAGCAGAGCCAGTGGTCAATATGCATTTCTCTAGAATGAAAGAAGTAGCACGTCACTAACCTGAGTCAGACTCGCTGGGGTGAGCCCATGCAATGGAGTGAGGCCATCTTGCCTTGCAGCATGGACAAACTCTGTAGGACCCTAGAAGCGCAGCGGTACTTATGGATGGGTGCTTGCCCCCTTGTTATCCCCCCTCTCAGATCAGAGGGAGGTTGCAGGAGGGGGCTTGTCTCTGCTCCCCACAATAAACTCATCAGCGTAACTGAGCCACTCAAAAGGACTTTGCTTCCTGCTGTTGGCCCAATCTCAGGAAATCAAAGGAGAAGAAAGGCCAGGTCTCTGAACGGCATTTTAGCCAAAATGCCATTGGGCTACACGTGGGGTGGAGCAGGTGAAGCATCATCAGCTTCTGCTGACCCACCCCCTGCTCAGCTGCACCCTCTCGTACAGCAGAGGAGAAATCTCCCCCACCACTTCTGAGGGTCTGAAAAATGAGCTGTAATTATTCAAGGTGGTAGGGAACTGATTGATTACCTGGGGGGCAGGGGCAAAACAGAAATGCTTTCCTGTCAGGCTCTGTAGCCAAAGACTGCCCACAGAGAAGCAGCATTAAGTCAGTGTATACAGCTTTAACTCCAGTGATTCCAGATTTCAGCCTGCATCAGCACTCAGTCTTAATATTATCGTAATGTAATGCTTTCTGTGGGATAGAGGAAAAAAAACATGGCTGTGGAAAGGGACCTCATGAGATTTCAAGCAGTGAGGATGATGAGATCCTCCCTCAGCCCTTCCCAGCAAACACTAATGCTTTTCCACACTTCAAAAAAATAGGTGCAGTTGAACATTAAATAGCTTAGAGGAAACCCACATAAAGTGAAACAACCTGGTGCCTGTAAACAGCAGTAAATGCAGGAAGCCTGAGGCAGGTTGCTTTTGCAAATCCAGCAGTGGAAGCTTACTGTCCATCATGGTTATCACATGGTTAACACACGGTTAACACTGCCCAGGCCAGCAGCTGCCTCCAGAAATAGAGGCACTTACTGTTTCTTCTTCCCCTGCCACCATTTTTTGGACCAGCTGTAGCCCCTTCCACTTCACTGCAACTCTAGATACTTTGGGTAGGGGCCGTCTTTGTGCAATGTGTTTTGGGGATGGGGCTTTCTTGGGGCATGTGGGAGCCTTCAATGCTCGACCCAGACAGCTGCCTACAGGTGGGCTGGGACCGACCCTCAAGGACAGAAGCATACACAGTTTCCACAGCCACTCGTCACTCCCAAACACCACAAAACACAACATGTCTTAACACCCACTCAGAGCCTCCTCTATGGAAGACCAGCACCCAGAAAACCCCACCACGTCCATCAAGAAAAGAGTCTTGTTGGGAACGGGTGTCACAGTGCAGTTGCAATCAAGATAATAAATACAAGTGATGTGCTGAAGAGCTGTGTTATCCAAGTGTCCAATTAAATCTCTGCTCAGGATTTATCAGCCACCTTCAAGTAAGCCATCTGCAAGTGTGCTGATAATAATTCTGCAGCTTGGTCAGCAGACAAATTGTAACAATGAAAAGGATCCTGAGCAGGTGCTCCTGAGAAAGTGAGAAAACATGTAGTCAATGCACCCAATTTAGTCACACACTGGCAGGTACCCACCTTCCTTCCTTTTTCTTTTTTTAACTTCTTTTGGATGAGACATCAAACCAAATTCCTAACCACTCACATGGTTACTAAGGATCCCATAGCTCTCCTTATAAGATTAGGGGTGCTAAATCCCCTATCATAGCCAAATTCTAGTCTGTACAATTATCATCTAACTCTTCAAAAGCTCTTTCCTCTATCAGTTGGATGAGACACTTCTTCACTTCCCCTCCTGTAATGGATTAACTGCCATTAGCAACTGCTAAGAGTGACCCTCTCCATTACTTTTAATTGTAATTAGCTGACTGTGGAAGTGGAAGGAAGGCTTTAAAGAGACATGATGCAAAATGTGCCTTAAAAAAAGAGACTGGGATCTTTTCATTGAACCCAGTCTTATGCACGGCTAAAATGAGGGGGATGCACTTGTTTTGAGTGAGGTGATTGTTATTTCTCTTCAGCATCCATCACTGCTTCTTGGGAGTAATATGGCTTTCCATCCCCCAAACAAATAAGGCTGATGAGACACAGATATGAGGAGACTAAATCAGAGATTCCTCTTTTTTGGTAATGCCACACGCACCTCAGAATCAAAATCTCTGAAAAATAGAGCTGAAAGAACAGCTTACACAGAGAGGAGGCAGGATCCTGCTCCCAAGGGGCTGTTGTGATCCCATGGAAATTTCTGTTGCTTGGCACAAAACCATAAATAATGGGACAGCAAGCCTGCACAGTCCAAGCCAAAAGGTCGCTGCTGTTTATTCGCTATCAATACTATCTGCTTCCTGTTTGGAAGCTTAAAGTTCAGGTAATGAAGTTTTAATGAAATATCTTCCTATGCCATTTTCTCTACATGAGAAACAACCAATTCCTTAAATATAAATAAGGATGTTACATTCTCTACTGTTACTGAATATTTCTTCAACTCACATGGGACAAGAGAAGTTCCATATTTTGGAGCCCAATTACAGGTGCTGGAGCTAGTGCCGAGAGCGCAGGACTGGGCACCCGCACACGTTGGCTGCAAGGGGCTGTCCCTGCAGTGCCCGGGCAGGGTCTGGCTCTGCCCCGGAGGGGTCCTGACCCCAGTGAGCAGCCCCAGAAGCGGTCCCAGCCCCAGTGAGGCAGGCGCTCCTCCTCTGATGGCAACAGGATGCTTTCCTGGAAAAAACATGTGGCAGAAAAGCACAAGGTGAGTATAAGGTTGTCAGAAGAGCAGGCAAAGCATGAAATACTTTTACTACACACAAATGCTATACGTGTCCCTCTTTTTAGCTGGAACATGTGGTTGTGCTGCTTCTATTTACACATAAAAGGAGACAGCAAAAAGTGAAGTGACTTGGAAAGGTCACAGTAGATTCAGTTAAAATATTTTGCCAAAAGTACGCATTTTTATCAGCTGATGTGATTCACAAATTTGTAGTAAATTCATGCAGTTATTTTCCTGAAAAAAAAAAATCTCAAATGATTGACAATTTTTTACTATTTCAATTTTCTTTTCATTTGTCATCTTAAATTCATATTTTGTTTGGAAGCAAGCCTAAACCTAAAGCAGCAAGCAATCCAACAAAGATTACTACCAAGTAGAAACATTTTGATCTCCCTCCTTCTGCCTTTTGGGGATTTTGTCTTATGGAACTGACAATTTTATTTGCTTATTGCTCTAGGTCTCACAAGCAGTTAGTTACAGAAATGAAGAAGAAAAAAAAAAGGAACTTGCTGTCCTGAATCTCCTTCATACATAGACTCTCAGAAAATACAGCTTCTGCTGCCAGACAGGACTCTCCCTGGCACTCCTGACGACACAAGTACTTTCCTGAAAGCCTTGGCATTTAAACTCATATTCTCAAAACATTTCTAAAGGGGATGGGGAAAAATAAAGCCTTCTTTTAAAACATATACCACAGCCTTCCTATCTGATGTGCTCTACAAAAGCACATTCTCAGAACAAAAATCCAAAGTATTCTAACATTTCAGAGTGTAACGTCACTTATTTATTGGTATCCAATATTTATTTCATACAAAGACTCCAACAGCTGACCTCCACATTATTCTGAAATCAGCACTTTTCTGTTCTCAGTATTATTTCATTTTCAAAACTAGTGAGTGTTGTTGTTACTGAAAAATCCAGCTGGTGCAGTGTCACCCTTCAGAAAACGTATCATAGATCTGGTTCACTTTATGAATCTGTCCCCATGTGTATCTGCAGGACCATGGCCAAAGACTCTTCTGGGGTAGTTTTATTAGTCTGAGCACCATACTTCACAAAAGATGGCTGGGCTGCATTCAGAGCCACATTGGAAATCCATGCTAGCTGGGATCTCCGCTAGCTTGGATATCTCTACACCAGCCTCCAGCTCACCAGGTAGATATGCCCGGTGTTAGTGAGTCCTCTCTCAGGTAGTAAGGCTGTGGGGCTGCAGATGTTCATCCACAGGAATAAAGTTGTGGGTCCCTATTGATGTCTATCTGTAATAAACAAGACAGAACATGGAACTTTAATTACATGGCACAAAGACTCTCATTTAACGCATAACAGTCTATTTGCCGACAAAACTGCACTTCTGCAAAGCACTTCTCTGCTTAAGGCACACACAATTTAGCCTCACTTCATTTGCTGTAACTTCAGATTTCAAAGAAGTCCTTTATTAAAATGGAAGACATTGCAAACAAAACTCTATTACATGAAGAATTCCTGCTGGGGAAACTCTCCAAATATAATGGATTTCTCTGAAGCATTTTGAAACATCAGGGAGATCCTGGAAAGGTTTTATAATTCTGTTTTGATTCCAGTGGCTCCTATAAACAATACATTTCCTGTATACTTGACACTTGTCACTAAAGAATCCCCATTCTTCCTGAGTTTGCATTACAATTAATCCCCTTTTAAGCAAATCACTGCAGGCCAGATGTCCTCAGCTAAGCTTAAAAACATTAAAATGCATCCTACTCTTCCTTTCCCTTTTATGATCTGCATTCATTCTGACAAGACTGGGGATTTATGGCCAACAGAGGTTTACATATCACAATTCACAGGATGCAGCAGAAGTAAAAGTCTAAAGCAGAGGCTGAAGCAACAGCATAGCCCCATTTTCTTCTCCTTGGCCTATGGTGGTGTAACTAGGCTTTGCATCTTTTCAGTGAGCCTTCCAAGGAAGAAGAGAGAGAGAAATGAACAGAGCTAAGAAATTTCAGGAACACAATTCTAAAAAAACCCCTACAGTCTAATAGGAACAAACCAACGTATACCTGCAAATGATAGAGCCAACATCAATCTGATGTCTTTGCTCTGAAATTAGGCAAGAAATATTTCAAATCCCAGAATCTCAAGACACAAATGTCATGACTGTGAAACAAACCTGAAAGCATAGAAAGAGGAAGAATAAATAATTCTGAGGCCGTCAAATATTTTAGAAGGAGGTTTTTCAGTTCATTTTTATTTTGCCCCACACGCTTACATTTCCAAACGAATACATGAAGTACATGTTTTTCACAACATATTGCAACAGATAGTTTAAGCAGCAGTAATTTCAGTTAGCATAACCTACAGCGTCTATGTTCTATGAGCAATGACGTGTTCAAAAAAACCTTCAAGCTTCTGAAGGTGGAGAAATCCAGTATTACATTTGAATTAACATACAGTGTGGGAAGTCTACGTCATCTCTTCTTGCACAGCAGACCCTCCTTTCTCATCTGCATCTGAAAGAATAGGAAAAAATAAGTCTAGTCCTAATTAATATTTCTCAAATCCATAACGTATATCCAAAAAAATTCATCCATTTCCTTCAAAAACATTTTTTCACAGCTGGAAGAGGCACAGCAAATAATCTTTTAAAAAGCCGACAGGAGAAGAATTCCTCCTGCTCAGTTTTCAAAGTGTAAAAATAAGTTTTTGGAGGTTGGTTCTTATCCCATTGTGAGCTGCATGTAACCTTTAAGTGCCAGAAACCATTTGCAGTACCTGGCAGGAATAGCTTACCTGTCCTATGGTCACACTTATATAATTCTCAGTACCTCCCCATGCACATTATTTTATTAAGAAGGTAATTATTTTACATAGCAGCTTTGCAATGCTTTATAATTCACAATACAGCACTGTGAGACATAATATAGCCTATCATCAACAATAGCAATAATAAGTTGTGCATATGTTTTGCTGTTTCATCCATAAATTATAAGTGTCTTTATGGTCATCTGCTAAGCAGGGGATAACAGTGAGTATCTGGGTGTGGCTCAAATTATATTGTCTTCTAATCTTTGTTATCTCACCATCAGCTCAAGAAGAAATGAAAGTCACTTTAAATGGAGATGAAAGGGCGGGTAAAGCAAAGGAAGAATTATGTGGCACCCTGCCTATAAAGTATGGTTTTCTCTGTGAAAAGCAAACCTGGTGCTCCCCAAAGCAGGGGGAGCTAATGTTGATGTAACCAGTACAACTTCCACACTTTGCATTCTGGTTGCTTCTAATCCAGCAGGTCACAGGCACAACTGGCCCAGAAAGGGAGCCAGCAGTTGGACAAGTCAGCTGCGGATGGATACGAGGAGTAGTTGGAAGCATGAGAACAACCCCTCTTCCACTCCTCCTTGGACAACACAGCAGGTACCTTATCACCCGTACAGCAGAACATGACAAATTTCTACTTTAATTTTTCCTGGAAAAGCAGCGTGTATGTAATACTGCAAGATCTTTTTAGGGCTGTTTTCATAGTGCTCTCTGACAGAGATGGCATCGGCCGCCTTTCCACCTCAGCTTTACTCACACCAGCAGCTCTCCTGCTGCAGCTGACCGCTTGTCATTCTGCATCCAGGCAACACGCTCTGCAAGCTTTCCATCTGCTTCCTTTGTTCTTTCCAGAAGAAAAACCTGGTCAATAAAACACTTGCCAGGCAATACAGATTTTTATGCCAGATTCCAGACCTTCAGCACAGATCCAGTGAAATCAACACGTTACATGTATTTATTAATTTCTCTGCACACCCCATGGAGGAAAGGTAGCCTCCTGAAAAGTAGCAGGATACTATACATTGCTGCTTCTACAATGACCCTCTCAAGTAACCCCAGTCAGCTGTGGTGCACCTGCATAAATGAAACAGAAGCTAATCCAATGCTGCTCTTTTCTTGAATTTGGAGTGTTTAAATGCATCATCGTGCCCTTACTTTGGCTTCTTTGTAGGCATGAACACATACATAACAGGTCTAATATATATATATATAGTGCTTGTATACCAGTGGAGCATTTTCTTTTGTTTTATAATTATTTTATTTCACTGTTCATTCTTATATTTCATTCATAAGAATGAAGGCGTAGAAATAATGTAGTACAATCAGAATGTGCGATTAGTGAATGAGACTATGAAGAAACAGAAATATTTATTTCAAATCTGCCTTTAAGTACTATGCCATTGAATAAACAGATATAACAGATAAATTTACCCTTTGCTGAAATGTGGGTTCCCCTGGAATATAATTTTCAACTATGGTCAGTGACTGTACTCAACCCGAGAGCTGTCAATAACTGGCAAATTATCTTCTGGTGTAACTCACCTGAAGCCAAAATTCCCTGCAGGTATAACCCAGGGAAGTCAACGGAGCTACTGAGAATCCGACATTGCAAAAGAGAGTGGCATGTGACTCCAGTACTCAGCTAAAACCACAAAGAGAAATTTAGCCGCATCACTAATACTGTTATTTGACCTAGGGAAGGAACTGAAGATCAGTGATTTCCCTCTCTTAAATCAGTGAAACCGGTATTTGCAACAGGAGGAGTGTTTTAACTACCAGTGTCTCAAAAGAGCATTACATTTTGTGTCCGACGGAGAGAATGACACATTTGTGACTAGTAAGGCCCTGCTGCGGGCTCGCCGCCCCCCCGGCGGTCCAGGGCAAGCTCCCACCGACCCTTCCTGCCCGTGCCCCGTCCCCCTCGGCGGGCAGCGCTGCGTGGCCCCTCCAGCTCCGCACCACAGCGACCCGCAGGTGGCAATGTTGGACCGGTTTTTGAGGATTTCGTGACACTTCCTGGCCTGAAGGTGCAACACAGTTGTCTTCTCATTGCTCGTGTTTTCCATTTCTTAGATCACTTCTTGTTTATTTTTATCCTACACTGGGCACCCGCCGTAAGAGACATTCCAGTGTTGAATTCACTTCCGATTTGCTAATACTTGTGCCTTTTCCATCTCGTTTTCTCTCATTTACGGGCTTTCCTGGGCATGTTTTCTGGAGTGATAAAAGTTTTGGAAGAATTAGATTTAATTATAATCTCTGCTTGATGCTTTCTGTGGCCTATACTTGGTCGACCTTGGCAGGCTCAAAGGAGACGTAAAATACCACTCCAGGTTCAATATGCTTAAGACTCCTTCAGGCCAAGGATTTATTCCAGAAGCCTTGATACTTTAAGTACTGCTACAAGGAAGAGATAATATTCCTAATTTCTCTTCCTTTTTTTCCTCCATAGATGTGCAGCTGATGGATACAAAGTCCCCCAAGAGCTCATTATCAACACATAACATAACGTTGATCCCTGTTGAACTGCATATATGGGTTTAGCCTTCTATCTAATTATGCCAATCAAAGGTACAGAAATTGAATACAAATTCAGCAGTGTGGCTGTGGTGTCTGTGTGCATACCTTATCACACTACACCCGCTGATCCTCGCCCAGGAGCCTAGAGCCTCTTGTCCCCACAGGCTGGGGCAGAGGAAGCACCAAGGAAATCCAGCATCAGGAAAGCCAGGGTACTCCTCCTGCTTCTCCCTCCAAACCTCACAAAAACCCAGCATCAGGAAAGCCAGGGTACTCCTCCTGCTTCTCCCTCCAAACCTCACAAAAAAATGTGGTTAAAGGAGTAAATCAGGGGTACAGCTGCCCATCTGTGGCTCGATGCTCTGGTGTGGCAGGGATGGGCAGCACAGTGGCAGCTGCCCATGATGGTGCACGCGTGTGGCTCAAAGGGCTGGGAAGGCAGGTGTAGGCACCACGGCCATGCCCACGGCTGTGACCTGATCGCTAAAGGGGCAGGCAAGAAGGTGGAAAGGCAGTGCTTCTGCCTCTAAAAGTCTCTAGGCGGGACTCTGAGGACAGCAGTAAGGGAAGATGACAACATTGTGAATTCCTGCAGAAATTTTGGCAACATATTGTAATGAGGAGTATACAGCTGGGAGGTGGAAAGGAGCTTCTGCTCAGCTGTAGCACCTCCACTGGAAGCCGCAAAGATTGTACACATTTCGGGACCCCCAGCTCTCTTAACTCAGCTAGATGAGAGAAGGAAAATTCTACCTTCTTCAGTGGAAGCACTGGAGAGAAACCAGCACTCACAGCTTGTGATTAACTGCCACAGAGAGCAAAAGATTATTTTTAAATCTCTTAAACCATTTCAAATTCTCTTAAGCCTAATATTACATGTTCAACGAAGAGCATCAGCTTACAAATATTGCTCAGCTAACATGCATATGTTGTGGGACTGGTGAGAGAATACAGTGCACCTTTTGTATTTTGGTTACTTTGAATCTATTTCAAACTGTCTGAAAGATACTATTTCTTGATAGTCTCCCAGTGGCTTACCAGTGTACCCCTGTAAGGTCCATATCCAATTCCAAACGGGGCGGGGGGGGAAATCACAGTTATATTTCCATCCAATATTTCAAAGCTTTTGAGGAACAGAAGTAAGCCCCCAAAAGTGCTAGCAGTTGGGAGGGGAATAACTAATCATGTCCAAATTTAAGTATCAAATTCAAGAACCTAGTTAGAGTAGGATGCTTCTATTGTCAATGGAAAGTACTAGTATTTTTGGAGGAAATTCAGATGTTAAACTTTCTACACGGACTGTACCAGAGCTGAACAATGACCATGCTTTTAACTCAGGCATCTGAGGCAACAGGAATTCCCCCTTCCTCAATTCTTGATACCTTATTTTCATAGAAAAGCAATCACATAGCTTCTATGATTATTTTTTAACATTAATTTGCCAGAGCTTGGGAAAAGCAGTACAGAGCACTAATAACTAGACCAGTAATCACAGACTATGCTTCTTCTGGATGCACCACAGATCAGAAAAAAAATATCATCATGTAGCTTATTTGAGATACGGAAATTATACACTGGGAATATTGCTGTCCCATAGGACAATGTGCCAAAATTTGAACTTTAGTTTCACACACTCTGTTAGCAGCAGGACTGTGATCAGGAAAAAAACTTAACAGTAATCCCACCCTCAGAAATCCTCCAGAGAACTTGCTGCTGAGAAACTCCATCCTGAAGGCTGCCAGAAGCTCTAATCAGCTAATATATCAAAGCTCTACTGTAGCCTGTCTACTCCCCCGATCTCAGCAAGAGATAAAAATAATTCTCATGGGTCAAAGTACAAATCTAAGAATAAGCAAGAAAATATGCATTACTACACTCTGCAAGACTGTGAATGGATGATGGTGATCAAGACAATGCTTTGATGCTGCGTCCAATACGGTCTTACATATATTTCATATTCTGTGTTTCTTGAATTTAGCATCGGCACATTAAGCCAGAGGTGAATGGAGGCATGTTGCTTACTTCCATGTTTTTTGCCAGGCAGACATGCTCACATTTTTTGCCTTTGTTGGGATTCCAACAGAGTAAATGGTCACCGTAACAAAGCAGTTAATTTATCATAGACTGAAATGGTGAACTAGTTTTTTAGCGTCAGGACACTTTTCTTCCTCTTTCCATTATAAGCCTTTAAAAGGTCACACAGTACCAGCCAAGGAGTCACTATCAGCATTAGGCTTAAGGAGTGCATGTGACTGTTGCTGTACAGCTCCTTCTCACTGGTTTTACAGTTTCTCAGATGTGGAGATGGATTATACCCCTAATTACACTTTCATCTTCGTAAGCCCATCTGTATTAAGTTTCTGAAAATACCTACTTATTCAGCTAACAGCAGAAAGAAACAAAACATGATTGCTCCCTAGGATAACACCTTTTTTTCTTAGTGTCTTATGCAGAATGAATAGTAATTTCAAAACTAAACACCCAAGAGGCAATCCGTTTTCCACTTACTGCAGAGTATCTGATTAACCCCAGTTTGCCTGAAGCCATCAGAGTACTGGGAGGCAGCCACTTCTGCAGCGTTTGTATCTAAGTACTTGTTGGAGGATCCTCTCCCATCCTGAGCGAGTCACAGGTAAAAGTCATAGGATGGTCTATATGAATCCTTCAGTCTTCTTCAGTACTATAAAAAACACACAGACTTTCAGATAAGTACAGATTCCCTTCTTTAGAAATGCTGCTAATGATACAGGCTCCAATAGGTTTGCTTGGTTGTTTGTGGATGGTTTTTTGTTTGGGTTTTTTGTTGTTGTTGGTTTTGGGTTTGGTGGTTTTTTTTTTTTTTTTTTTAGCAGCTGCAGAATTTCCTTGGCAGATGTTTTCATCAAGAAAGCAGCATTATCCCACATTGGACTCTGGTACTTTTACACAGCAAACATTACTTTCCTAAACAAGTAGCCAGCCCTACAAGTTTCACTGGGGCTACTTCTAGAAAATATTATTGTTCAATTGAACTAAAGCAACCCTGGAATATCTTGTGTGAGCAAGTGGGACTGCAGGAGGCTATAGGTCAATAACCTTGGATGTATTTTACATAACAGATGAAATAGCTGTAAATTATCCCTGAGGTGGGCAAGATTAAGTCAGATAAGAGCAACGGCTGTGGTCATGCAGAGCTTCAAGACTCTGTTCCAAGTCCAGGCTTTTTGGAAGCCAGTGATTAAACACTGGAAAAAATGTGAAATGTTTCAGATAATTAGAACCATTTATTCAGTGGGAAAGGGCATGAACTGCATTTTCTTAAGGAAAAGCAAATGTAGAAGGACTACTACCAGCTTGGTTGGACTCCAAAAGCACATCTCTTCTATTAAGGTTAGATGATTCCCATGTGGGGTAGTAGACAGAAGGACTCTTGTTGGTTGTTTGCTATCTACACTTATTTACCACATATAATGAAGTGTGGCATAAATGAAAATTAAGTGGTACGCTGCAGAAATTTTCTTAGTAGGTATTTGGGTGGTCAAAGTCTCGTGGTGGTCTTGCAGTAAAAGTTAATTCTGGGGCAACCTTTGCTTTGCATAATGAGAGCCTAAATAGCTGGAGGTCTATCTGAAATCTGTATGTAGCACTCCAGCAGCTTGAGGACCATCTGCAGTTACTTTCATTCTTGTCTTCCTCTTAATCATCTTAATGATTAGCCAGTATATCATCCAGTGGAAATGCTAAAACACCATAAGCCATAGATTCTGAATTAGCAATTCCTGCATCACATCAGTAATTTATATTTAGTTTATAGCAGTGCTTTTAAAAACATCTTTTTAGAAAGATGTCCAGTTTTGATTAAGACATAATGAGGCAGTCTGTTTAAATAATTTGGAAATTATTTCAAATCTCTGCCCAAATACAAATGAAACTGAACATGAACACTTTTGGAGCACTGAGGAATTTAGTCACCTTCTTTACACCCTGTTTCTCTTCCTCTACATGTGCTCATAACTAGAGACAGCTCAGATTAAATCTAGATTTAAACTCTATGTCTGGATCTCAATATCCTGTCTCAAATGGTACAAACCACAGTCCCAAATCCAAACATCCAAGAAAAAAAAAAATTGGATCCTAATGCAAATCCTGGGAAGCTTGAGAAGTTCTAAACCACCTCATTCTGAGCCAGCAAGTGTGAGCTCAAACTTGAAGCTGAACTCTGACCCACATATGAGCTCTGGATTCCTGGGTTATTTGCACAAATCACTCCTTATAAAGTAAATTTTTATCACATTCGGTTTGGAAAGGAGCATGCGGAACCCAAAACGCAGCAGTCCCAGAGCGAGCACCAGGCATAACTGGCCCTGCAGGACACAGAACCTCTCAAAGCCCAGCTACGGGAGGAGGCAGCGTGGCCAAGCTCCCACCCCAGGAGCCTGCAGGTGCTCCCCTGCCAGCCTGCCTGGGCTGTTCTCCCACCTCGCTTAGCATTGACTGGTCTTTCCTAACCTACATTCAGTGCCAAGTAGTCATCCACAATCTGTTTCCATCTCCACTGACGTTGCCACAGGCATACTTGCCTTATGAAAAGAAACTCACCATTCAGACGCTGCCTTTTTCCTCCCCAGCCAAAATACCGCCCTCTTGTCTACCTGAAAAGGTAACTAACTATGGAAAAATCATGATTTCAAATGGTTCAATAAAGATTTCAGGTCAAGGAACAGCAATCTGCAAGGAATCGGGTATGATATATGTTGCACCAGTATGCTGATGGAAAATAATTAAGAATATATTACATATACCACTTATATACCTGTACCATTAAACTGACTGTGCATCTACAAAACAATGCAAACAGAAGAGTGGTATATACCGCTTGAATAACTAGATGAACAGCAGAGGTATTTATTTGAGAAGAAAGCGAAGCAATAACCTCTATATCCAGAGAGCAAATGTGGAGGCTTTCTCATATGCTTCAATTCTGGATCTAACTTCTGACCTGACAAATTTGCATGGAAAGTTTGAGGGCAAAAAAGGAATTTTGCCACAACAAAAATTTTCAGTTCTCAAAAACATTGTGTTGTTTCAAAACCTATTTAGAAATGATTTTAATTGAAAAAAAAAAGTTGAAAATATTTGAATAATAGTAAAGCTATTTTGTTTTGGTTAGTGTTGCTACAACTTCCCTACGAACCCTTGCTTAACTTCAGCAACCGATTGATAGGCCCACAGCCAGCTCCTTCTATCTCTCTTACAAGTTCAGCTCATTACCAGTCCTTATCAATTGACCAAGATCATTTCTCTTTTAGGGTTCAGCCCTGCAAATTACTGATATTCTGGACTTAGTCTACAAAGCACTTGGACAGACATTTGGCTTTAGTGAAACTGCTGATGGAGTTAGAGTTAAGACTTGAGTACTGTTTTGGATCAGGGCCAGAGCAGGTTTTTCTTTGCAGGATTAAGTCCTAAATCTGCCTCCAGAAGTGATTCAGTTCCAGTTCTTCACCCATTTTTTCGTTCTCTGCATTTCTTCATTTGCTTTTATCTTTTGGATGAAAACCAAGGCCTAAGGCCTGATTCACTCATACTGTTGCTCTTTTACACGAGCATAACAACTTCAGTGAAGTGTCTTAAATCAAATCTGGGAAAATGATTATCTGGGTGAATGGATGTGTTCATGCACTGCTGCTTTCAGACAGCTGGTCACTAGGAAACAAAGTCTTTCCCATAGGTCCTGCTGTACAGTTGCATAAAACTATACCAAAGTATATTTTTTCTCCTCTTTGTGATGAGAGAGAAAAAAAGCACAGGTTCTTTGGCAACAAGATAAGCACAGGCTCTTCCTGATGACAACCATAAAGCAAGAGGGCTTAAACAAAAAAGAGGTCAAAGGAATTAAAATCCATTAATATATTCCAATAAGCTTTAGCGGCCTGCATGATTATGTGAGATGATAAACTTTTAGATGTAACAAGTCTTTCAAAAACATAAATTCACAATATTTCTGGCAAAAACCACTGGGGTAAAAATCTGTGGTACACTAGGGAATAAATTCTCTATCAAGTGTGAAGTGTTGGAAAAATCTGTGTTTTCTTTCACTCTAGTTGAATTCAAAATATATCAAAGACAGTCCTTCACATTGCTCTAGATGTCAACTCCCATGTGATTTCACCATGTTTTCGCAGTTTAAAATTCTTTGACAAAGTTTTCTGGGTAATATCTTATAATTTCCACAGGCTACTATACTTGACACCATCTTATGCCACATAGATGGTCAAAATCTGCTCTTTCCTTGCCTCCTCAAAAGGATGCAAAGAAGAGGAGCAATCTCTTGACCTCCATGGAGTTTCCCTCCACAGCTCTGACAGTAGCTCAGTCTGAACTTCATCATGTGAGTGGATTTGCAGCTCACAGCAATTTTTGCAGTTAAATAGAGCAGTAGAAAGTAATCACATCTCATTGCAAAGCTGGTCAAAGCTTGTCTCAGACAAGCTGTGTAATAGAAAAACTACATAAAAAGCAAAGCAAATCCTTTCAGAGTCAATGATGACTTAGGGAAAGTGCATCATCTGGCAAAACCTCCATTCTTTATTTATCAGCTAAAATACATCTTGCCTGATCTAGTAAACAACGCAACCAGATCAAGTTAACTTTAAGACAAATGAACCTAAGCAGATTGTTCCCACTTTCATCTCAATAGCAGTGCTAGAATTTTAAATATTTTGTATTTTTACTATAAATACAAATTGTTTCTAATGTAGTAAATAATTCATTAATCCTGCTTTGCTTTAGTATGTTGGACACTTAGTTGCTCTTTTTAAAAGGATTATTACTTGACTATCCTACAAAAAACAGGTGGTTATTCTGCAAGTGTATCTAGGCACATATTTCTGGGAGGAAAGAATGCTTCTGGCTAAAGTTAATATAATTAAGGACTTTCACACATGATCCCACAAACTAAATCTGCTTTGGTGGAAGTTAATGATAGGATGCATGTTAATTCTTTATTGTCAATATTAATATAATCTTGCACATATTGTTCCTTCAGGGTGTGTTGTAACAAAAACATGTGCAGTGGCACAACCTTCAGCAAGAAAAAGCAAGCTGAGCTGGCCACAGAATAGGTCTATCTTAAGAGTTAGTGAAATATGTTAAGAGCATCTCATTGCAGATCAGTGGTGTTACAAGACATCTTTTCGGTAACAGCAGTATCCTCAATAAGTTGATCGGTTCCACAGTCAGCACAAGTCCCCGACTTTTGGAACAAGGAGGCTACAGCCTGAATGCAGAGAAGCTGCCTATTAGCTACATTTATACTCATTTGCCGAGATATTAGAAGATACACTTTGTGTTGCTGCCAGATGGCTCCCAGCTGCCTTTTGGTGGAAGCGAGGCAGTCTGCAACTGCTGGTGCGTGCTGGGGTCTCGCCTTGACATGCATCAAAATACATCTGGATATGCACTCAGCCTGGAAGCCTAAAAACTATTCCCAGGTTTTGGAGTCTGGGTGTAGCCTAATTTAAGCAGAAAGCAAAGAATGGATCCAAAAAGGTATTTAGAAGTCTGAATTTCTATTCATGTTCTTTTAAGAACTGTAATTAAATATCTAACTGTCTTCATGCTCCTTCCTACAGATAAACATTACAGAACATTGCTGTGGCTCCTTTTACCAGGTGCAACTCTTACAAAGAAAGCTGCTGCCTTTCATTGCAGTTCCCAAATTGATTTGAATTGTCTCTCTTCTAGAGGGTATTTTATTATTACAGCCTTTTCTGTACAGATTCAGATCAAATATGTATTCTATGCGCTGTTTAAATACACTATATACCAAAAAAAATGCAAAGGGGGCTCATACAATAAAAAATGACAGAATTAATCTATCCAAAAGCCACCCTAATTCACCTTCACCGGGTGTATACTCAGTGATACGTTTCTTAATTATATGACGCAAGCCATTATTTTCCCCTTGGAACCCAACCTTTTCCACCAAGCCTCGCCCTGAAGGACTTTGCCATTGTTGCAGATAATCCACCTAACTAGCACATTCCTCCCAACAACACATTGCCAAATCCATTAAGACTAATTAATGCTATAAATAACCAGCAAAACATGCCTACTGGCAAAGATGTCTGCTTCAGGACTAGATTTCATAGTCCCTGCAAAAGTGAGCTCTAACCGACAGGCACCACTAAGGAGCAGTGCAGCTGCAGAATACCTAGATCAAGGTCAAAATTCAGCCGCTCTGTCTTCAAAGCCAGCCTGCCTGCATGCTCACACACCTTCCCTTTCCTAGCTGGGCTGAGATGGTACAGTGGGACCCTCTCCCTTATTTCTGCCCCTTTTAGGAGCTCCACAGGCAATAGGGGGTGTGTGGGGGGGGGCAGTGACAACTGCTTTCCCCAGCACAGTTGTTTGCATGAGACTTGCAGCAGGGAAAAATCTCCAGGCAGCAAGAACGCCTAAGCCCATGAAAGAATCCCAGAGTGAGAAAAATACCATGTACTCGCGTTTGCACTCACCAATACGAAGTAAAGAAAAGTTAGAAATCTGATGAGCTGTGAAGCCATAGAACTAGAAGTGCTACTAGCTTTTTGACACTTGCCTTCAGAGAACTTAATTTTCAGCACATTTCTGCAGTCTGTCTGAACCTGCTTATACAAGAAAAATAGTTTTATGCTGTTTCACTTAAGGTAGAAATGAGCATAAGATACAATGAAGAAGGGACATTGCCCATGTCCTGCTGCAGGACTGCTGGAGCATGCGCCCACCCACTGTTGGCCCTTTGGAACACAGAACTCGTCAGATAATAATCCATATACAGCCCTTGGCCAAGCCTTAACCTTTCAGAAATTTAAAAAATTCCCTTAAAAAGTTGATATTTTTCACAAAGGAAAAAACAGAGTTGATTAAGTTTTGTGACAGAAGTTGATTTTACTCAGTAAAAGTTAAAACAAGAAATATTGGAGAACAAATTTCAAATCACTGAATAAAATTACTTTCCAGTTTTTTCCACTTTGCCATGATGTACTTTTAGAGAAAGATTATAGCCATGAATTTACCAGCAGTTTTTCTTTAATCTCAATAAACATAGTATTTCAAGCATCAACATGCATAAAATCTATTTTTGCAATAGTGTTAAAAATACTTCAAAAACGTGCACTTACATTCAGTCACCGAAAGAGTCTCCCCATTATTGCTTTGTTCTTGAAGAATTTAAAAACTGCAGCAGGCAATCCTTTATGTAATAAACAAGAGTATACTCTTCCAATATTTGGAAAACTTCGGACTTCTCACATTTTCAAACCCTTCAACACTGCCATCCAGGTCTTCAGAATAACCAAGGGGACAATGAATTAGTCCTTTTTCAACAATGGAGAAATGGACAACTTTGGACACATTTGAGTATTTACCTATTTTGAAGGACCAGTGACTAAAAAGAAAAACATGTCCTTTCAAAATACCTAGTAATTGTTTTCCCAACCAAACGAAGAACTAGTATACTGTTAGAGAAACAAGGACCTTTAAGCCCAACATGACTAGACCAAACTTTTTAGCTATGGGTGAATGTTGGAAAGCAAAGCTTTTATTTGATACCTGGATCGTGTAATTTCTGTGAATTGAGAATACTCCAGCCCACTCTGCTTCTATCACAAATATAATCCTGGTTTTGGTGATATATATTTCTTAAAGAGAAAAAGAAAAAAACCACAAAAATTTTTATCTTAAGAAGCTATGCTACAATTATTTTTATTATTTACTTCATTTATAGGCTATTGAGTATCTTAGCAATTGGTGGAAATTTTTCCTATGCATAAACAAAGTAAGCCTTGTGGCATTTAGAAATCTATGAAAAATATTTTTTCTACTTATGCGAGAAAGTGTGACCTCTTTTTTATGATATAATTATCATGATTATTGAATATTACCATCATAGTCAACTCACGTAAGCACGCAACTTTATCAACAAAAAAATACACAAATGCATTGAAATACAAAAAATTCAGCCTCAGACCACAGAATCCTATAATAATTCAGGTTGGATGCCACCTCAGCTGAGCTCACAGCTCAGCCTCCTGCTAGAAGCAGGCTCAGCACTGAACACAGACCTTGTTGCCCATGGCTTTCTTCAGCCAGGTTTTAAAAGTTTGCAAGGACAGAGTGCTGTTCTGCTACAGCCTCAGCAGTTTAAAACCCAACACAACAGATTACAGAGAAGCCATTAATGGTCTGGTCTCCCCCACCCCCCACCCCCCCCTCTGTTTTAAAATATCTAAAGAGCTTTGGTAAGGCCCCTATCTAGAGATTTCTTTCCTGTGCCAGGAGTTGGCTGGCTATCACATTTCAAAGTCTTACACTGCACACAGTATGCAATGATCCTTTTCCAATCAATTTAGAGCTCGTATGTAACAACCATTTGTGGTTGATGTAGCTATTAATAAATATTTCTAGAAGTCTGTATCCCTACAAGCCATCTCCTTACCTGGCACACAAGTGGAAAGACACCTGGGGGAGTTATAAGTCTTAACAGGCAGAGAGATTAATTCTAAGAAATTAACTTTACATAGGGAGGCTAAACATCTTTGTTCCCTTTGTAAGCAGTGATCAGGAGATGCTGTGGTTAAGGGTTATATGAACCAGGAGTCAAGCTTTGCAGGTGTCCTGAATTACCTGGAGGACTCCTTCATTTTCTCCACTGGCAACAGAGCGGCACTCAGAAAGATGAGTCTCCCTCCCTAAAATAAAAGCCCTCCAAAATCATGAACCTACATCCCCGGTTTAGGTTTATGGCATAGGACTATTGCAATGCTTCTTTCATTTTCTTTTTATTTTGAGGTATACATTTTGTTAAAATAGTAAGTTTTTTCAAGCTGAATTATACATGGAAAGCGTGATTTAATGAACACTGCTAGTGTTAGTTTTGCTCTGCAAATTTTTGATCGCTTAATACAACCTTCCAATTAGTCATGTGAAAAATGAACAAAATCAGGAACAGTCTTAAAAAAATAGGATGAGTGTTCAACACTTGGCACAAATCAAAGAAAGGAGGGATAAATTTGCACCCCATTAGGGAAATTTCCATGCATAAACACTGTTATCTTAAGAGCTCAGTATATTTCTTCCATAGTGTTAGTCTAACAGCATTTTGATAGTTCAAAGCTGCACCTACAACAGGTTTCTCTAATTATCGTGCGGAAGCAGCTCGCAAGCAATTAGTCTCTTTGAATTTCTTGGTACCATCAGTAACCAGTAACTTAATTGGTATTTTAACATGGTAGAAGGGCTCTAAAGAGTAGATTGCTTTCTCTCTGGGAAGACAAACATTTTTACATTGGATTATTTTCAGAGGTTATTTTTAGTTTGTCTGGATAGTTAGCAGAGTTTTGGTGCTTACGAGATTAATATAAATCAGGGAAGAAGGTGGCTTAATGATGCAGATGGCACAGGGCCATGGAATGCACACGCTGCCTGCCTTAAAAAAGACATAAAAATGCATTCCTTTCACCATGGCATCCCCAGAAAACCTAAAAGGGAAAATATCTTTGTTTCATTTGAAATTCAGCCTAGGAATTAAAATTTCTAAATACAGACTGCTAGTTTGTGCCTTTTAGGTGCCACCCTGAAACCCACGTTAAATAGCTGCATGCATCTGGAGATGGTTGTTTTACTGAAAGGCTTGTGGTTGACAGGGCAGTAATAGTGGGGTTTAGCACTGAATACGATAGTGGACCCCCTTAAAACCAAGCTGTCTCCCCCATTTAGGCTCAAGAGAAGGAGCAATCAAGCCCTTTATGTAGCTGTAGGTGATGATGGTGACTGCCTCAGATCTTATAATAAAACCAGGCAGATAGTAGTTCACAATTACAGTGGTTAGGTTTTCTTTTTTTTTTTTTTTTGATTGTCAAAGCTGGAGGAAGACAAAACCAGAAGTTAAGAGAGACAAAGAGACAAAGTTTCTTGGGTGCAAAGCTCTCAGGAATGACACATATAAAGCTTTCCAGAATACTTTTGTTGTGGTCTGGAAAACTAACCATTGTCCATAGACCAAAACTGTGTACAAGATTGCACCATAAATATATGTATTTTTTATAGGTTTCTCATCTTCTGTAAAAGCAAGAATGAAAGCCACAAACCTGCCTGGTAAGGCACATACGTAGAATATGAATGCCAAATTTTGAACTCCTGGAGAAAAGTCCTGCACCTCCAGCTGCAGGGCAGTCACTTCTTGGGAAACACACTTTATAGGGATGGACCTTCAGAACTATGCCTTCAAGACTTCAGCTGGAAACAGGATTTATTTGACCAATAGGAAATGGTTCCATCAGCGCTATTCAACTAAAATCACTTTACAGTTAATGGAAAAAAAAAGAGTGCGCTAGACTCCATGCATCTCAGCAGAATAGGTCACTTTGACTATAAGAGGAGGTAGGATGCCTGTGACCAGTGTCCAGCTAGGTGACAAGTCACTTCCAGCTAGGTGACTTGCTAGAAGTAGATTACATCAGCAGTAAGTTGTTAGGTTGTACTGAAACACTGGAGCCTACAAGATGCCTTCAGAGAGAGGTAAGATGAAGTGCCTGTTAGAGGTAACGCTATGGATTGCAGAAAGTTAGGTCAGTAGCTTAGACTAGATGTGTATCAAATGGCTAAAGATAGATGAAATACCCTGTACACCCTAGCTGTTTTTAAGAGGATATCATTAGCAGTAATGCCCAGAATGGAGGCACTAGCTACAGACATTGTCCTCAGCCAGGGATACTTTTTCCCATGTTCCAGTAATTGATTTGTTGCATATGATCCTGTTGTATTCAGGCTGGACTCTCAGCCTGCTGTCTGACTGAATCATGAGAGAGAACAACGTAGAGGAACCAGTAATTTCAAATACAATGGAAAACTTGTTCTATACTTATATGGCTCAGGAAATGCAGAGCATCACAGATACACATCCATATCATATGCAAGATGGATGGTATGGGCTACCTCAATTTGGCTGCTTGCTTGGAATACTGATTCAATTAACAGTAATTTCAGTAATTTTAGACAAGAGTTGGTGTTTTCAAAAGCCACGGACAACTCTGGGTGACTGATTTTCAGAAAATATGCTTATAAATTCTTCATGAATATCATGTCCTCTTAAAGACTTCCCAAACAGATGTTGAAAAATCTGAAACACAACTATCTTCTAACATTTTTCACCAAAACTTTTAGGTAAGCAAATGATGAACTTTTATGTTAGTACTAATATTTACAACCATTTATGCTATATTCATTGGAGTTGCTTTACTGAAAAGAGATACATGGCCATTCTCTGCTTTGTGCATGACACTTTCAAATATGTTGACATCTCCTTGTTTTGTTGCAAGGACGGCAATGAGCTGTTGTTTTGGTGTTTCAGTCTGGATATGGAACACGACAGAAAAGTCTTATTTTTCTTTCTTTGCTACAAGGACTTCAGATTATGTTTGCCCTTAAACAGATGTAAACAGAAATCATCTTGACTGTGGAAAAAGTACTGGTCTTTGTGTTTAAGAATCCACAGTTTAGAAAAAATTTAACCAACACCAGCCAAAATACTGTAAAATTCTTATAAATAAGCTATTTCACTTGATGCATTCTTTCTCAGTGCCCATTTGCTGTGCATCTGTATGCATGAAATGTCTGAACTACAATCTTGTGTGACGTTAGATAAAATGCGTTATTTCATTCCTGAGGCAGAAAACTCAAGTAACAAATGAAAAAAACAATGTACCATTGTACAGGATGTTCTTTAATCATGCAAGGATATTGCAGCTATGTTCACTGCTCTAAATTATGAGTTTCCTGTAGGGTATTTTTTTTTCTTCTGAATAAAGCCAAAGCAAAAAAGAAATTAAACTAATTTTAAGTATTAGCTGTAAGTATTTAAAAATAAAAACGTTTATTTGTTTAATCTTCTGTCTGACTGGAGCCCAAAACATTTAATGGATTTTTTAAAGACATTATTATTAGGGATGACACCATACTAATTAAGGGTATAGTACAGACATTAGTGGATAGTGTTCCTTAAGGAGTACTCCTAATTGTACTCCTGCTATCCCACTATCAGTGGATACTGAAATAATGAGCAACTACTAAATAAACTAGCTACTACTTGGTTAGTTAATCTCCAAATAATGTTACACTGTTTTGCATGGGATTTGTGTTTATACGAAGATGGGAAGCCTGGGTAAAGAACTCAATCTTAGGTATTTCTTTCTGCTGTTTTAATTGCTGCTGTCTTATTGAATCCTTCAAGTTTTGCCTTCAGTTGAACAGGGAGTCCATGGGAATTCAACATGTGCTTAAAAGATTTCTGAAATTATGGCATTACTAGCTGCTTTTTAAAATAAGTCCTTCCAGAGTTTCTCCACCTCACAGGATAATATGCTGAGAAATTTGGTTTTGTAACATCTGTTTGTTAACATTGCCTTCTGTTTTGTTGGAGGGTGTCTCTGACTGCTTCTCTCATTCTGTTCTATCAAACTTTTATGTTGGTTTATTAATCACCCATTTACAAATTGTGCCTAAGGGTCTTTGTTGCCAACTGAAACTTTTAGTGCACACACAGAGTCTCAGAAACTAGTTCACAAAACCTTTGATAAGTAATATGATAACAGTAATTAGTATACAAAAGCCAGCCTGATTAGCATTAATGATTTCCAGATGAGGACAGATTATTCACTAGCGGCATCACCTCATGTCCTACAGTCACAGAGCAGCACAGAAATGCTCAGCATATGTTACCAGCTCCAACTAGCTCCTGTAATGCTAAAAGAGCTCATTTCCTTCACCAACTGTGCCCTGAACAGAGAAAATTCTGAGGCTGCTTGAATTCCTTCATTACCTCACACATAAAGAATTCAGGGACAGTTCCAAAAAAGTATTTTGATGACACTAACTCATCATAGGAATGAAGTATCTAAATAGTTGGTGGGGTTTTTTTCCTCCAGATCTTGTCCCCAAATATTGTGGAGAAAACTGGCAATATAAATCCTGGAGTATCATTCTCCAAAACAGCACTGAAAAGGAGGAATACACAGGTGCACTTCAAGGCAAAATTACGTAGTTCAAGCACACACTGGAGGGCAGAAGAAATCATTCAGCCCCCAACAACCCGGGTACGCGAATCAGATTTGAGTTTGCAAGACTTATGGACAGCAGATCATAAAGTCCTTGACTGAAAAACGTACTTACTACTTTTCCTTCACGATGTTTACAAGATGTGTCACCATCCCATTGACGTGAATTGTGCAGAGGCCTTTCCAGTTGTGGAGCATTTGGATGCACGAAAGTTGTTTCCCTACCACAAAATGCTCATAGTCCTGGAAGACAACTGATGGATGTGGATAGATGGAGAAGGACAAAGATTGTAAAAATATTACTTAGCATGATAGGCAGTGGCCACAACATATTTGTAGACAAACATTTGTCAAACTGATTTTAGGGATTATGTCAAGGAGGAATTTTAAGGGCTAGATTTGAAGGAGGATAATGAATTATCTTTATATGAGCTCCTCCCAAGCACAGCAGACAGGATAGAGGAAAGCACAAAAGCACATTTCTGGAGAATTTATAAACATTAATGGGTTTTACAAATAAAATTGCTGTCTCTTACACACAGGAAGAGAAATCAGTGAGAAACCAAGAAAAGGATAGAAGTCTGTTTCTCTTCAAAAAAATTCTCATTTTCTATTAATGCAGTGGTCTGGCTAACCTAAAATGAAGAATTTCAGTTCTGGATAGCTTAGACAGAAAAGTCAAGAAAATTACTCTCATGGTGACAATTTCTTCACATTCCCCTCTTTTATCTTTACCCTATCTTTAGCCAGTGCTATGCATAGGATGCCAAGTTAATTTTTTCCTTTTGTTGAAGAGTTCTGAATCCAGCCCTCTCCAAACTCACAAGACTGTACCCTATCCATAAATACCATACTGTTTTGAGGCAGGATGCTATCATTTTATCACACCGATGTTTTCCTAAATGTACCTAAATATTCTTTGTGGCAGGGACTGCTACATTTGTCTTCATGCTAGCCACAGGGCTGCAAGGTTAGCCCTTTCAGCTATGTCTACAGATGCTCTCTGACAGCATTGTGTATCCCCGTCCTGCTACCTGGCTGTGCCCAGTATTTGCACTGTACCTTGCTGTACATGTTATCAGGCCATTTCAGGAAGGACACAGGCTGACATGTCTATTTGATGTTGGCCATGGTCACATTCCCACAAAGCAGTGTATTGTCATATGCTGCAAGGACAGGCAGACATGGTCTATGCTAATAAATAGCCCACACTTAAGACTTCCCTTGCAGTGTATCCCTGAGCTCATTTAAACCCTGCCCCTGAGAATGGACTAGCATCTGAAGGGCTTGGGTAGGAAGCAAGTCTGGATTTGATCAGGCATGGAAAAAGAAAGATTCCTACCTAAAATCCATGACAACCTATCCCTCTCCTTGATATGTGTACAGAACTCTTTTATACAAGATAAAACAGCCCCCGTGAAAGAAATGGGGTATATATTAACACATATATAGGTACTGTGGTCGCCAAAACACCCTCCTGTGAAAAAGCATCCCCTGTCAAATCCACTGCTTGGCTTCAGAATAGGAGATGCAAGAGTGGCATCCTGCCTCTCCGTGCATGCCATGATGACTGGCATTACAGTGTGTTGAAAGCAGATGTTCCTCAGTCTCACCTCTGTGAATAAGCCTGGATCTTCTACAACCTAGGTCTAAATATCCTCCGAAGTCCTTGCAGTCATTCAGTTTCTTGAAGATATTAACAACGGCAGCAATTTCCCCTTTCCATTCTCTTGATTAAACAGAGGGAAGGAGGTAGAAAAAAGATGAGAGAGGTAAAACTCCAGATGTTGTCAACAGCAATATCTGGTTCCACCAGAGAATTTGAACACTGAAGCAATGATGAATTACAGTGGGGTCCCTATGGCAATCCAGACTGCAATCATAATACCATTGAGGAAGAATAAGGGCTAGCATTCATTAACATAAACAGCAAATGAATTTATGATAATTTCCACTGGTTCTTTCAAAGAACATGAATACATCTGTAAGAAATTAAGATGACACATCAGTGTAACTCATTCATTAATAAAGTCTGGTATTGCACATTTGTTGCAAAATTTGTCACAACTGTTACCGGTGGTTTTTAATTCTATAACTGTACTTTATTAAAACCATAACACAAATGTCTCTAGCAGAAGGGTACTAGCTAGTTTGCAAACCATAATGTAGGTGATTTAATTATTAGTCCAAACTTACTTTGGTGCAGAAACTGAACTTCTCCAGTTTTAAAGCAAGTAGGTGTTTAATCATTATAAATATGTACGAGAGAATTACAATCACGCTGCTTTCTTTAGGGTTATACAGCAATTGATTCTACATTAACAAAAACCTATTAAAGGATCTCTCTGTGATCTGAGTAAGTGTGGAGGGAGAAATAACAACACCAGAAAAGCAAACCCTAAACAAAGAGCAAAACCAGTGACAACGTACTAAACTGATGAAGTCAGTGCAGTCACTGCTGCATTCCTGTGCGTGTGGAGTCACAGCTTGCCCATTTTTAAGGGCAGACTGTCAGGTACAACCTAGTCAAGGCACAGGTGAGAAGATACACAGATTAGCAGAATTTATGCATTTTAACTTGGGCAGCATGAAGAGTACCCATCAGCCATGTGTAATAAAACATGAGTTTATGCTTTGCTACTCTACCTAGCAATAGTTTCTACTGAGCTGCGCCTCTCAGCTTTGCACATATATCACTATTAAATACGCCTGATGATAAAAATGTTGCTACTGCAAGAAACCCAAGCTGTGTATTTACATGTCTCTGTGCAAATGCGCCAAATGCCTTCTGAGACAGAAGGCCTGCATTAGGACATAGCATAGAGGCATTTGCATGTGTGAGATCCACAAGATGCTGCAAAGAGCATCCTGTGTCCATCTCCAGTGCCCTGTTTTGGCACCTCGTGAAGCCAAATGGAACAAAATGTTGAAGCCCGGATTCTGCAGGCAACCCCGCAGCCCAACTTCAGGTGAGACTGATGGGGAAGCTGTAGCTTCCTTTGCCACTCCATTAAGCCTGTCCATGTAAAGTTAAACATAAACAAATGTTCACAGGATTGTGGTCGTATTTACTACACTAGAAATAAACATTTATGAAGTAACAAGCCTGCATCTTAAAAATATGTATTTGATTTTTCTTCTATATAGTGAGGAAAAAGTTGAGAGAAAGAGAAGTTATAAATCCTTAGCGTACACTCAAGAAAACCCATCATGATAAACTTGGTGTTTCATGAGCCACAAGGGAAAATATGAGAAAATGCAATATTAATTTAAAACAGTAATACTTCATATTGACTACAAACCAAACTAACAGCAAAGTTCATCTATAATTTAATGACAAATTTACAATTTTTTTCACGGCACTAGATTAGCATAACTGAACAGATTTATGCACGTTGCTGAGAGCCAACGCAAAAACATTTGGAAGATATTCTGTGAAAATGAAGAAAACAATCCAAATGTTTCCCCGTGAACCTTTAGCAATAGCTACAAATATTTATGTTAACATGCTATTTATTTAGTAGCTTTTCTACTAGTTATCAAGTTATCATCTCAGCTCTCAGGAGAGTGCTGGAAGGAAGGGTGAAAAAGTAAACCACGTCACTGATGGGTTGCTGTTTGAGACAAGGATCCAGCTCTGACCAGGTGTCCTCGGCTCTAGAGCAATCCTCACTGCAGGTCTGGGCTGCTCTTCTACAGCAGCAGCAAAGGCAGTAGTCATAAGCTCAATAATTCCATCCTTACTGCAGGAATCATACCAGAGGAGTCTGTTTCCTTGTCCGTGTCACCAATGGCATGATCTGCTCTACAGTTTGTCGACACTTGGACTCAGTTGCACAAAGGTGCTCAGAAGATGAAATGCCACTCATTTCCACAAGATTCAGAGACTCCTTCTGAAATCAGGTCTCTGTCACCTTTTCCTCTCTCATGAGTCTCGTCAAACTCCATGCCCAAATCTTGTTTTGGAAGTTGAAGAAACCTGCAAAATTGTCATCTATAATGGGATGTCCAGCTTTGGAAAAAAAAATACCATACCTTCAGCATTCCTTTCCTGTTCATACATCCTCTTCACTTGTTAGCTGTCAGGCCTGCAGTGTCACCCCAGTCCTCTCTCCCACCTTTCAGGACACAAATGCCATTGGCTTTCACAACAGAAACACCTCCAGAAAATACACCATAAGCATCCAGAATGAAAATTATAAGCTAATAGATGTGTCTGACGATAAATAGGTAGCACCTCCAGAAAAATAGGTAGCACCAGACAGAAAGAACACTCTGGACTTTGGCAACACTTAGATATCTTATTAAGCCAGTAAAGTATTATTTAGTGGTACTTAGAATTGTGAGCCTTTCTAAAATACTTCTGTCAACTATAACTGCTTGGATGCACCTCTGTTAATCAATCCTGAAACAGCATTTTACTTTGACTTAAGAGTCTATGGCTTCATCTGCATTTCAAGTTGTTCACATTCCTACTTCATTACCTGCTCCTCAGCCGTTAGGGTTACTGGTGAACAGGGGTAGTCTGACGCTCTGACTGCAGACACTGGCCGACTGCAGGCATTTACCAGACCATAAATGAACCAAAATTCTTGCTCTGGACCAGTGGTGGGCATCTTCCAAAGCAAAAAGCGATGCCACCAGGAGTGGGTAACAGGGGAGCCAAGCCAGCTATAACCCTTGCATTGTGAGGTGCAGGCCCACTTTACAGAGCCTGGTGTAACTACACAGCCACGGACCTGCAGCCGCAGTTTCCATGGCCCAGTCCTCCCGCAGCAACATGTCTGCAGCACCTGGGCTCACCAAGGGAGAGCAGGTCGCTTGCTCTGCCCTATTACATGGCTCAGTGTCGCCCCTAGGAGACACAAAGCCACACTTAAACCTACTGATGACTGTGGATAGACACACTTCACTGCTTTGACACCAACACCACAGAAAAGGAGCCTACAAAAAGGAGTGAGTTTCCCTCAGCTCCATTGCAGCCAATAACTCCCATAAATCAGCTATCCTCTTCTGCTGGGACTGCTCCTTTTCCTGCTAAAACAAGAATAATATTTTTAAATACACCAAAGTTCTTTTTTTCAAAAAGAACGTACCCCAGGTACCTTCAGCTTTGCTCTCCTTCTCCCGAATTTTTGTAAGGTGGAAGGGCAGAAAAGGAACCTGCCCCATCGTTCAGGCAGTCAGTCACATGATGGTCTTCACAGGGGAAAGCCTTGATCTCATTACCCATGCCAGGGTAATACCTATGAGCATGTTTTAGGATCAGCACAAGTGGCAAAACCAGAGGGAAAATGCACCATGTCAGCCACAACTGCCAGCAAACCATTCCTTATGACAAAGCAAGGTGGTCCTTGGTCTATAGGAGTAAAACTTAAGGCTTTCAAAACCCATTTTGGGTAGGAAAAAACCCCAAACCCATCAACTTTATGTATGAGAAGCACAGTGAGCACAGAGAAAACAAGCAGCAACTGAAGCGGTCCCGGGCCATCCCTGTGGGTCTCAATCATCTGAAACCTTTGCCTGTGTCCATGATTAGTATTTACTAAATTCTTATGCCCTGGCACCAGTAAGACTTCAGTGCGAGCAGGCTGCACAGCGACTAGGATTTTTAATGACCAATAAATTATCTGCTGCTTCGGAAAAGCCAGTTATCGTATTTAATTTGACAGCCCCATGCAGGGTGAATTCCATAGACACAAAACAAATGTCAAGCCTCGAGACTAACACACATTTCCCCAGATGCAAAATAGACACTCACCAGTTGCTCTCTTAGGAGGATGGAAAAAGCTAATCCCTCTAAATTATGTAAACCAAACAGAGAGTGAAGGCTTAAAGCCTCAGCATTTCTTAAAGCCTCAGCATTTATTTTTAACAAGTAAAGCATAAACCACACTACTGCTTTCACATCTGCCTTCTAATTTTTTTTTTGCCTTTGAATGATATGCAATACAACTATTTTAAGATCTGCTCATGAGTGCCTGCAGCTGGCAGAGCTTGTAGGGAATAGTAGGTGCTCATTTCTCCTCCGGACTGCCACCCTGCCCCCTAAACACTTATCATGCGCTTGTAGAGAGACTTGGATCGTGGAAGATCTTTTCCAATCCAACTTTTATTTAATTTTGCATCAAGAAAGACAGTGAGGGGAGAGCTTTTTCTTTTATTCGTATCTCATTCAGATCTGGGCTGGAACAGATCAGAGGAGGAACATCCACCAAACTCTAAGTGCTTTCCAGCTCTAGTTCACATCTGTTACTAATGTATCTTTACATTACTAGATAGTTTAATAAACAAGGAAGTAGGAGTTGTCTGGTGAATTTGGTCCTATCATTTCAGAACTCCATCCCTGGCTCTGACACTAGCCTCTTGGTGGGACTGATTACACAGTTCATTTTCCCCGTTTGCAAACTGAAGGAACAATGCTTTCCTTTGCCGTAAGCCATGCTGGGATGTAGGGAGGAAGAGCGCCGTTTGAAAGGTTGGTGCTACTGGAAAGCGGTCTGATGAGGCGGCGACCTTACTGTCACTTTGCTGTCAACGCTTGTCAGGACAGGGAGAGGCTGTCTGGCTCTGTAGAGAGTTACACAGGGTGGTACTGGTGAGCAGCACTAAGGAAATAAGAGGGAGGGAAAGAGAGTACTTGAGATGTTAAATTAAACTGTGGAGCAGACTCGGCCGGGCCCGCTAGCAGGCACTTAGTCAAAATTTACGCATGTGAACAACAGCCATTGTCCCACGTAATTAAAGGCTGCATTACCCTGAAACACGCCAAATTACAGGGCTGCGCTCGTTCCGCTCGGAGACCACGCCGGGCACCGCTTGCGCTTGCAGGAACCTACGGCGAAGGGACGGCGCCGCTTCGCCCGCCCTCCGTGTCCCGCCCGGCGCCCCCCGCCGCTCCCCGCCCGCCGGCCCCAGCGGAGCGCGGCGGGCCCGCGCCCGGCTCCCTCCGCAGCACGGCGCCGCGCCTGGGCGGGCGTGCTGCGCCCCGCGGCCCGCAGGGGGCGCCGCAGTGCCGCGCGGCGGCGGCGGGCGCTGCGGGAGCCGCCGCCGCCGCCGCCGGGCGGGCGGAGGGGCGGGCGGCCTCTCCGCATTGTGCGGCCGCGCCGCTGCCGCCGGCGGGAGCGCGGGCGCGCCCGGGGCCGGGCCGCGCCTCCCTCGCTGAGCTCCGCGGCGCAGCCCGGGCACCGCCGCGCGCGGCCCCTCCGCGCTGCTCGCCGCGCGCAAGGAGGTGAGCGCCGGGCGGGCGGCGCGGAGCTGTGCGCGCCCGCGGGGCTTCTCCGCGGGTGCGGGGAGAAGGGAGGAGCATGGCGGGCGCGGGGAGCACGGTGCCCGCTGCGCGCGGGGCCGCGGGCGCGGAGCCGGGCGTGCCGGGGAGCGGCGGTGCCCGCAGCCGCCGGAGCCGCCCTGCGCCGGGCGGGCGGCACCTGCCCGGACCCGACCGGGGACCAGAGCCCAGCCGGAGTGCCGGGGCAGGCGGTGATGACTCAGTGCCTACGTAGAAATGTAAAATATACCTGCCGGCGCGGGGCGGGCGGGGTGCGGAGCGCCCGGCGGCGGGGAGCGGTGCCGGCGGGGAGCGGTGCCGGCGCGGAGCGGTGCCGGCGCGGAGCAGCGGGTCGTGCCGCAGGCGGCGGGCGGGGGCTCGCCGCTGGCCGGGCGCGCAGCCCCACGGCGCTGGGCTAGGGACCGGCAGGCGACCGGGAGCTTTTGTGGGAGGGAAATACCGGCGTCCCCTTCCCACCCACCCCGCTGGGTGATACAGCTCCTGAAACACTTTGCGCCTCTAACTGTTCGTGCGAAGTGAGCGTGGTCTGATACTTGCTCTTAGGCAAAATGAATCAGGAGCATAAAGACGTCAGAGATGAATTGGGACCCTTTCTCTATGTAAGGTGTCTTTACTCTTTCTTTTTACAAGCTTTTCTTTATAGGCAAAAGCCTCAGGCTTTTGTTTCAAGACATATGTTTGAAATGCATTTTGCTGTAGAGCAGGTAATAATAACATAGAGCTTCCTACGTCACGGTTAGAATTTGCGGCTAACACTTTAGCCCAACAGCAAACCTTCACAACAGGTTGCATTCACAAAGTGAAGTTCTACCCTGTTTTAAAGGGAGGCTGAATTTTTGATGTTTTAGTCGGGGCTGAGGATCATCATCATCCTCACCGTTGCCATTTTTTCCACACAAGATCTTAAAGCATTCTACAATGACAGGTACTGTTATATTTTTTACTGTCCAGCTTACAGAAACCCAGGAGATGAAGTGCCAGGTGACTTGCTCAAGGTCATGCAGCAAAGCTGTGAACATAGATAATTCCTGTGTGGCCTGTTAAAAGTGTATTACCAGAAATTCTGGCACCCCACGCTTTGCCGACTGTTTACGTATAAGCTGAGGCAGCTTAAACAAGGAGCACTAGAGAACTTACGAGTATGGATTTGTTTAGCAGAATGGGCAAGGTACAAGTGCTTAGAGGATTTTAAGCAACTGCAGCTGAGTAATCAAAACCTTTATGGAACTGGAGGGCTTGAGGAAAGATCAGCTATCTGCAGGCACTATTAGTGAGTGCTCATGGCTTTTAAATACATTCTACAAAAACTAATTCATTGGACTTGAGGCAAATGCAGCCAAATCTAAGCAACTGCAGCTGAAAGAGAAAGAAAGAATAAGGAATCTTGTGAGGCAGGTACTTTGGGTTGTAAGTACCTTTTGCAACATTACAGTGCCAGTGTGAAACGAACAGCAAGAGCTAGAAAGCTGAAGGTAGATTTTGCACGAACAGTGCCAAACGTGTCAGTGGTGTTACTGCAATGTTTAAAGCAGGAACATAGCATCAATTATCATGACTATTTAAAAAGAAAAGAGGGGGAGGCTGAGGGAGAGCCTGGCTCCTTGCAGCTCCATCCTCGTGGTGTTCTTCCCCAGGCTCTGCATTGACGTCACAATGACACGGTGAAGCCGAAGACAGGAGCTGGGAACGGTTCTTCTGCTTCACTTTTGATAATCGAGTGAATTTGCCGCCACTCTGTTCCTTCCAGCATGGCTAAGAGCGCAGAAGTGAAGCTGGCCATCTTTGGTCGAGCTGGCGTGGGCAAGTCAGGTATGTTTGCTGTCTGATTCTTTTCCTTCTGCTTGTCATCAGGTAACTTTTTGCTCCCTCTGTGCAGACAAACTCCTTGTACAAAAAGACAGCTGTGACCTTACTCTTGTCAGAGAGGTCAGGATCAGGCCAGGAGTTCTCTCTTTCTTGCTTCTCACAGTGTTTTCTCCAGGTTCTGCAGAATAAAAGTACTTTTGTCATTTTAAAAAAAAACACAACTCAATCCTACTTCTCATGAAGTGAGTGGCAAGATTGCTCTTTTCCATTGGAACAGAATTAGTATTTAATTTATCTCTTCATAGCTTGTGCTAGATGAAGGTATTTATATTATGCTCCCCATCCCCTAAGATCAGATCCTCTGTTAAATATTGGATGACTTCTGTAATAGCTCTAATTCTGGTTGATTTCAATGGGAAATTTTAGAGTCAGCAACTCAAAGAATTTTTATTCTCAGTGTTCTCTTGGATTTACATATTTACCAGGTAACCAAGAAAATACCATGTGTAAAGTTTGCATTTGGAGAGATCTTTTGAGAAATAAGCGTGGTCTGGTGAGTTCATATGGTAGAAACACAAGGGGGAGGCATAAATGTTAAAAATCCATTTCTACAGACAGCCTTTGGTTTGGTGAGACAAGGAGTGTAACGTGAGGGTTGCAAGCTCTCTTGGGTAGTTCGGTGGTATTGCGTTAACTTGACAGCTCCAGGACCACTGTAACATGTCCTTGCACCACGGGGATGAGGAAATTAGGAGACTGAGTCTAATCATGCTCCTGTGCCAGTTTGGGAATTAGAAGATATTGTTTATTTTAGAGAAATCTGCACAAGAGAAGCCAGGAGGTAGGACATACCTGTAAGAGCGTTAGGCGAGACTCTCAGCTGCTGTCAACCAGCTCCGGTTCCCCAAAGAAACTTTTGTATCAGAAGTGCCAAGGTTCTGGTGCATAAACTGCTGTCATAGTTCTGTTAACTTTGGAACGGGTTGTTTATAAAAGCATGTTTACCCAGAAGGTATTTTACCAGAATGCTATCAGCGAAGTACCTCTGTCAGACTTCAGGAAAAAAGGCGTATGTGAGGCAGAGGTTGTTAGAGATTATACCGCTTATACAAAGACAATGCAGATTAAATTCCACCTTTTTGAATAAAATACCTGAGAGAATGCTGATAATATACTGGGATAACTTTAAACTGTTCCTTCTCTCCTGCTGCACTCACCCCCACCCCTCTTTTGTATTTGTATTTCACTGTCCTCTCCAAGTTTTGCAAGTAACTTCAGGGGTTCTCCTTTTGGTTTGTCTTACACTTGGTCGAGGGTTTCTATGGATGTCCAGTCTTTTGGCTGGATTAAAAATAATGCAAGAGGGTGTTGAAGTATTTGCAGGAGAACTGTAACACTGAAAGACTGCCTTTGCCCTGATATTCCGAGCCATTTGAGAGCTTATATTTTAAAAATAGAAAAATTGCTAATTGGGTGCTCAGTTAAAACGTCTCACCAGTATAGGATCAACAAGAGCCTTTTTAACCTGTTGTATCCTTTTTGTAGACTTCACTATACTAGGATTTTATCATAAAAATGTTTTCCTGTAGGCCTGGAACTGGGTGGGAGATCATTTTTAATGAAAAGCCAATAAAAACATCCTAGTCTTTCAGAGTCCTCCTCCTCTTTCTCTTTCCTTTTTTTCCCTTTGAGATGCAAGGAAATATTACATAAAACATGACTAAGGTCCCCTCTTTTTGATTGTGACCACGCATGTGAATCTGTGTGGAAATGGAGGCGTAAATAAGTGGGCAGCAAAACAGGGTGAATTTAAGTGGGTGGAGAGACTAGAGAGTGCTATCAGCCACCTCGACAGAGCAGCAACTGTGCCTCCCAGAATCTCCAGCTTGCTTATGAAAACCCCTCTTGTACGTTCCCATAAAAGGATCCAGTTTCAACAGCTCAGCCAACTCCAGAGAAATAAGTGCGTGTGTGTGTGGGTGGTGTGTCTGAAAATACCGATTTGCCTGTAGCCAACAGTAGGAGCTGTGGAAGTGGTGTTACACCTTTGCTAAAAGCAGACCTGGGTACAAAGGAGTCTTCAGATAGCTGGATTTGACGGATACGTATCCTGCTAAATTAGTGTTGATAGTGTCTTTTTTTAGTAATGTAAATCCCTGTCCCTGTGACCAGCTTGTAATCCATTGTTGAGACAGGATCCTGTGGCCACAGGTTACTAGAGTAGGCTTGGCCAGACAGCTGAAAGATAAGCCAGATTCTAGAAGCAAGAATGCAAGGCAGAATGCTGGAGCACACTAGATATGTGTGATGAAAAGGAGACATTGGGTGATAAATAAGGCCACTGTAATTGCCAGAAAGTCATGCCAAAATATGGTCACTGGCTTGCTTTCTTGGCTCATCTTCATTTGCTGAGGAAGAGCCAGGCATTAGGTTCTTAATCTGTAAGTGGCTTCACCACCTGACAGCATCTGTGAAGTTACAGACACATATTGTAATATCCTGGAGAGGCTCCTCTTCCAGTTCCTGACCAGGACTTTGGATCAGTGAGTCAAAGCAGCTATGAAGAAAGAAGTATTGTGCTTCGGGACACATGGAGAATTAAAGCTGTCCCTCAGGCACCATGAAAGTCAATAGAATTGTTACTATTAGTGAGAGCTGAGGAACATCCTAATCCGTTATGTTGTTAATGCTAGACATCTGTTTAATGGGGTGCAAGATTCCGTGTTCTACTACTTCCAACTAATCCAAGACTTTCCTAAACATGAGGTGGGAAACCAGAACACCGTTCACAAGTCAGAATAGTGATAGCATCTCAAAAGAGAGTTAAAGCCAGGGAAAACAAAACTTGTCTCCACTTTCTTGCTGCAAGTTTCCACAGTTCAAAGGTTTAAAAAACAAACAATGACAGCTTTTTACTGCTCTCCTTCCTTGCCTTGTCTCCTCCCGCCTGCTGGAGAAAGCCAGCAGAATTGCTAATCAACTCACCTGTCCTGTTTTGGTTTTTACTTAATGTAGACCTAAACCTTTCAAATAGAAAAGGAGGAGCTAACCAACTCAGAAAGGGGCACGTAAGAGTGCTCTAGTAAGGCACTTAGTTCAGAATTACACTGAGTAGTAAATTGCTGGTCAGCTCATCTAGGCAAGTTACCTGGGCAAGCTCATCAGGTACAAGCATCCCACCCTGCTCTTGTACAGTGGACTGGATGCTCCTTCATTCACCCAGTTCTTATTATATAAAAATTGCTTTAAACTATCTGAAAAAAAACCAAACCCAAACAGATGAGGAGCTCTGCCTGAGCCAAGGAGCACTTCGCTGCTGCTTCACTCGGGAAGAAGAGGAGACGCTCTGGGGGTGGGAAGGGACATTGCTAAGCCCTGCTATAGATAACAGGGCTGCACCTCCTGATTTGGGCTAGAGTCAAGCGGCACTGAGGGGGAGAGAGAGCTTTTAAAGTCTTTTTCTTTACGTCCAAGAAGAGCTTGGAGGGAGCAGAGAGTTAAAGTTGAAGTGAATTACTTAAACATTACTGTTTAAATTGTTCTCTGCTGAATCCTACAGCTTCATTCCTATGGTAACAAAAGTTAGAATTTCCTAAATAGCTCCTTTTAAAAATACAGTAGTAACTATTAATAAAGACTTAAAGGCCTTGTTCTTCCATGTCATCACAAGGTACAGTACGTGCCCAGAAAGCTAGAGAGGAGTGAAAATGTATGAACCAGGAGAAGAAAAGAAGGGCATGTATTGGTTAGCAGTGCATGGCTGATGCTTTTCCAACTCATAATTCAGTTGACTATGAATGCTCAAAATACCTCTGCTTAGGAGCCTTTATATTTTGGCCAGAAAAGAGAGAATGTCCAGCTGCAGCATGTGCTATCCAACTTGCCTTTTTGCTGTGTGTGTGCCAGGCTGAATACTCCAAGTCTCTGCATTAGCATATATAGTGCATCCAGCCACGGGCAGATGCAGTTGTCATCTGTCTGGACAGGCCATGCAGCTGTGGTGTGTGACATGGAAGTGAGTGTGGTTTCTACTGGTCCTTAAGTAACAGGAAAGATACTAAAGCTCCCACAGACTCCCCCCAGTAAATATGTGTCTGCTTCTGGGCACCTATGCAAATCATTTTCTTATGCAATCAGGTACATGAGACATGGGGCTGTTGTCACTTTTTGATCCACCAATAGCTCAGATGCTTGCATTTGAGCAAGAGGGTCATCGATGAAGTGGCATCAGTAAATATTGTCCTGCAAAGAGCCTGTCCCATCTCAGAAATGAAGATCTCACCAACTTAGTTTAGTGTCACAGTTGGGAAGGACCTAAGTAAATGTAGATTTGTATCTGTTGGCTTATGCTATTTTTCTCATCTAACCCAGGATGGGGGAAACATACTTGGGAGAAAGATACTTGGATTTGAGAGTTCCTACAAAACAAATTCAAGCAACAGCCAAGCCAGAGAGGCCTACAACAAATCTGTGTTTTGTTTTCATTATTTGGGGATATGTCTGAAATATACTACCAGGGATCGCTTCCCAATTGCGAGATCTGGGCATGTGGGGAATAGAACTGAATTCAGCGCTGCCACCCCACCCTGCCTCCCCCCACTAGAAAAAACCGTATGGATTACTGGGAAAGAAGCCCATTTCAAAGTAATTTTCTACTTCACAAATCCCTGCTCATATGTTTTCCCCCACTAGTTTCATTTCAGGGTCTTTTGGGGAGGAAACATAAGTTATTAAGGGGTGATTAGTCATCAAGCTCACAGCTCTGCTAGTAAGGCAGGGAAAGCTACCACAAAAGCTTCAAACTCCATGCTATACCAACTGATGTATCTAGGGAGGATTACTGCAATAAGGTGCCTATGAAATCCAGAAATGTGGGTAGAAGAAGACTCTGTGGATTTTCTGGGGGTTTTTTGTTTGTTGGTTTGGGGGTTTTTTGGTGGGTTTTTTTTTGTGTGTGGTTTTTTTTTTTTAATACTGGTAGAGTAGATCAGTTGCTTTTTTTTTTTTCTTTGTTCTTAAGAATGGCAATGACAACCAGATGTTTAAGTGATTATTCGGTGATCAAGTTTAACACCCACTATATTAATTGTCCCCTAATATTTTGCTGGTAAAGTACTCATTAAACAATCCCACTTTTTGCATCCTCTGGTTTTACACTTTTCAACCAGGTACAGGTTCACTGAAGGTATGTATGTGCATACATACTAGTAGAAATGTAACAGTAATTAAGTCACTCTGTGTGAGGTTTTGTGGTGATTTCCCCCCCAAGCATGCAAATATGTCCCCCTGGAGCAAGTAATATTGCAAGCAACCAGTTGCATTAACATGATCTTTCTATACTTCTGTCCAATGGATGACATTGATGCCTAGCCATGGGAGGCTGAGCCATGGGTTAATGGATCAGTGAAATAAGTCACTGTCACCCATGAATGTGTGGCCCTGAGAGTCCTTGCCGTGCTGACAAGGAGAGGGGCTGCTGTTGTAGTGTCCCCAACATGTGCGGTTTTGGGGCTGGGCAGGGTGTACATTAACCAAGCGCAGGGCTCTACTGGGATCAAGCAGTACCTGTGGGCACCCCCAGTATGCTGCTTGGAAAAGCCTCACTGGTGTTACCACGCAGATACAAGCTTTTAGTCAGCAGCTGTGTGACAACCAGTCTTTCTTGGACTTTCTCAAAACAGCATTTATTGATTCTTATTATGCTAAAACTGAAGAGAGGGAACACCAAGAACCTGGGCTAGATGCAGAAGCATTTGCCCTGAGTGCCAAGATGGTCTACTTCTATCTGTTCCCTCCTCCCTTTCCTCTGCTTATTTGCCTGTCCATGGTTAACTATAGCCTTGCCCTTGGTGTAGAAAGCATTCACGCTCTGCTCGACATTTGATCTTCTTTCTGGCTAACTATGAAATAATAAACCACAGAATTTCTCTAACCAAATGCCAACATTGTTCATTCAAGCATATCTGCCTTCCCTGTTCCATCTCATTTAACTACATCTGACATTGGCTCTACCTGCGTCCCCTCTGAGCAGCTGGTGGCAGCTGTTAGACCTAAGATGAGTCCTGCTGTTCTTTGTTTCTGTTTAGGTTGGGCTAAATATAGCCTGCTGTTTGATTACCAGGGAAGGAATGCCAGGATTCAAGATTTATGTGTGCAGCACAGCTTTTTCTCTAGGCCTATGCTCAGCCACCCCCTGCAGCGCTTGCCTTGATAAGATAGCCATCCCGTCCGGTTCTGTCTCCTGTAGTCATTGCGAAAGACAAGTGAAAAGCTTCCTGGTGAGGTCCCAGGAATCCTTTGCCTGCTAACCGTGAAGCCTTGCAGTGTTTTCATCAGTCTGCAGTTCCCCGCAGGGTCACTGAATGCACCGATATCTCCCAGGCTGCTGACCCTGACGGTTCCTTTCAGAAATGCTAAGATTTTTATTCCTCCACAAGCTTGTTCTTTACCTCCCTGGTTTCTGGAGTCCCTGCCTACCCCTTGCCTTGCATATGCTTTTTTTGGTTTATTTCTTCTTGGCTGTTAGCCTTCCCTCTCCCCTTGCCAGTTTAGTACGCGTTCCTTAAAGTCTGCGTATGGTAGAATCGCTTCTGCTTTGTACTTTACATGAAAACTTTGTATTTACAGTTGCTTTTTCAGTTCCTCACTTAGTGCTTCCTCCCATCTCTGTTTCTTATCTCCAGCTCCTTCATTACTCTTTGCCCACACTGTCAGTGCATCAATAAAGGCTCAGTACATGAGATCTGGATGAGCGAACCTGGCAGCAATGATGTGATGGGGCAAAAAACAGCCACTCTGAAGCAGTTCTTACTGTCCTGGAAACCATTCCCTGGCTTGGACTTTGAGGATGCTCCAAGCTTTGACTGCTCCAGATAGTTGTTGTGTGAAGCTGGCTTCACACAGGTTAAAAAAAAGGAAGCAGTATATATCTTTACATAGCTAGCCTCTGTCATAGAAGTGGGTAAATTCACCTATTTTGGCTTCGTAGCAGAGCAATGAGAGGAGCAAGGAAAGACAAGTTATGTCTGTATTTCCCAAGCAAACTTTCTTTTTCCTGCATTTATCTTTGTACCACCCTTACGCCTTTTACATTTATAACACCCAAAAATAAATATGTAAGTATGTGAAAAACTAACACTGCCTTAAAGTAGGAGGATGAACAAAACGCTTTAGGCTTCAGCTGAGCTGTGGTTACAGGGCTGGCATTAGCTGCCGTTGACTGAAGGGGTTTGTACCTTCTCACCACATGCCTGGCAGGCACTCCCAACACTGTGGTGAGAAGAAGAGTGGAAGAATTGCTGTAAGATAGCAGTGAGCAAGGAAACTATGGCATCCTCATCCATTTGCTCCTTTTATTCTAAGTCCGTGTTTGCTCACCATTACTGGAAGTCTTTTATTATACCCGCTGCTGCAGAGGCAGAGTTACAACTTTGGGAGAAGTCACCTCTTGACTTTCCTTCCCTTTCCACAAGCAGTTTGCAGGGCGCTGCTGTGAGCAGTCCCCATTGCCGCTCTACTAATTATAGGACTCCCACCTCACCAGCTCTGAACCTGGCCTGCTGTTTGAACCAGCATTTCTTTCCATTTGTCTCAGATTAAACCAGCTCCCCCGATTTCATTGACTCCTATCTCTTCCCAGAGACAGCAAAATGACTGAGAAGGGAAGTGCATCTGTTTCTATTGCCTTTTCATAATTCTGAATGGGAAAAGCACTTTTTATGATTGTTTCCCACCAGGTAGAGCATTCACACTGCTGGAGTTAGTCTGCAGCTGTTACAGTTTCTAATGGATTTGCCATGTAGGTGTTGGGAAATGCCATATATTATGGTAGTGACGCTGTAGATAACTCATTCTATGCATACAGTATGAAAAGATGAATGACAAGAGAAGCATGAAGCCCTAGGGAAGGAAGTAGTAGATATATTAAACATATGTGCGGCTTTAAAATGCCATAGAAATTGGCTGGAGTCTCCAGCTGCCTTTCCAGAAATGTTAGACAGTAGTCTGCGCACAGAAAAATGAGAGAGAATGTTGAAAACATCAAGCCTGGTTTTGAAAGCACATGGAGCTCCTGACGTTCACAGGTTGTTTTGCTGCTGCTGCTGCTCAGGGGTCAGCAGAGAGGAAACTGCAGATAAGCAAGAGCAGAGGCCTGGAGCAGCAATGCATTACTGTGTGGGAACTGTTTAGATAAGTGGCTTGAAAAGTTTTAAAGCTGTAAGGATGCAACTGGAGAGTGCAAAGGATATACGCTCCCAGGGAGGGAATTTCTTTATCACTTGAACAGCACTCTAGCTTTCCAAAGGGCTGTGGGAACAAGGGCCAGCACCATGACCCTCCTGCAAGGCATGTCACTATGACTATCCTCAAGTGGCCAATATGGAAACTGAGGCGAAGGAAGGAGGAGCCTGATAGTCTCAAGTCACCAAGGGAATTGTGACTCAGGCATTGCCAAAGCTGCTTTCCACGATTTTTCCTCTGGGCCAGGGCTGCTGAGGTCCAGCCTGCAGACGGCTCCCAGGCAGACAGTAGTTACCCAGTGTCTGAGCCCAACCCCTATAGGCCCTGCAGGATCCTTATGACCCTTTACATTAATTATTGACAGCAAAATAAAGCTTTGAAATAACATTTACTTTCATTAAAAACATATTTGGCAATCCTATCTTTCACTACTTACGCAGTAGGACTTAATTTCATTGTGACCCACGGGACCACAAGCATAGAAGGAGCTTGTCTTTACTTTCTTTCTCCCCTTCATGCAGCTATATTTGCCATCCAACTCTAACTATAATATAATCTATCATAAAGTTGCACAGCCCTACTCAAGGGCTGCTTTTGTCAGTGGCTTATCTCTGTGCCTGCCATGGGAAACAAAAATCCCGCTCCCCACAACGGCGGAAGCCAGTTATACAAAGCTGTTGACCATGATCTTTTCCTGACCCACCCAGCAATTGACCTGTGCCCTTGAGGAGCTTTACAAGTGAGAACTTCAAGTCTGACATTCAGGGGAGCAGGAAAGTGCAAGAAAGAATGTAGAAGCCAAAAAATCAGAGTGGGCTATTTATTTCTTCACTGAAATAGAGCTGCAGAATAAATAGAAATATATTGGAGCGTCACCACAGAAGAATGCAGTATTAGACCCATGGGGAACAGAAAAACACACAAACAAAAAAAACCCCAAACCCCACACTCTGCGAAACAGGGGGCATGGAAGTATGAGTGCCAAAACAAACACCTTGTGTTAACCAACCTCAGTGGCAGAATCTGTGACGCCATCACTACTGCTTAACCCAACGGGATGCTTGTGGTTACATACGCTGGAGCTGGTTCTGCTCCAGGCCAAATTCCAGCGTGAAATAATTTAACAGTGATCCACAGCAGGAGTTTGTCCCACGAGTCCATGACTGCTAAATCTATTGCCAGGCAAAGTTTCAGGAAATTTATCTCCAATTAAGAAAACTTGGCCTTTGTCTACAGGGAGCATGGTAGGTCACAGGCAATTATCAAAGAGGAGTGGAGAGGTATATCAGTGTCCTTATTTATGTATTTATTTAGAAAGATGTCCCTCAGTGAGGTGTGGTCTTTTACCCATTCTGGCAGTGGGTGCCTGCTTACCCCAGCTGAGGATCTGGTCAAACAAGCTTTTTTACAAAACTGGAAGCACGAAGTGAGCTGCCCACCTCCCGCTGCTGTGCTGTGCCCACACAGCCACCTTTCCCCTTGCTGCAAGAGGGAGCTGAGGAAATTGCCTCGTTTCCTGACCACAGCCAACAAATTCACTAAAGCAGGAGGAGCAAGAGCTCTTTTAATTCGTATCCTAGCAAGTGCAACTGCAGGTGTGGCCCTAATGTCTGGCTCCTCCTTTTTATTTATGTTTACCTTGCTGATCAAATGACAAAAACTGGGAGCACAGCACAAGCCTGAAAGCAGAACACCTGCTGCTGAAAAGCTGCAGGCAGAAAGGTTGAAGGCAACAAGAGACAACTTTATCCAGGACACAGCTTATTGTATTTTAATTATCAAATGTTCATATACTGTGTCCTATTGATGACTAAAGAAACACGCTTGGTCATAGACCTGTGAATAATCCAGCTAGAGGCTGGTGAACATGGGTTGGCCATGGACAGAAAACAATTGAGACTGAGCAGAAAGAACCCCCTGCTTTTGAGATTTGGTAAGTGAAAAATGTAAAACAAAATTTTCCCCATTAAGTGTCAATGGATGAAGGATTCATTAATGACCTCTACAGGTAAGATATGAAAAGTAAATGATGCAAAAAGCAATCCAAGCTCATTTTTTTACTTGAAAGGAAGTGACTAACCCAATTGGATGGTTCAGACCCATTCAGAGGGAGAGGCAGACCTGTCCTGGAAGCACCAACTGACCACCCTTCTCCTTGTATAACTGATACTGTCTCACTGAAATAAAAGCAAGCACCATCTGAGGCAAGAAATCAAGATCTTGCCTTTACTTAATCTTCAGTGCCCTGTGGTAATCTCAAATAAGTACATCTCATGCAAGAATACTCTTTCATTAGTTTTCAATGAAATTAAACCAGTCTATTTCTCACCACCCCACCATGCATCCTCAATATCACTTTGGTAATTTCTTGGGGATTTTTGTTTGCAGTTTCTGACCTGGCATTTGAAAAAAGCCAAGCCTCCCTCACAAAAACAAACCACTTCTATTTTAAACGTTCTCCATATGACTGTTTTCTTCATTAATTTTCTATTTAGGATCTAGCATGAAAGAGGCACCTGAGCTTTGAGTCAGACCACTATGGTAGAGACTGGTAGAAGTTTGCATAGTGCTCAGCATATGTTGAGGGGAGTTTGGGAACCTGTACTATAAGAAATATTTGTACAGTCTGGACAAGTCTTATGTATATATAAGCTCTGCAGACTTTTAGGGCTCTGAGGAAAAGATCATGCACTGTTTCCACTCTTTCCTCCTTGAAAAGGCAAATACGTTGGATACTGACTTAAGAAAGGAGCTTCGCCTGTTCCAATTTCCTAGTTCTGGAGCAGGCTAGCTTGGCATCCCTTTGAAGATGAGGCAAGAGATAGACCATGAAAAATGCAGAATAATGACTCTAGAGGAATTTCTTAAGTTTTAGCACCTTACAGGTATGAAAAGTATCATAATTTGCCTGCAGGATGTCCTTAGACTCAGCTGAACAAAGCTTCAGTGTCATTAGGACCCATTTCACATGCAAGATTGTACATCTTACCTCATATTAGGTCTTTATCTAAGAGACTCTTTAATCACCTAAAATAGTTTTGCCTGGCTCATTTTATAGCATTTCTTCAATGGCCAAAGGTTCATTGAGTGGTACTTTCTAGTAAGCTGTGAAAATTTTAATACCGTCAAGTTTGAGAAACTTTGTTGCACATTCTAGTGCTGCAGGTATTATTTTCTGTTTGGAGTGGTGCAGCATGTGGAAGGACTGGCTGCAAATAAAAGCAAAGGACTCGACAGAAAAGAGTGACCTTCACAGCTGGGTTAAAACAGTACATTGCTACCTTAAAACCTACCTCTAGTTTCTGCAAAGGACGTAGCTGACATTCACATTGTTCAAAAAGGCAGGGAAAATACAGTGACCAACAGCAGGAGTCGGAACAGAGCTTAGGGAAACATATTCATGATTAAAACACCTTGAAGTTTCATTGTGCACTGTCATTTTCTGTTCATTACCATTAATACCGTTGCTCTTGTGGAGGTTAAAATGGTTTTGTGCATAGCAAGACAGAGCAGATGGAAAAAAGAAGTCTTTAGTTTCAAGTGTGGGCAGACTGACATCATCGTGTGTTAAAAGTACTAAATCATTGTGCAATTCCAGGACTTCTCTGTTCACTTTAGTCAGTGACTCTTAAGAACTCAGGGCTCTACACTGCTGTGACATTCTAAACACATATTTCATACAAAATTTCAGAACATTTTGAACCTGCTGATTGCAAAAGTGCTCTCAGATCCCAAACTGTTCTGCTCAGAAAAAAGTTTCTAGGGCAGTCACAAATTTAGGATGTCCACTGTGCCTGCTAGGGTACTAAGCCACTGACAGTAGTTTTGCACATGGGTCTCTTTTGTAAGGCATAATCCAGTTGCACCTCTACAGTTTCTGAAGAGTCTTAGGGAGGTTCAGTGATGTCACTCTTGTATTTGGAGAACAAAGTGAATGTGGGTTTTTTTTAGTCTGAATATTGACCTATAGAAAAACTTAGCTGCCTAAAGCTTAGAGCACGAGGTGACATTCTCTAGTTCCATGTCAGATTGCAGGCTTTCTGAGGAGCAAGGCCAGTGTCCCAGTAAAAGTGGTGGTACATGGCCCAAGACATCCAAGTTTGATTCCTGTAATCAAAGTGCCTGGACTGATGGCTTTCAGCTGTTCTAAAAAAACAAAACCCAAACCCCACACTCAAAAAAACCCCATGAGAACAGACTAGAAAAGTACATGAATGCATGGAGCCACTAGATTACTGTGGGAGTGAGGACTGTCTCTTGTGTAATGCCTAATGACTATTCTGCCTTCAGTTTATCCCTGTACCCCTCACATGAGGGATAGCCAGTACTGAAAAAGCCTTATGGGTTGGGACACCTTTTAGCAGAGGACAGGAGTGTGCAGTGAAGGCAATGGTACTGATGTGTTAACTCCTCATATCACTCAAGGACTTTCTGGGACTTGATCAAGGAATTTTATTACCTTAGCACAACATCATATCCACTACTTCTAAAAAAATATTGTACCATCCTGAAGCTTTCTGGTGCACAGATGAAGTAAAACAAGTGTTACTTATCGCCTTACTGTAGGAGGACTTATGTCATCTGTATCTCCAGAAGCCAAATCACAGCAGCTCCCTCAACTCATGCATTTGAAAGAGAACATTGTTGCCTAAACATCCTCATACAAGTAGTGCACTTGCTAGCATACTTCAATATTAAATTATCCTGGAGAACTTTGAATGGCAGTAATGTGAGATATATGTATGGACTATCTTTACTCTTATGGAGTCAGTGCAGGGTTCTCTAGCAGTAGTCTCAGTAGTGCAGAACTTGTTCAATTTTAGGTAACTCATGAACCCCCTAGGATTTTATTCCCCAGTAAATAATTTCCCCAGTGAGGACTAGGGAAATTTTAAGTCCTTCATTGCAGATGGTCAGAGTAGATGACTGCAGTGATCCTTCCTGACTTGAAAAATAAGATCTTGTTGACCACGAGTACATTAAATTAAGAATTTTTCCCTGGTGCTGCTTAGTTGCCTTTTTTCCCCCTCCTTGAGCTAAATCACGTCTATAGTCATGATCGTCTCTGGGCCACTTTGAACTTTCCTTTTTCTTAGTAGAGTTTGCATTCTATATATCTGATTATTCCTACACACTATCTAACCACATGGAGTCCCATCTTATAAGACAAATGATTTTCATAATACAATTATGAAATGTCTACAGTATTTGAGAAAAAACCCAAGTTTATGAAACTTTGTTACAAATACATATAACTTTATGGCACTAAGTTGAAAGCATTAGCTGAGTTGATATTTGGACTGTGCTACAGGGGCATTAATGAGTACTTGCAAATTTTGTGCATTTGAACTCATTAAAATGAACATCACAATTTGTGCAGCTGTGGCTTATTTGCAAGAACAGGGTTTAGGGATTAACAGGAGTGTGTGGAATAGCAGAACACAGATGCAATTTCTTCTGTAAATTCACATGAAGATCAGAACAAAAAGACAGAGCTTTCTGCTGACTTTTGCTAACATGAATATTTTTACCTCTGACCAGGGTGTAAGATTTGAAAACACACTGGTAAAGAAACTAAGAACTTGCACAGAGGAGATCCTGTACATATCGGGGGGAAATCTAGAAGCAGACAGTTTTAGACAGAAAATCTAAATTAACACTCTTGGAAGATGAAAAAGCAAAGCCACGGAAAGGTGAGCTTTAGTTACAGCTCTTCAAGACTAGATGGAACTGGTTTATTTGCAAAGCTGAAGAACATTAGTTATGGGGAATTAAAGATTATTCATTAAATTCATTCAAGACTCCACAAAATGTTAGACTAAATAACCTTGTACAGTGCCCTGAACAAATACTCTGTCCCTCACAGACAGAAGGAGGTTGATATATAGGTAAGATATAATTTCAAACAATCTGAATTGCTGCTTGTTGTTGCCACATGTTTTCTCATCCTTAGAGGTGACAATCTGCTAGGGAGTTCCCAGTTTAAAGGAGGCTGTCCTTATTCAGAGACAGCTGTGGGAGATTTGAGAAGTGGAGGTTTCAAAACACTCCCTGAGTAAAGTGTGAGAAGGTGGATGTTTTGGGATTATTTTTTCTTTAATCTCTTGATTAAGAGGAGGTTTCCTCAGCCTTAGACACACCAGAGACTTGAACAGAACCGGTCCAGGAGAATCTGCAGTGATTTACAGTGAGACTTTTCTTTTGCTCCCTCCAGAAAAATACTGTTTTGGGTCTCCTCTGAATTGCCATCTTAACTTAGTTTCCACAGCAATATTTCCACAATTAAGAAGTATTGACAGACATCTGGAGATCAATCCAAAGTCTGTGGAAATCAGTAGAAAAGCATGTGTTTATTTCTGTGGGCTTTGGAGCAGGTCCGTGGAGAGCAGTGTCAGTTGTTCCATGGACTATGCCCGCTGTCCCTCCATGGCGATTCCCAGGGAGGAATCATAGAACGGTTTAGGTTGGAAGGGACCTTAAAGATCTTCTAGTTCCAAACCCCCTGCCATGGGCAGGGACACCTTCCACTAGACCAGGTTGCTCAAAGCCCCGTCCAACCTGGCCTTGAACACTCGAAGGGTTGGGGCATCCACAACTTCCCTGGGCAACCTGTTCCAGTGCCTCACCACCCTCATGGTGAAGAATTTCTTCCTAATATCTAATCTAAATCTACCCTCTTTCATTACCCCTTGTCCTATCATTACATGCCCTTGTAAAAAGTCCCTCTCCAGCTTTCCTGTAGGCCTCCTTCATGAAAGCAGGAGTCTGAGGTGTCCCCACACCCAGTGCTAACAGACTCTCTCAGAAAGTGATATAATGAATTGAAAGACAAAATACCATTTATAAGCAAGCACTATAAGGACAAAAGCATAGACCCCAGGAGAAGTGTGGTGTGCTATTTCCTCAATCATAGGTGCTGCGTTGTTTTCCATTCAGAATTCGGAGTGCTTCCTACAAATTCTCTAAAAGCTCATCATCTGAAAAAGTTATAATTCAGACTTCTTTTCCACCCCTGCCTTGCAACAGCAGTAGACTGTAAACGCGCAGCAGACTGTAAACTGAGGACAGGCACTGGACAAAGACATGAAGTAACTGATAGCAAGAAGTCCAACCCAGACATCTCCAGTTCAGTCTGGACCCTGACTCCTTGGACCAAGAACTCTCTTCCTGCTGTTCGCGTGGTTTAAACTGCCACTATCAGCATGTTAGATTTTTCATTCACACAAATATAGACTTACCACAACCTACTGGCTTCATCTCCCAGATACAAGCACCTAGCAGAGTGCTTCTTATCACAGGACAGCAAGGACGTGCCCACAGTTGCATTGTCACAACAGCAATGTGATACTTCTAGATGAGCCTGGCTCAGACTGCTCAGAGTGGTGAAAAAAGAGGTGGCTTGTTGAGAGCTTTGGCCATTAAAACAATGAGGAGACAATGCTAGTTGCTAGTGGACAAAGCATCAAGGTCACAGGTTCAAATAAAAGGAACTATTTATCTGTGCTGCCTCAAGATGCTGAGCTGTGTAAGTGAAGTCAGCACGGCTCCAGCATTTCTTTCTCTGACAAGGATGAGCATCATCTGTCAGGCTAAGCCTCAGTTTTCAGTCTGACAGATGGAGCTGGAAGCAACACTATTTAAGGCAACCTTAAATAGTAGTAGGGTAGTACCAGGGCCCCTCTAAGTTTCTTAGGACAGTGCTTAGATTTAACTATTCAGGCTGGATATTTCCATGCTGGGTGTCTGCTTCGGGCTGCCTTTTTTTCCTGGAAAACATCTGCAGAAGTAATACAGTCATTTTTAAGAACAAGGTTAGGAAAAAAAATGGGTTGTGTCTATGTTAAAAAATATTCTTGCAGCCACTTTGCATAGGTATTCTAGTATTATCATTCCCCAGAGCAGGAACTCAAAATATGACAGAGGGGGGTTAGCATGTCAGCAAGGGTATGCTTTTGCTATGCTTGTGAAAGTATACTTATGTTTGGTAGCAAGCCAATGCCTCTGGAAGTCCCGAGTTGTGTTTCATGTGTTGGACCTGGGAGTTAAATTTTGCTCACGAGTTTATCCTTATGGCAAACATTTCAGCTCTGGATACAGGACTATCTTTCTTTTCAAGGAGCTGCGTAAGGAAAAAACCGGGCATGCTGGCATTATTGCATTTTCCTTTTTGCTGGCACAGAGGCACTGTGAAGAAGTAGTGATGCGTACAGGAGACAAAAGTCCCAATAAATGAAAATCAAACCACAATTTAGGATTAAGATTGCCTTTCCATTAGTTTATCTGAAACGGAATTGTCTCAGGAAGCAGTTCTGAAAACTAAGAATGTAGCTCCCAGCCTCAGAGATCACTAGCAAAATTTTAGTTGCTTTACCTCATCTGGCATCCAAGTCTCTGCACGTCAGTGCAAGCCTTTCTCTCTGCCATGCTTGGGCTTTGATGGAGCTTTTTACATCCAGTGCAGCTAGAAATAAAGAATGAATCAGTCTCACCCACTTAAAGATGTTTCCCTACTGGGTAGGATCACAAGACATCGGCAAAGGGAGATCTCCCTCCTGCTACTGCCTGTGTGGTAGTTAGACTAAGGATAACCAGAGGTCTCCTGTCCCAAGTGCCGTCAGGCCAGCCAGCACCTCTCAACAGCACAAAAAATAATCCAAAGCACAGGGCTGAGGATTAACTCACTGGTTCAGGAGAAAATTTTTGTTAAATACCCTAAATAAGCACATAGGGAGATGGATATACATGCACACACACAAATATATATCTCTCTAAGAATCTTTTAGCAGCTGGGGTTTGTAGCCTCATATTCACTGTCTTGAGTAGCCCAGGCAGAGCCTGCAATCCTGCAAAACAAGTTCCAGTTTTCAAACAGCACAAGGGTTATATGGGCTATTTATGAATCTAAGAAACTGAAGCGCTGCTAAAAGAAAAGCCTACCTTCATAAGGTCTCTTCTCACTAAGGCCACTAAGGGAACATCACGGTATCATTTATTTTTCTATTTTGTCTAACGTCCTAGATAGAAGCTGTTTCAGAACAGTTGTTTTTCCACCCATTTCAACTGAGAGATCAGTTTCTTGTGGCTTCCAAGTTTGTTTGTTTTTTTTTTTTTTTTTTAGTGGCTTTTAGTGCAGGGCTGGAATGCAATGTTCAAGTAAGGACAGTGAGCAGCTTGGGAGGCAGTTTTAATACCCTGAGTACATACCATGCAGCAGCAGCAGGCCCAGACACCATTGTTGGTGCATTAAATTAATTCTAGGTGTTCATCTCAATTCTAGGTGTTCATCTTAGCTAGAAGCTTGTAAAGACTCTAAAAGTGACAGATAAACCAAATGCCTTCCCCAAAATTTAGCACAGCAGCAAGGAAGCTTTTGTTTAGCCTGAGATTCCAGTTTAGGCTGCCTCAAATGATGAGTGCAGGGCACTTTGTGCATTGGCATTTACATCAGCTCAGCAGCACACTGTTATTTAGCTTTGGTGGAATTTTATAGTCTGCTTTACTGCAGCAAGAGCAGCAGTGTGATGAATCTTTTAAATAAATCTCATGATGGATTTGCTGGCGCCTTATTTAGACTAGGGGTGAAAAGTATCCCACCCTCAAAGCTCAACACATTTACCACCAACATAGGCACCATTTAACACCATTAGCGCAGTTTTGACTAGGAAATTTATATTAAAAGATACATGTACTGTGTGGAGACACATCACAGATGAGCATTAAGTGCATGCAGTGAACAACTCAACACTGAAACAAGCTTATATTCAGTATTAACTAGCTTAAGTCAGAGCCTTACTACACAACTAGATAGGTGATCTCTTCTACTGCATGTTTTCACCCAAATGCGACAAGTGAATGAAATGAGTGTTCTGGGGTTCATCTGCTGCTGAAACTAGCTGTTGGGAAAATAATTCATTTAAGGGCAACTTCAATTTCTTGTTCACTCAGAAAGTCAGTTTAACCCAATTTCTTTTTAAAGCAACTTCCTGCCCCTTCCCCCAGTTTTCCCCACTCTCTGCTTTGGTGCTCCAATACCAAAGGAAGCTGTTTGAATGGTATTTTTCACCTTGTCTGAAATTGCCATGAGGAAAATCTGTTGTCCCAATGAAAATAAGGCCAATTTTGCAGACTCTTTAAAAATCAAATAATTCTTGGACAAAAACCTAAACTTCTGGGAGTTTGTCCAGATTTGGACTTTTGTTTGTGCATTACTCAGGGAAAACCAGAAAAAAGACTGGGTTGGTATGTAGTTCTTGACCCCATATGCCATGATATGTTAATTAAACTGTACCTTTGTTTGCTTAAACCCTTAAGTATGTAGAACTGAAAATCTAGCTGAGACCTATTTATAGGGTAGTGTCACTTGTCTATGCAAGTGTTAAATTAATCATTCTGACTGTTGCCTAGTGTATCTGCTAGGTGAAGCAAAACTCCCCTCCAGCATTTGTCCCTGTACAGAGGAGTTTAAGGGTCTGAAATACCCCATCTCTTGCCTAGGCATTCTGCACATTTTTATAAAGGAGGTTTTTGCTGTATTTCCACTGCCTCCTGCTTGCCACTTCTTTTCTTTCCGTTCCCTCCAAGATGTCCCTTGCTGAAGGACAGTAGAGTGCTGATCTTACAGCTCTGCTGCCTTTCTTGGGATGCATCCTTCCACACTGGATGCCTTTGTGTCTGCCTTTTCCTGCTCAAAGCTTGCTCAAAGCTTTCTGAAAGCTGCATTGATTCAGTATTTCCACTGTGGCTTGCAGGGGCATGAAACCAATGTTTCTATTAACCTGATGCATATTAATTTTGCATCTATAATGAGTGATAAAAGTATGATCTTTAGCAAATATCCAGGAGCTGTCTGCAGATCCAGAATGTCACATTATTTTGTGGTGTTTGGACAATCAGTTGCACAGGCCCAAGAACTAAGCACATGAGACCTTGAATCCCAAATTGTCAGTATTATATCCTTCACTGATAGTCAGGATGCCATCATATCCACATGAGAATTTCCAAATCCTGGGCTTTAAACATTTTATGACATGCCATTACTAAAAGAGTTACAAAAATACCTTGAAAAAAGGTATTTCCCTCAACACATTTCTGTATTGTTATGTAATAAAAGATACACGTAAATTTTGAGAAGAGCTTCAACCTTTTGAGCAGTGGGCTTAAAATCTATTTAGAAAGGATTTAGTAATTTTCTTCCTATGATATAGGAAGAGAGCATCTTCTTGCACCTCCCAGAAAAATCTTAACCTGACTTATAATGTCATTCATACAAGTTTGCATGCATGTTCAAGGGTACTCTCAGTGAATTTTAACTGCTAAAGAGAACAGTTTTAATATAAATGGAAGTAAAAAGATCATGTTTACGTGCACGTAGCAAATGAAAGACGGTTCTAAAGTCCAAGTGTGTCTACACCAATAGTTAATTAGCAGCCAGAAAAAAAATACATACATGTCAATATTTAACCTTGAAGTCAGGTTGATGTAAAGCTCTGAAGTAGCATCACATTAAAATGTTATCCAGAAGTTCTGTCTGGAAATGAACCACAGTGAGCTGCGGTTGAGAGCAGGAAACTTTGGTCCTAGTTTTCTAGAGTCTGTTCTTAATCTGCTGCTATTTATTATATAACCTTGAGAAAACTTCCATTGTTCTGGGGTTCCTTGCTCACCATCCTATGCTGAGATACAAGGAGAAGGTTTTATTAATCTCAGAGAAAGGCTTCAAGTCCTTGAATAGAAGAATCTATACAAGTGCAAAGTGTGGATGACAAAGAGAAAATTCCCTTGGAAGAGAGTAAGAAAGGGCAGGTGGAGGGGAGTTCCTGCACTGCTGCGATGCATAGTTCTGCAAGTGCTTCTGCAGGATAGGTAGCGCTCAGAAGTCTGGCTAAAGTCAAAGAGATGCTCATTTGTGACTGAATTAAGCTTTGCGGTGAAGATGGGTAGGAAAGAATGAGAAATTAAGGGGATGTAACAGCAGCTTTGCAATGAGATACTGGAAAAAATGGGACTCCCCAGTTAGAAAGCAAAAGGTAGAGGGAAGATATGATCAAGGTTTACACATCATTAAAATGGTGGGCAAAATGAACACAGGGTTCAAATACTACAGTATGAGGCCAGTTGTTGAAACTAGTATAAGACTGGCTTAAAATAAATAGAAGCAAGGTTTTTTGGGTGGTTTTTTTAGGTTTTTTTGTGTGTGTGTGTTTTTTTTTTTTATGTGCTAGAGTTTTAAAACACAGGCAGCATCAGCAAGTTTAAAAAGGATTTACACAAGTTCATGGATAACAGATCTGCAATGGATTTTGAAAGCAGAGGGCATGGATGTGCCCTGTAACATCCTTAACACAATTCTCAAGGAGGGGAGCGGACCACACAAAGCAGCTGGGCTTGCATGCTCTCCCAAAATAGTATCTCCTGTTGCCACTGTTGGAAACTAAGCACTTGGCTAAGATGGGCTGCTGGTCTGACCCAGGAGGACATTTCGTATGCTCCTGTGCTACAGGGAGCAAATCACACAGACAGTGCAGCAACTTTACGTGCTGATGTTTTTCCTATAAGATACCCTATCATTATTAGGTCCAGACTTCTAAATATCATCAGATCAGGACTAACCACTTCCCTGAACATATGCTACTACTGCCCACCCCAAAAAAGGGGGTTTCATTTTTTTAAATTCACGTTTTCAATCAGCTGCTATTAAGATTCTTTTTATTCGCTTTCTGGTCTGATGTTTCAGAACACACCTGCTTTAACATTTTCAAACTTCTCTGCATAATCAGGGTGGCTGAACACACATCTCCATGGGCTTTCAAACAAAGCTGAGATTCTCAGCGTGTCTGCTGCCATCAGTCAGGGCTGCAGTAATGGTAGCAAATGTCAAAAAAATGCGGTAAAGTCATGAGAGATGGCAATACTTTTGTGCCTAAACAAGGCTGCAGCTGGCTGTCAGCCATCTAGTTGATTTTATATGCATTCAGCTTCCACAAATCAAAAGGACTTCTGGAATTAATCTGTTTCAAAGGTCTGCATCAAAGAAAAACAACCATTACAAGTGGCACTTGAAGTCCCAGCACAGGTATTAAAAAAATGAATAATGGCACTAAAAGTCTGTTTTCCTGGCAGAGGACCACTTCACCATGGTCACAACAGCATGGGTTAGCTTTTCTTGAGGCTGAACAGATGAATTTTGTCTTGAAGTCTATCAGCTAGAAACTTCTGCAACAGGGGTTGACCACACAGACTGATGTTGGTGAACCAGAGGTCAAAATCTGGCCAGATACATTTCAGTTTAATGTGATTCTTAAGTTGTTGTCTTATGTTTTATTCTGCTTCTGCCTGGCTCCTTTCTTTTGCAAGGACACTTTACCTGGAAGGCACAGTGCTTGCTGGGCCGTATGATAGGTAGCCATCCATAGGGCATCCTTTTCACTTGGCAGCAGGGATAGACAGCCCTCATAAGAGAGGGGATAAACACAAACGTGTTTATTCAGAAGTCTAACAAAATTTCAAGCTAGAGCTACTCAAAGTGTTGGGGGTTTTTATTTGTGGTTTGATTTTGTTTTTGTAAACTGTCACCCAGACTCCTAGGAGTAACTTCTAAAGCATAAAAAACCTAATCTACCTGTAGCCAAGCAGAGGAAAAGTTAGACCTGTCTCAATGTAAACAAATGCATTAGCTATACCACTGCACTTTAAAACATCCTGATCAAAACCCCTGTAGGACCAAGAGCTCTACCAACCTCAACACACAGCCCTGATATCGCAAGTCCCTCAGTTAAGAAGGATACATGTTAAGTGACTAAAGCATGAAGGTGTGCAGCCTCCTTGTGCCCAAGCACAGGGCAGCTTAGTTTGAGGACCTGAGCTGTAAGATAGGTTCTTTACCTATGTCCCCGTGTGCCGTAAGGAGCACAGGTAGCCAGGAGGTTATCTGGACATCCAGTGGGTACATTGATGCAGTTTCCAAGTTTTACGATGCTTTATGTAGAGCAATCCTAGATTTAATGTGAGAAGTCCGATATCTACTATTGAGAGCTGCAGACTAGGAAATAGGAGCCTGAGGGCTACTGATAATAGTTTACTCCTTCTGTAGTCTTGGCAAGTCACTTAATCGTTTGCTACCTCAACTTCTCCCAGCCCCTGAAGAATACAGTACCTTTTTATTTCCTGCTTCCTCTTTCATTATGGTAAGAGCCAGCAAGCCCCAGCAGAGATTAGAGGACTTCCTCTACTGTTTGCTATAAGGCAAACAAAAAAGATGTGCAAAAGATCAGCTGATGTTTGTATACTGACAAGTGCCTTGTTTGCAGTGCACCATATGGATGTAAAGTTTTCGTCTGGCGTATTCCTACAAGCAGATGCCTGAAGGAGCAACTGCTCATCTGAAGGTTTTACTAGAGGAACCTCCCATTTCATTTACGCCACAACCTCCTCCTCTTTCTCCTCCTTCTCTAACATATGGAAGCTAAATGTAGTTATGACTCAGGGGAACGTTTGTCCTTAAAATTAAAGAGCATTCCCTGAATGTACTTTCTATGAGGAGTTTTCTTTGTTGGCTTTCTTACAAACCATTTGTATAGTTTGCATGCTTCTATAGGTTATATTTTATATGTCATCAGAAAGCCATTTGCTTGTACTAATGCTATGGGCCACTGATTTTGGAGACAGGTTTGCCATTTCAGTTGGCTTCAAGACCAAATGAAGGCTCAGATATCAGCCCAACTGAATGGATCGGTTCTCCCACTTTGTATCTGCAAGGAACTGTTGCAAGTGCAACACAATGCTCAGTGAGGGTTACACAAATAACTAATCATGGGGCAGGCATTAATTTCACACCATAGTTTATTAGCTGCTGTGTGACAACAGACATGTTTGCATGTTCTTACCCCGTGGAAGATGCAAGGTAGCCTTAATGGGAGGTGAACTGCCTTCTTTATTTGGGAAAGACTATGCACACAGCAGCTAATGCAAGGAAAATGGGATGACGTAGTGCCTATCTGAATTTGCCTGACCCTAACTTGTTTGGGTTCCCCATGTCGTACAACATAGTTGTCATTAAGGAAGAGATGTCTTACTCAAAGCTAGTGACTTGAATTCAAGTTTCCTATCTGTCACAGATTTGCTGTACAACCTTAGGTCAGTCACTTCACCTGTAACATGATTATTAGAATATATCTTTATCCCCCCCAGGCTTTTTTGAAATAAATGCTTTCAGACCTTTAAGTAGTTGAATATCACAGCAGTGGGAGGCTCCACATGTGAGCATGTCAGCTTGGGTTATAATTGTGTAAAAATAGTTTGAAGGAAATCAAAGATATATCAGCATATACCATATAGAACAGAGTGTATTTAGGGTTGCTAAGGAAATTCATTTAGTGGGAGAAAAAGTAGATGAGATTTCTTTTACTGCTATCTACCCTTCTTGGCCTCCAGATGAGTTTTTCCTCAATATATTTTAATGTCAAAATAATTTTCTTGTATTGAAAAGAGAATCTTTCTGCAGTGCTCCCCAAAGAGTTAGGCTTAGCTTAAATGCCTTGCCCCCCACCTCATTCTATTTGCCATGCAGACAGGGCACCTTTGTTTTCACTTTAATTTTTTTCCTCCATTTTCTGCCAATTGTTTTGTTGACCACTTCCAGATATCACACAAACCACCAGCAACTCAGAAACCACAGGCTGAGAAACATCATTCTAGAGGCTACTGCAATATCAGAGAAAAGTTTGGAGGGCAGGATATGGGAAAAGCTCCTGTTTCCCAGGGACACAATCAGAATATTTTTAGCTAAGGAGGTTGTTTCTTCACCTGTACCTTCACCATCTTGCCCAAACATCTCTAGCAGTATCCTCAAAGTCAAGTTTCCTGTCCATTCACCGGAAACCCAACAGAGCATGTTCTCTGCAGTGAATCTTGAAGACACAAGGATTCAAGGAGCCTTCAATTCTGGGTGCTTCTGCCTGGGGCAGAGTCCAATACTCAGATGACTTCACTATGTCCTACAAAACATACCCTAGTGCACCTGCATTTCCTCCAGCCATACATGGCTAGGACATGCTGGCCTGAAGTATGTTCACTGCAGCACATTCAAAGAACAATCTAGTCAAACACCACAAGCACAACAAGAAAAAAATTACTGGGACTTATGCTGCTAGGAAGTCTGTGTAGTTCAGAGGATAGGACCTTGGTGTTTTTGAAGACAACTGTTTCTAGAAGAGAAAGTGCTGTCACTGGGGCCCTTGATGAATAATTCCCACAGAGTATTTTCATAGCCTCAGCTGGATATGGCATATCTGTATTCCCAATTTAAGCATGTTTGTGTTAAGAGCAGATCAGCATCTATGGACTCCTATGCAAACAGTCTGGATACTATACAGCCTACTATAGTACAAGTTTTTGTCGCTGCTAAATCAGTAATTTGCATTGGGATTTAGCAAGACGAAATGCCAGTAATGGCAGTAACGCCAGTTGGTACTGCCTTGGAGCAGAGGGTTGACACGTTTGGTACCCAACCCAGAAATACACCACGACCCTTCTGAAAAGTGTGAAGCACATTGGCTTCTAATAGAAGTAGAGCATTCTGCTCTTTATGTGGCAAGGGGCAGGCTCACACACTTCCTTTAAAAAGACTGGAGGTTAGAAAAGTTTTATAATGGAATGTAGGAGACTCAGCAAGTTGGCTTAAAGAAAATGTTTTTCCTCTCAGTCCGTTTTAAACTCTCTCCCTGTGTTTTTCCCATTGGCACTGAAGCACTCATCTGAAGTAGCTCTCCCCTGTAGAAGCGTCTGTCCCAGAGAATGATTGTTTGAGAGAACATCTTCATGCAATATCCCAGTGGTACTTATTAGCCCTTAAATGTATACCTGGTGACTTTTCCTATGGCAACCAAGTGGGTTGAGACATTAAGCCTGCCTGTGAGCATCATGGTGCACTGAGAATTAAGAATGCCTCCTTTCAAGAACCAAGGTTATAGACAGAGATCTAGTCAGAAGTCACTACAAAGGAAGGAGTTACAGTAAAAGTAGGGATGCTTTTTGCCCAAGTGTGAAGATTTACTAATAACAATAACTATATGGAGCAGGGTGTGCATATAGTATTTTAGTCAGGACAGATTAAGCCAGATGACATAATTTAATCTGCTGTGCAGGTCAAAGGACCTTCCCCTAGTATTACTGCCTGCATACATAGTGGCTTTGCAGCTATAGGTACGTCAGTGAAGATGTGCAGAATTTGTTGTCCTAATGGACAAAGATGAGCAAGCACAACCTTAGAAGTACAATAAAGCTAATTCATCTTCAGCAAAGTGCAATGACAAGCAGCTCCAAGATCAGCACATCCAGCAGAGAAGTGTGCTGGCATTCCCAGAAGACAAGGAAATTGCTCTGGAATAAGAAGGGACAGTGTTAACCTGGAGCATAAGAACTATTCTAGAATACTTCTCTGTACAACAGTTTGATTTTAAACCTAGTCATTTATGATTTAGTAAATTCCTTTCCAGGTATTTGTCCTTGCTCAAATTACAGCTCCAAGAGCTCAAGCTATATATCTTTCATTTCCCACATTAGGGATCCAGAAATAAAACACAAGCTTACAATACTGCCTGTGTGGTATCAACTGACTTGTCTACATGTCTAACTGTCGAAGTGAAGTTTTGCATCCTGGTTTATAAGCCACCATGATCATATTCCCTGTTTGGAGTGGCTTCAATGCCTTACACAATTTTTCTTACAGATTCTGCATCAAGATTTGCAGGGGTGGTTCAAGATAATGAGACAAAGTTTTCTTTAGCTAGAGCTCAGGACTATGGAATTACACTTCATTATCACTTCAGGTAATGTCACCAAGACTGTCAAGATCAGCACTGAAATGTGTAGAGACTGAGCTCAGTAGAAGAGCCAGTTTCTTAGCTGAACCTAGTGAGAGATAGTACTGTATCATAAGCAAGGCAAAGTGACAATAATCTTTCAGACCTTCTGACACCAACTTGCATCTTGTACTATTCTTCAGGTCTTCCCTCTGTAGCATGTGTCCGATTGCACCGATATACAGCATACCAAGTGTTTTATTGAGACAGGCTTTGTGTCTTTAGGGAATTCACGTGCTGCTAAACTCAAAAGGTTGTCCGTATTTTCTAAACAGCACGTGGTGTTTACATGCATGGGTTTTTGGTGGCTGCTGAATCAAAATATAGTACCAGCAGCTAACAGGTAGTTATGAGATCACATAGTAGGATATACTGGCGTGCAAGGGAAGTAGGATTATCAGATCCTGCAAAAACTTTCTGATTTGTTGTGTATCCCATAGAAACAGCATAACATTTTTCTTGGAGAAGGGCCACTCACAAATGAGTCAAGCCAAAAGTATAGAAAAAAACAACAAAAACCCACTGACTAGTTCAGGCCCAAGTAGTAAATCTTCAGTACAGAACATTTTCTACCTAGGAAGGTTTCTCAGTGCTTTCCATTGACTGCAGCCAGGCACCATCTCTGTTTTCATGGCATCAAATCATTCACATGCCTCTAAAAAGCAGTTTTTCCTAGGATATGCATGTTGCTTGGGTCAGACAAGCAAAGGCAGCCAGTCTGTAGTAAGCAAAGGCTGCATCTCTTTACCTGGGAGTCCCCTTGCATACTTTCCCTCACTGTCATTGCTCTCCTCATCCTCTTCTTCAGTTCCTATCTTCAGTCCTTTCCACAGCTCCCTGATTATTGGCGTTACCACTGACACTGTAATGAAAGTCACATCGAGCTAGGCACAGGTAATGCAAAGACAGGTGGGACACGACTGTTGACACACTCCTGCAAATTTCACTTTCTGCTTATCATTTTCTGGTCTCCCTTTTCTCTGCCCCGGTTGGGAGCCTTGGTATGTTAGTGCTGCATATCTGATGCCTGGTGAAGTGTAGGCCAAAAACCTGGTTCTTTGCATTATGGGTCCTAGGATGAAGCTGCTTATTTAAATGTGTTTTGCCACACAGCTTTGGCCACATGATGATTTCTGGACAAGTCCTTTCTCAAAGCAAGGAACCCTACAGGTGAAACACTCTCACAAAGCACTTTGAGTCTGCAATGGATCCATAGCACACGGAGGCACACCTGATCTCCAGGCTAGGAAATAAATTGGACTCAGATAGTCTATCTAACATGCTCTGGAGATGTCCAGAGTTTGCACCCAAGAGCAGACTGGCATCTAAACAGCATGGGCAGGCAGCGAGCCTGCCAGGCCAGTGCTCCGTCAATAGTGCTGACACTGCATGGGATGGAACAGCAGAGCACCTGAAATCACGGGCAACAATCCTGACTTGTGGGGCAGGAGCTTAGCTGAACTCCAGTCTTTTCAGGGCTGGGGACTGGATGAAAGTTGTGAGAACTTTTTCGGGCTGGGGTGTTGAGCAAAGAAGTGTTCAAACTTTCCCACTCTGGAGGTGCCTGTTTGACAGGCTTAATGGCATTCAGTGTTCATTTTTGTTCCTGCATTCGTCATTCAACGCTGCCCATGGCAGCTGCTTGAGACCCACACGGCTCACACGTTGCCAAGGGTAGGACTGAGAAGGGGAAGGAGGATGCTGCAGGACAAAAGACAACCCCTCCCTCATCTTCCTACCACTGTAGCTCCCATCATGGTAGTGTGCTGTGCTCTCCATGCAAGCAGGGGCTGGTCCTGCACTCAGCCCTTGATGGACCTTATAGGACCCACCTGTAGGCAGGGTCAGGCCTATTTCCCATCAGCTGGGCAAAACTAAGTTTAGAAAAAAAATAATCAAGGCAATACAAAAAAGAGAAGCTGCTGAGGGTACACGTGCTCATAAACACACACCACAATGAATTAGGATCATTTAAGAAAATACCCAGTTCATACCAAGGGTTATTTGACTACAGTATGCAGAGATCAGCTCTTATTTGTATTAACCTAAGTTATATTCAGCTCCAGCCATTCAAGTCATAAGTTAGATCACAGAGTTTTCCCGTTAAGTGGTGAGGGTGCACCTTGACATAGAGATGGGATTCTCAGCTTGTGCTCCAAAGCATGTAGGAAAGGCATTACGAAACAAGTGATAAAGGAGGATATTTGGAGCCTTGGGTATGGATAAAATAAGTTACAAGCAAAGCTAGATAAATAAGAGAAAGTGTCTGGCTTACATGGTGGGAGGACCCTTTGAAGTGGGATTGCAAAAAGTCTCCAAAGGTCTGACCCCATGCTGTTCAAACAGGCATTCAGATCAGGCTTGTCTACCTTAATATAGAAGAATGGGTACAAGTGCTTCCCATCAGGGATCAGATGGGGGAGTCTGGCTGCCAGCCTCAATACATGGCCTCACAGGGCACTTATGCCTCTGAGTTGCTCTTCTTCCATCAGACAAGAGGCATCTGTTAAATCTAACATTTCTGGCCTGAATATAAGTACGGTTTGCATATGGGGAAGTAGTCTGGGTATAGTCCTATTACAAAAGTGATGCTTTCTTCATAAAAGCCATTTTCAAGAGCAGGTTTTAATTAAATTGAGTTGAAATGGATTCCTTTGCTTCAGTTAGTCTAACTCCAGAAGAAACACTTTTAGCCCAGGAGTTGATTATGAGTGTCTGAATTAACAAAGAGCACTTTGTTCTCTAGAAATGTTTCACATTCACATATATTTTGTTCTCAAGGACAAGCAAATCTTTTAACATTTATTGCAAGTTTTAAAACCAAAACGTAACATTCAACCCCTGCAACACTACCCACTCCAGCTCCACCACCACCCCACCCCCCCAAGAAATCAAAATCATTGTACTAATAAAAGGAAAACCACAGCATCTAAACCACCTGAACTTGCTTAGTTATGTTCTTGAGCAGAGACTGCTAATTAAAAACAAAATTAATGATGTGGTAGTTTTATATCTTATCACATAAGAAGGATAGATGCATACACAACTGTTCACAGAAATGGGCTTGGAACCTCACCAGCCACAGTTTAGGATTTATTAAAGTCACACTCCTACAAGATAAGATGGGGGATGCAAGTAATCTGGTGTTAGTATTTGAAAGGGATGGGAGTGAATTAAAGTTTTCCGTGCATCTTATCCCAAGGCTTGTATACCACAGCTTTATGAAAAGCATTAGCAAGAAACTACAGTTCCAGGCTTAGAAATACACAAGTGATCTAAAGTCCTCTTTCAAACCCATCAGTAATAGCAGTACCTTGGTTCCTCAAGTGGACAAAGAGTGGGCATTCACAGCCCTGCTCACTCCCATTTCAAGCTCCTGCACCCAGGAAACAACTCCCTAGCAAAAACCAACAGCAGCAGATTTTGGAGCTCCACAAAAGATCTGTAATTTTCAGCGCACCCTGTTTCCAACTCCATGCAATTACAGAAGTTGACCATAAAGTGATTTTCTCATTTAAATAAGTCATGGTTCATTTTTGCTTCTGTTTAAAATCTTATGCAAGATGAAATGTTAAAATTGACAAGCTTGAAATGAAATATCAGAACATTCCTTGACCTTGTCATCACCAGTCACTTTTTACTTTTTTGTGTAATGAAAATATTTAAAAAAAAAAATCAGCATATTCCCATGAAACTTGTTGATTTCCATGAATTGGCATTTTCCAGGAGAAAAAAAAATGTTAGCTGGATATTTTTCAAGTAGCTCTCTACACAAGAAACGCAAAGCAGAAAAATTGCCCCTGCCAGTTCAGTTTAAAATCTCCAAAGGCTTCTCCTTTGCTCCTTTAACTCCGGCCAGAAGACAGAGCCTTCCCTGAATTCTCTCCTGTAGGATTATACTATGGAAAATAGTTCTCACTGCTTCTTTGCTTGCTTTACACTATTATAACTGTATATATGTATTACATTAATGGAATTGATGTAAATGAGGGGAAGACATGAAAATGCCTGTTGCATATCCAGGCACAAAATCATTATTCGCTTCAGGAGAGACACTGTAAAATAATTTTTGTTGCTACAGCAACAGGCACTGCACATAGCAAGATTGTATGTTTTTATACATGTACACAGATAAAAAAAAAATCATACTAACACATTTAAAAAGGAAATGGCAAATAAATCAGGTGGTTACAGCAAGCACAGTATTTAAGAGTATGATAGATGAATACCCAGACAGCAAGGAGTTTGAGTTCCCACAAAACATTGTTGAATTTACTAGCCACATCCTTCTAGTGTAAAGACTCAGACTCTTGGATTTGGCATTTTTCATAGTGCCACACCCCCAGACAGTTACCAATTTCTGTGCAGGGCTCTTACCTTTGTAGCATGACTCATTCCCAGCTTTCTGACCCTGCATCCCCATGGCAGTAGTTATGATGTACATCCATTTCCAGCCAAAGCACCTTTTAGGGGTGAATCAGGCCCCAGACAAGTGCTACAAGGCAGGTCTCCTACCACTTCTGCAGAGCTCCACAGTCCTTACCCTGCCTCAGGCAGGTAGCTGCTTCCACTCCAGGCACACAACCAAACGCTTCATTCCTTGTCCTTACAAATCAAAGGTTTTGTCCCTTGTTGAGGAAGCACAGAGGCAGTGGGATTTATTTAGCTCTCCCAGGAGAAGTTGGAGAAGTGGAAGTGCTAGACAGGGACCACAGGTCCTCAGCAGCCTTGTAGTCCTCTAGGTTCTTTCATCATGCTTCTTACTTCATCTCCAGATACTGAATTACTTTAAGTTTCTTCGTAGGACCTGCACCACACTAATCTCTGAGGAGTTTTTCCACTTGTCAGAGAACATACCCTCCAAGCTTAAACTAACCTAAGCAGCCCAGGGCTTGCAATTTAAAGGGAGTGCTGCAATCAGCTGATCGCCATCACCCGGTCCCCTGTTTCCCCTCAGCCACAGACTGCATTTCCCATCAGCAGCCCTTTGTCCTGGGCTGCTCCAAACCATCCCTGGTGGAGAGGGTGATGGAGAAACAGCTGCCCTGAGGCCAGCCAGTGCAAGTGACAGGGCATGTACAGTGGCAGAGCTTTCAGCATGGGTTCTGCAAGCTTCTTGGCAACTCTCTTTACTTGGCAGGTTACTCTGGAGTGAAGCTGCTGGACAGAGAAGACACCATGCTATAAACATGCGTCACCCTTCGCGATCCAAGCCCATTGAAATAAATAGGAAGTAAATACCAGCATATCCGAGTATTGAACAATCTGGGGGAGACTGTTAGCAGAGATGTGCAACAGTGGACTGTCCAGTTCCAGCTACTGAAACTGAGAATAATACACCTGAGTGGTCAGCCAGTACATTCCTACATCCTGCGAAAAACAGCATGCCAAGTAGTTACTATGGTGCTGAAATACAGATTTAAAGCTGGGATTTAATTTCTCACTCTTGATGAGGAAAATTATTTATCTAAGCATATATTTTCAAAATTACAAGCGATGATATATGAGTAAAAGCTGAATTTTGATGATTTATAGCTACATTTGATACTGGCCTTGCTAATGACGTGATGTTTTTGTCTGTGTAACCTATGAGTTATCCAGCAAAAACACAATGTTTCAGCTGCTAATAGCTGAAGGAGAGTTTATCACAGAATCACAAAATCACAGAATCACTAAGGTTGGAAAAGACCTGTAAGATCATCAAGTCCAACCATCAACTAACACCACCATGCCCATTAAACCACGTCCCACAATGCCACGTCCACACGTTCTTTAAACACCTCCAGTGATGGTGACTCCACCACCTCCCTGGGCAGCTTATTCCAGTGTCTCACCACTCTCTCAGTAAAGAAAGTTTTCCTAATATCCAGTCTAAACCTCCCCTGGTGCAACTTAAGGCCATTTATCTTGTCCTGTCACTTGTCACTTGGGAGAAGAGACCAACAGCCACCTCCTTGCAACCTCCTTTCAGGTAATTTTAGAGAGCGATGAGGTCTCCCCTCAGCCTCCTTTTCTGCAGACTAAAATCAGGGAGAGTTTATCAAATGGTGCCCTTCAACAGAGTAAAGAGGAATCCTTTCTGCTTGTGCATAAACTCCATGCAAATTATCTCAGGATGTGGGCTCTATCAGCCTATTATGCAGTATTTCCAATGGGCTGCAGATTTGAGAAGTAGGTTGCTTGCCACTATTCTGCTTCAGTTTTTCATAGATCTTCATGGTTTCATGTGTCCTATTTTTCATTTTTGCAGATAGACTTAATTGGCTTGCAGCATATAGGTTAGATAATACTGCAGCACACATGAAAAGAGATCCGCTTGAGAGAGTCTATGCAGAGATGTCATATACCATATGGGCCATGGGTTTAAAAAAAGAGAGAGAATGGAAAGAGAAAGAAAAAAAGAAATGGTGGAACATTTCCAAGATAGAGATGAAGTAGTCTTCCCATCACTACTTTGCCTTTGATTTATTACATTTAATATTTGGGCATACAGCCTTGTACAAAGGGTCAACAAATGACCTCCGCAATGTTTATACCCTATATCATTACACTAGGAATTGTGGTGAACCGAGGCCTTAAAATGCTACACTGCATGTAGGTAAATTTCACCTTTTGAAATGCCGAGGAAGAAGATGGCTTATAAACCTCAGAGAGAGACTGTTTCTTTGAAACTAAAGAAATAAATGGGAACTGTTTTGTAACTAATCTTATTATAAAACTATTCTCTTGTGTAAGAGATTTTGCGTTAAAAAAGTATCTCAAACTGTTTCACATAACTTGGTCAGAAAGGAACGCAAAAAGTCTATTTCAATTGTATTTATCAAAAGTTTCAAAACATCCTGAAATAGTTTGGAAGTCTTGCAAGAATACACTTTCCAATGAGATTTGTGGGGCTCTTTGCTTCTGCTTAAACTGGAGCATAAAAGGGGAAAAAAAAGCCCAACAAAGTTTAAGCAGGGTTTACTGAGCCTGAAAGAGGTTTGGCTAGAGATGGGAATATAGTTTTGTTTCATCTGTATTGTCATGTTAATTTACACATTTTATGAGCAACATTTGTCCCTTCTATACCTCCATTGCACAGAATACCAGTTAGGTGTATCATGGGTACATTTCCCTGTGTATTTTTTTACTGTATTTTATTGGAGGGTATTTTGTAAATGTTAGCACATTTGACATAGCTTTATACGATTCTTTTATTACTAAGGAAGAAATAAACAATGTTTGGCAAAGCAGGTGGTGCTTATTCATTTAAAGATAAATCACAGTGTACCACAATACATTTCCTGCTACCGGTATTCAGAAGTGAGCTAGGAAAAGAGCTTAGAAACGTGTCATCTTTAGCCACTTAGAATAATTTAGAGGTGTTTTGTACATAGATGTCCTATCTTAGTGTGTGTATACATATATATTGCTTCTCCATTATCTATTGAATATCTGTTTAAACAAACATTGTTATCCTTTAAACCTTGTTTCAGCGGGGCTGGGGACTGAAACCACCAAGCTGGCTTATAAGTGTAAATCTGATTTAAAACTCTGGAAACATCAAAGCAAAATAGATTGTGTTTGAGAAGAGTTCAAATCTCTCTTGCTAATTGTCATCTGAATTTGAAAAGTAAATAATGACTGAGACTGGTATCAAAACTTTGATTCATAAAAAGCTAAACTGAACATACAAACCCCATTTGAGCAGTTCCACACCTGTAATTGAGTAAAAACAAATCCAGTTGAAGCTTCAGGAAGAATAGAAAATAATAATAAAACTAAATTTGATCAGAACAACATGGCTAACAACTCTTCTCGTGCAAAACAAGTAACATTATGTGCGATCAAGAACTTTTTTATCATTTCCCAGCTTTAAAAAAAAAAGTGGGTTTTGGACAGCTGATGGATTTGGCTCAGAAAACGTGTGCTAAAGAGAGGAGAGGATTCTGGATGTTAAAAATTCTAAGTTTAGTGAAGGAATGAAACCTCAGTTACATGCTCAAACTCCTTTACTAGCAGCAGGAGACTGTGTTAAAGAATGATATTGGGAAGTGAATAACAAGTTTCAAGAGAATCTGTGCATGGAGTAGTCCTGGGCAAAAAGCATAGTCCTTTGGGAACAAAGATGCAGTAGAAGTCTCTGATCCTAGCCAACTTGCTGCATTTTGTGAGTAGAAAGGGATGAGAGAAATGCGTAATTTTAGATAGTGCTTTGAATTCCACAGGTCGTTGAATGAATCTTTCCTAAGCAGGGATGCATTAATACTAGAGATGGTGTTATACGACTGGACTTGGGTTGCTTAGAATGGTAATTCATGGATTTATGTGGAATTTGGAATTGCTATCACTCAAAAAAAATTGAAAGAGAATGGTACACAATTAAAAACCCATAGAATTAATCTAGTAGAATCATAGTGTAGAAGTTTTTTCTGGATGTGCAAGGGCATTGCAATATAATGATTATTATTGAGACAGTATCTTAAATGTGCTTTGTATTTACTCTTCTAATCTCAACTTAACTTACCGTGGTCCATTATTTTATACACTGTAATTCCATCTGTAAAAATTTGGGAGGTATGACTTTAATTGCATAAGAAACACAAGTCTAATTGGGATGGGGAAAAAAATAAGGGGAGGTACTTCTGAAAAAGTGTGAACTGTCAGAAGAAAAGATGTGGAATGAGAAAATATGTGAATCCAAATGTCCCATTTTACTGTTGTCTTTGTGATCTTGGTTTCCTAAGGAAACTACATTTTTTTTTTTCTGTCATGCTGTCTTGCTTTATCTTGCCATCTGTCTCTTATTTTAATCATTTGCTGACCAAACTCCATCCAAATTTGACAAATAGTTATCTGAAACATATTATGTTCCAATAATGCATGTAAAGCCCCAGCTGAGGAAATGGTTGCATTGTAAACTCACCTCTTTAGACATCTGAGCTTAATCTTGGGACCCACATCTGAAAAAAACGTCGTCTCCATTCGTGTCCTTCCTCCCAGACTTAGTCACTTCCGTAATTGTAGTGGTTCAGTTCTCAGCACACCAGACTGGATTGTGTTAGGTGCTATACAAACACAGAACAAGAAGAGCACAAGAGCAAAGACGATCATGAGAGTTCTCTCATAAGGAGAATGACTCACAGAGCAGAATGCCTAGAAAATAGTTCCAGAGTAAAATACATGTGTCTAGATATACAAACATATAAAGCAAAGCACTGGCCTGGAAAAAAGATAGCTCTGACAGCATCCTAGACTGGACACCCACAAGCCTTTTGTATTTGGGTTCCATGATATTCATTGGTTCCATGTGTGGTTAATCTTCTGTTAATCTGAGTTGTCTTGTTCCTCCTCCTACACAGCTCGGTCCATTGACTGTAGGAGAAATGGCACGTTGAAGATCTTTACCCATGGCCTCATGGACCGATTTTGTCCCATCCCTATCAGATCCCCCACTGTTTTGGCATACACCTTCCTGGCGCTCCAACCTGGCTCTGCACTCACTCTCCATTTTTGTTTGGCATCCATGATGATCACATATACTCTAGGGTTTTGATGTTACGTTACTGTGGATTCACATGGCTTTACACAGCATAGCTGCAGATGGACAGGCAGAGGTTTTCACTTTTCCCTAGCATACAACCAAACAGCTCAAAACCAGCCAGTTCTTCCTTAACCATCATGCCGTTCAGTGGGCATTGCAGACCACATCAAAGAGAACTAGAAAGCTATAAATCGGAAGGCAGAAGGAAATACTTATAAATAAGAACATTTCTGAGCTAAACAAACTTATCATCCACAAGTATTAATATGGCAAGAGGAGGCGTTGCTTGCTATTCTCACATTGATTCATTTTGGTAATAGAAGAAGTGACAAGGAGCACTCCAAGTCCACTAAGAGTCCTGCTGTAAAGGAGGAGTCTAAGTGCAGTTCTCTGTCACTTGTTATATTCCCAAAATGTATGAAAGTGAGAATTAGAAGACTTAGTTTGAAATTATTTTAAAGTGCTGAATTCAGCTGCAGCTCAAAAACTGAATTCATGTGCCAAAGCAGATGCCTCTGTTGCAGATACTGTAGTTAATTATTCATAGTCCACGAACTGCAATGAAAACAGACCTGGAGTTGCAAAAGTCATTTTATGCTTGTAAGTCAAATTCACCAGCGTTGAGTAAGCAGGTGCAGCCCCACCGATTTGAGAGGAAGAGGTTCTGCCAGGCCACCAGCAAAATCAGATTGTTGTTTAGCGTGCAGGTGGCAGGAGGTTTGGGAAGAAATGGATGTGGTTGATTTGCTTTTCATAGCAGTTCTAATGCAGTGTGGAGCTATATGCCAGGTATTTACTACAACTCTTACTTTACTACAGCTGTTCCTCTATCTGGAAATGAATGCTTCCAGGCCATGGTAACAGATCATATACAGACAGCACGTTTCACTGATTCCCAGAACGCTATAAATGGTAACAGCCTAGGATACTGAAGTTCTCCGTACCCTGCAAGATGAATGCTATTGCGCAATATCAAGCTCCTAAGAAAACACTATAGTCCTTTCTGCAGGATAAATGAAATATTTGGTCTCTAAAACCCTGTGGGGCACAGCTGGAACACAGCAGGGATGTGGAGCTCTGCTCTCCATGTGGTTCCGCATTTGCCTCTAGCGTTAGTGCTGCTGACATTCCCAAGGGCCAACCGACCAGGCAGAAACTACTTTTTGTGGCTCACACTAGTCAGAGTAGTCACCGTTTTTTAACATGTCCCCTCCGTTAAGGACATTGAAGCAGGGGGGAGAGGGATAGGAGATTGCTTCCTCACTGTTAGCACAGTTAGGGATGTTAGTATTTTGCCAGGAAAATGTTTCCCTTTTGGCACGTTTGCCACTCCGAGCAAGTCGTTTTGCTTACTCCTGAAATGCAGCTTTCTTAGGGGAAAAGTGTGGATTCTGTTTCATAGCACAAAGTAGCGTTACATGGCTTTTCTGGGCAGAAAATGAAGGGCTCCTATAGCCATCCCAGCTTCCAGAGTGGAGGCTGGCAGAATGGAGGTGCCTGAGTGTGCCAGAAATAACACGGCTCCTCTTTCCTGCGAGGGTGGCCATCTGTCCTGCTCTCCCCACGCTGCCTTGGAACTGCACTGTGATCTTTGGCAATCTCCCACTTTCAGCCTTTTCATTTGCAAAATGGGGGCTTGTAATGTTTCCTCTACCTCCAAGGCCTGCTACAAAGCTCTAGGATGGAAGATGCTAGAGAGGTCTAAAAATACCATGGCTGTTAAAATTTGGAGAGTATTTGGGTTGGAAAAGCCTGCAAGAAGCATCTGGGATATATCCAAGATCTAACAAGGCACATTCATTTCCAGTTAGACTTTGTCATCTGGGTGGCAATGAATCAACAAGAGGAGACCTTCTATTTCACATGTGCTCTAGAAAGACACTGCATTACCATTTGTAAGACAAGTAATTGTTGGATAATACTCCAAATAGGACTCCCTGGTATTTTGGTGTCTCTGGCAATGATGTTAAGTGCATAAATATTGCAGTTCTGCATTGAAAGGTGATTCTGCTTAAGAGAGAATTTAGATGGTTCAAAATTTGGTATTATTCTGACGAGAGACGTATTTTAAAATTCTCTATAAAAAGAAAAAGCCATGGGACTAGGACTCTGGAGCAGACGTCTTGGCTTGCTTCCCCACAGGCAGTGCAATGCCAAGAGCCCTAAGAAACCCAGCCTTTGTGCTGAATGATCCCAAAGCTTCCTGGGTTGTGAAGGAAAACTGTCAAAAGCAAAACCATCTCTTAAAAATGCTTCAATTTTGACAAATAAGCAAACGCTAGTGGAAAAAGAGGAAAAAAAAAAAACCCTGCTGGAATTTTTCTCAGCAGTGCTAGTAAACATTAAAGTGCAACAGCTCCAGCTAAGCAAACAGGAAAGCATACCCAGCTGTCTAACCGTGCAATCTGGCAGTGGCAAAATAAAGACTAGATTAAAGGTATGTTGAACCACAGCAACCAAGAGAGTTCTGGATCTCTAAATAACATCAGGTAATGAAACACAGAAAGATAGTGCCTCTTTATGAACTTAACTCTATTTTGCCATGCAGGTAATCAAGGCTGATTTTGTGATGAAGCCATCCAGAACAGCATACTGGAACCCGCTCTTGGCCAAAATAAATAAATAATGACTTCAGGAAAATACACATCTGTTCCCTCTGTTTGACTGGCAAAAACATTACTGGCATTCCAGTGCCTCCCTAATTTACAAAATTAGCCCTTAGGATAATTATGGTTGTGGTCTTTGTAAAGGGCTTTGAGTTTTGTGCAGGTACCGCTCTATACATAAAGTACAAAATAGTATTATTCCAGCATGGTTGCTGGGATACCATTGTATTGCACATTATGGGAGTACTCGTGTTAGTGATATTGCTGGGAGGGGGTGTGAGGAAAACCAGAAATATCTTCCCCACCCACCCTTCTTATTCAGTGCGATGGTAATTACTGTTCCCGCTTTCTAAACTTCGTAAACATCCCAGCTGGCTGTGAAGAGGGCAGCTTCCCTGTGGCAGCCACACACCCTCCCTCCCTGCAGGACCATGAACGCGAGCCGCAGTCCCTCAGCTCTTCTGGAGCCCGTCAGTACAGCTCCTCACGCGCTCAGTATTCAGCACGTCCCAAGTCACCTGCTGAATTAGGCCCCAGTAATGATATGAAGCAATGATTTACCTCTCTCTGTGGCTAAACCATCCATGTGTGACATCCCATCCCATTCCCTGGGCATTTTGCAAACAAATCGACATGTAGGTCCTCAGTGATTAAAAGCATTGTTTGCTCTAGCTGCCTAATCTATATTTCTTTGCTTTCCATTTTGTTCTTTGCTTTGGGATTCATGTTTGAAGACCTATGACTCACTCTACACGGGCTCCTGCTGCTTGAAATTAAAACAGGAGAGCTCCTCCCTCTATCCCCTTCCCCCCTTTCCTAATATGTTGCTTTCTGAAGCCGTACAACACCTTATAAATGTTCCTCCAGAAGGGAGTTGCCAGAGCATTCCCATCTGTCACATTAACACAGCCAGACTGGAAGTATTTTTAAAAATGTAAGGTATCGTATGGAGGGATGGAATGAATAAGGAACTGCATACGTGACTGGGAGAAGCAGAGTTAATGGGAGACTGTGAAGTACCGCCACTTCGGGCTTGAGAATCTAGACCCACCTTGACACATCCTTCAACACCCTTTACACATGACAAGCAGCCACCACTCTCTGCCTACACCGTTGGTGCTTAGCACAACTGTGAGTTTGGCCCTTGCCATCTTGCTCCAGTCCCTTATAAATTGAGCTGCCTTTACTAGAAGTGAAAAATACGGTGCCTTACAATCGCCAGACCTTGAGTAGGAATGCTTGAAAATTATCTCTGCCTACATTTTTAAACAGGGAAAGGATTATAAGATAACTTAACAATTAAGTATTGTGTCTTATGTCTTACCAAGTATTCATAACAGTTAACCAATTATACTGTCTTTCATATGAGCAGAGCTCCTGTCCCACCAGAATCACTGAGTTTTGCCATTGCTTTGGGCATGGCTGTGCTGGGATTTCAATCTTAGGCATGGCTACTCCATGTGAAATAGTAAGTTCAGATCTCACCAAGTGAGCACTGGATGGGATTGCTCAGGAAATAGAAGTAAAACAGCCAGCTGGGTTGTATTCCTGCTCGGAATAATTAACCTTGCCTGTTAGCAAGGCTGGTTGTTTTCAACTTTGTGGCTATGCCTGTACTGCTACACAAAATAGACCTAAAGATGAGTTCTTAGCTCTGACACCTGGTGGCACCAAAGAGCTCAGGGCTAACTCCAATTGAAGCAGATTTGTCTTGGAGAGAGCTAGTTAGTGAGGTCTAAACCAAAGCCAGGGCAACCTAATGACTGAACAGTGAGAACGACCAAGAGCTATTGCCTAGTCTTGCTTTCTGCCCCTATGTCATTCAGCGTTATATACTTGTGCCATGTAGACTTGCCCGTCCACTCAGTCCTGTGGGCTTCTTCCAGTCTGGGGCTGTCCTGAGCAGGAGCCCTTGGCAGCTGGCATGCACCATACTGGCTCATGGAGTTGCAGTGGGTGAATCTATGTCACGGTGCATGATATTCAAGCTGTAAACTGGAGTCAGTAAAAGGTTGTAATTAGTGCAGAAAAAAACCTTTTTTTCTTCCTAGGGTTGCTTTGATTCTGAGATGCAAGCACAGTCAGTACCTCTTTTTTTTCTCAGCTCCTTTGAGTAGGAGGAGGGGAAAAAAAAGTTACATTGCAGCTTTCCAGGAACTTGCTTAGTTCTGTCTCATTCCCTGTGTCTCATACAGCAGCTCCATCATCATGCAGGATGCTTTTCAGCTTGCGTTTTAGCCAGTGCCCACCTCGCACACCACTGACATGCAGTTCTCACTGGAGCTGAACACATATGCTAATATAAGCCAACCATCCTGCAGGCCAATTTGCAAGAATATACGTGGACAGAAATGGATGGCTTGAAAGCCTGAATTCTGACCTCGTTTCCACCTGTTGTGCAAATGCTCTGTTGCACCGGGGTCTCGCTCTATCTGTCAGTTTGTCTTCTGCAAAGTAATGATAACCTTGCAATAGGAATCCAGGTATTCAAGAGAGCTCAGCCTCCCACTCTGACAGCCAGACTTTACAAGGAAATCACCTCCCGTTTAGGCAACAAAATGTAATATTCATATGTAGAAAAAAAGTTTAGCACACTGGATCCTCAGCTTCTTACACAATCTGGGCAGCAGGCATTGCTGTGAGGGTTGTTGGGAACTTTGGAAAACTTGCTCCTCATTTAAAAACCTAAACGAGAACGCAGCTTTTCTGAAAATCTGGCTCCAATTTAGGTGTTGAGCACTCAAAAATTTCAGCCTGAGCTGTCTGGAAAATCTGGCATCTCACAAAGGAGTGCTGTGAGGATAAATTAATTAATGTGAGATCCTGGGGTAACAGTGATGACAGTACTAGTAAACTTTGCAAAGAAGTGAGGAATAGCTTCATGTGTTGAAATTTCAGGGAAAATACCCAGTAGGCAAGAAATGATGACCTACTATGAGTCTTCCACAACACAAGGAGAACCACAGTGGGTTCTCCCATAGCTGAATTCTGCCACCAGTAGAATGGGTACTGTTGCCAGTGACAGATGTGATACTATTGGCACACAACTTTAGAAGTCTGAAAATATTAAAGCATAGGCTTTTAATGTAGTGGAGAAACACACAGTAAATCTTTAAACTGACTTCTTAACTAAGAAGCACAAAGAGTATTTGAAAGCTGTTGCTCTGTTGCTATTAGTTTCACCAGAATATTTGTTGTCAGGTGGACTTAGATTTTCCAGATGACACTAATATCCCTGCAGGAAATGGGAGGGAGATGAAGCAATGTCTTTGAAACTGCTGAAAGACCAGTTTTGTAAAAGAATTATGCAAATATGATAATTGTGTGGGGTTTTTTTTAACAGTTACTCTATATAAAAGGAAGAGAAGTGCATCTAGGAGATGCCTGTTGCTTGTTCTGCATGTACACTGATGAAATGCCTGCTTAGTGAAAAGTGCCTGTGACTGTCAAGGGTCTTCACTCACCCTTTCAGAGACAGCATATAACCCTGTTTTTGGGGAGGTCTTTCTGATGAGAAATAGGAAGGGTCTTATTTCTAACGTAGTCCTTTCATTTCCTGATAATTTCTCACATGCAGCTGAAGAATAAGGCTAGACCTGGCACATCCTTGCTGTGTGGTGTAGCCACATCCTCAGCAGAAGCTGAGCATGCTGTAGCTGAGGGCTAGCAATATTTATCTCATAGCTTCATGTTCCAAGGACCATTTATCTCTTTGTTTTGTAGTGGTCTAAGCAGTCATGATGTAACAAATACATAATTCTCATTAGGTCAGCAAAGCTACTCTATTTCATATCAGCAGAGAGACCGGTCAAGTAAATAATCTTTTTGCGGATACACTAGTTGTTTGTACACACGTATATACATGGACAGCATAGCATGCCAAGGGCAGTGGAAACCAGCAGGTCTGGCATTTTTGCCTTTTCTTAGCTATCTTGCACCTTTTCTCAACATTTCTTTTGTAAGCTAAAGCTTTCTTTTTTGTCCTTGTGATACTTAACTCTCACGCCTGCTTCTGCTGATTTAAAAAAAAAAGGAAAAAAAGAAGTACTGGGGAAATGAAATGATTTCTGGAATGTGTCAGCAACAAGTAAAATCTCTTGGGATCGCCTTTGACATACAGGAACAATAAGTTTGAGAGAGGAAATTGGTTTCCCCACGGCTGATGGTTTTCCTGGATTGGCTTACCCCACTCCTACAGTGTTGAAGCTATTGAACGCTCAATTAGTATTCCCCAAAGTGTCAAAACAAATTGAACCAACTCCAGAAATTCTTTACTGCAGTTCATGTATCATTTCTCAGGCTTTCAGAAAAGGACCTACTGTTTCACTGTGTGCAGCAAGCAAATTGTCCCCTTCTCAGCCCTATACCACTTTGGTTTTTTCACTTGGTTCTAGGACACCTGCAAAAATAAACACGAATGGCAAATTATTGCCTCCAGAGTACATGGAACACCTCAGCTAACTAGTTTATAAATAGCTAGATGGATATAATGACTATAGTATCTTGAAGTATTTTGGGTTGGTTTTGTTTTGCTTTGGGCAGTTGCTATATTACACTGTGTGATTTTGACAACGGTAGTGGATTCCCAAAGTGCAGCTGGCAGACTACATTTTGAGCTACAGACCAAAATCATACTGCCAAGCCAAAGGACTCAAAAATCATGACCTAGATTTCACCCCAAATAACGGAATTTCTTCAGAAGTTGGTGGAACTGGGTTTGTAAAAAAAAAAAAAAGACTTCTTGATTTTCTTATTTATATTTTTGAGTCTTTGTAATGTGTTTGGCTACATTTTTATCTCATCTTTATAACCAAGAGTCATAAATGTCTTACTTAGTAATAAAAATGGAGATCGTAGTGTGACTCCAAGAGCCAAAGCTCCAAGAAAAATGCTGATTTTCACTAGAAATGACAAAATGGCAGAAGTTAGAAATTAACTTTTCAGGTGCAAAAGGTGGACAAGGACGACCCATTCTGGTTCATCCCAGTGCAAATTCCAAGAAAGTTGCATCTCAGCTTGAATCACTCGCTAAGGTACTCAAGTGCAATAGCCTCTCCAAGTCTTATTTGCATTAACTTCTTTAGATTTGCTTACTATTATCATTCTTGACCCAGTCTTTGATAGTGGTGATGGCTTCCTTTGTGTTGGCCAGGCTTATGTTTGTGGTCAGAAGAAGCAGACAGAAATAACAATAAGACATAGCTAAGCTGGATGCTGGACAAGATTGAGTGCATCACTCACCAAGGTGCTCAGAAGAATGAAAAAGCAGAAATTATTTGAACTTTAAACCTCAAATCACAGTTGGATTTTAATCTGAAGTAGCAAAGAACTTTCTAACAGCTTGCTATTTCATTCTGAAACGTGAGCTTTAGTACTTTGGTGCTTTGCAGTGAGATCAAGGACTGTTTTTCAATGACTGAGACACTTAGCCTTGAGTAAATCATAAAGAGCAGCTGTTCCCAGTTCAGTCAGAAACTCGTTATAAGAAAACTGCATGCACAGGGTAGTCTCAAAGAGGGCCTGCCTGGTAAATGATTCAGGAAAAAAACTGAACAGAGAAGAGAGGCATTGGCAGAGAGACAAAGGGTCAGTTTGCAAATATTCTTTGTTAGCCTCTGATCTCTGACAGGCACACTACAGTTTATTAATTGATCATTTTGATGATGGGCTGGATGATATGCTAAGCTGGGATGGACAAGAAGTGTGTCAAAGAAAAGAATAAGAATTCAAAATGATCCTGGTGAGTTGGAGATGTGGTGTAAGACAACCATTCTTCTAAGAAAAAGACCACTTCTATTTAGAAAAAGGTTGTGGTACAACATAGAGAAGTGGAAAGTGTGGCACAGAGGTTGAAGAAATCAATTACATGAACACAGCCTGGGGGATGTCTGGCTGGGTATCACTTTATCCAGCAAGGAATTGAGGCTTATAATGAATCAGAAGCTATGATCATAAGTCAATCAGCCTGAGGCAAATAGGGAAAATTGTACCCGTATAAAACAGTATCATCTGTAAGAATGGTGAAATAATCCCTCCACTCTACTTGGAGCTGCTTAAGACCAAGAGAGCAGTGAGTAGCATTCTCCAATATCTAAAATGTAGTTGTGGGTACAACAAAAGCAATGGCCTTAAATTTGCGGTAAGGAGGGTTCATTTAGACTTTAAGGACAAACATCTAACAGCAAGGATGACGCACCCCTGGAACAGATTGCTGTGGGAAAGTGGAAGAATTACAGGAGGCTTTTACCAACAAGATAAACATCCATCAAGAATAGATAAAGTTGAACTTTCGTACAGCAAATTTGGTGACCTCAGGGTCCTTATTTTCAATGATTTGTTGATAAAGCCTATATAAAAGAGGAAGAGCTCAATACAATACCGTCACCATTTCTTTAACACTCTGGGCAAAAATGAGCAACCAGAGACAGTGCCTCCCTTTTGGTACTTACTGTTTCTGATGCTGGCAACAGCATCTGTTCAGTGCATAAGGCAATTGGCAGCAGAAGCAGTACAAGAACAAGTGGAGAAGCGAGATGAGGCTCTTGACCCAGGCTGTACGATATGTTGCCGCTTCAGAGCCACTTGCCATCACAGGATGCTCAGTGAAGAGGTAATGGTAGCATCACAGCCCACCACTTGCTTCCAGCGTGGACGGCAGTGCAGCTTGGGCCATATAAGGCCACATAGACGAAAGCATTCAGATCTCAACTCCTTCGGGCTTTACAGCACACGTGAGGATGCAGCTGTCTGGCCCAGAGAATTTATGAAACGCCTTCATGCCTCATCTTCCCTTTATCTATCCCTGGCTGGCATAAAGGGCTGCTACAGGAAAGTACCTTGTCCATGTTTGGGCTTCTAGCAGGATTCTTATTTGACATGTGTGAGAGAAATCTAATGTCCTAACTGCCTCACTTCCTCCTGGAGCCTGTTGTAGAAGCTAAAATGGCTAACTAGAGCTTCAGTCCTTACATACTGCAGACCTTAATCTAACTTGGCTCCTTATAAAATGTTACGCATGGAAGAAAATACTTTAAAAATACACTTGAGCAAGCCAAGAGAAAGAGATAATGAGAGTCAAAAATAGATCACTTTCAGGCACAGAGGGTGTACAAACCCTGAAACTCTATTTTCATTTTAGTTTTCAGCTTTCTGTCTAAGAGTGCGAGAAAATTCTGGGAGTGGGAGAGTGGGTGCTTTGACATGCACACAAAGACTTGTTCGCTGGCAGAAAAAATATTACTGGGTTTGCTACTATATCAAGGGTTTTACTACATTGACTTCGGCACATACACAGTGTTTCCCAAAGTCATGTCTTTCTTCTGAAATCTCCCCATCTCTTATTTCCATTTTGAAACTATGTAGTCAACAAATAAAACATTAGATTGGCTGCTAAATGGAAATAGACATCAAATCAAAGAAAAGGAATGGATGAAAAAAGTGGTGTCAAATAAGGGAAGACTGGGATTAAGGTTGCATAGAAACTTCTATTTGAAGTAGTGTTGAAAGCGTTTTCTCAGCTTCAAGCTAAGAAACCCAGGACTAAACAGACAGGTTATTTAGTCGCCTGTACTGCCTGTTCTGTTTTTATTGCCATCCTATGGGTTTATTTTCCTGGGATAAAATCTGTTTATTCAGCTAGCAGAGACACAGGTCTAGCAAGCAGAAGACAAAAGAAGCACAAAGCATTTGCACAAGGCACAGAGGAAGAGAATGTCTCTATATACCTGTATTTAGGATGCTGTTTAGGAGCCCTCCATAGAACTGTGCCATAGAGAAAGGTTGGTTCTTCCTGGCATTGCAGCCTCAGTCCAGCTGTGGGCTGAGCTTGCTAGTCCAGGCCAGGGACATGTTTCAGTACATACCAAACTGGGCATACACAAACAGTGTCTCTGAAGTCACATTAATGTAAGCAGTAAGGCTGCTTTCTGGAGAGCCAAGCGGCAAGTCTGGGAACAGATGCTCAGTGGAGGACTGCTCTGTTGGATGGGGAGGTGAAACTCACCTGTGAAGACAGGCCAGAGCCAGTTTTCATCTACCCAAAGCTGGTATCAGGATACCACAATCTAAACTCCCAACCAGCTACACTGTGGGTACTCAAGTTTGTCACCATGTACAATAATCACATTTCCAATGTGTATCTTCTCCATTGCAGCTCCCCGCAGACAGCCTCCATTCACTTTAACTAAGCAACTAGAAAAAAGAAGGTCATGTAAACCAGAGCATCTGAAATAATCAAGTATGCAACGGATTATTTGTAATCTCACAGCAATGAAATTAAGTTTTCATAAATAAGCCCCTAACAAGCCTGTATTATTTTATTAAGGCATGAGAACAATTTAACTAAATATAAATTAAGTACAAATTTGGGGACATCAATTGAAGGGATTACCCAAAATGTTTAGCTGAATCATCATCAATTACCATTTCTGTTTTCTCCTAACAGCTGCACTATCATCTGTGCAGAGTTTAAACAATATGCCATTAAGGGTACTTGAACATATGCTTACCTTCAAACCTCTCAGTAGATCCACCACTTCAACCTTAGTGTTGTATATGTGCTCAAAGATGTTGCTGACTCACAGCCACAATCCTGAATAGGCATCCAACACGTTCAGTTGCCATCAACAGCATGAGCTTTCATGTGTGCGTCAGAAGAGAAAACAGCACCAGATTTTTCTCTCCAAGATGCATTTAGCACTGGTGACAGCTGCTGAGCCTGCGATGTGCTACCCAGAGCGTACATCCAGCACCAGAGCTTTTGCAGCCAGCTGCCATGTGCAGCCACAGCTAACACGTGTCAGTGAAGGGAGGTCCCTCTTCACAGCTTACTCCCTGCCCTGCTAACCTTGCCCTCCCTCCCATGCCTGGTCTTTTATGCTCATCACAGGGGGTTTTGTCAGCGGCCTGGGTGGAAGACGTGTGCTGGAGAGGCAGCAAGGGTGGCAGGCTGAGTCAGAGCTCAGAGCTGCTAGAGATTGCTATGGAGGACAGCAGCTAAACTCATCTCAAGGGGGAGGGTTGGAGTGGGATTTCAGCTTGCACGTTGATTGCTGTTGGTTTTGCAGCCAGCTCATGCTGACAAAACGTAAAAGTTGCCCGGGGTCCCTGTGGGCTGTTTTGGGAGCTACAAACCCACGGTGCACAGAGGTGCATTGCCCATGTCCCTTTCCTTCTACATTGTAGACCATTTGCTGGGGAATTTTCTGGAGCTGTTTAGGTTGAACTTGGGCCTGAGCAGCCTAGACTACAGCTAGCCTAAAAGGGGGAAAAACTTGAAATGCAGATACAAGGATACTCCAGCCTGTTTCTAGTGTCTCCCTGGAACTTGCTCTGCACAATCCAGCAAGAAGCAGCCAGACAGTGGAGACTCATGTTTTCCACACGCTGTGGAGGTACAGACATTTAACCTTCTGGTGAGAAGTTTTGTGCCCCATTACCAGTGCCTTAGCTTTTGTACGCTGATGGCAGAAGGTCTACCTGGTGTCAAGGAATTGCATTCCCAACTCACACAAAATTTTAAACCTGAAATCTTAATTTAATTTTATTTTTCCTTTAGGACTTCTTTATTGTTTCAGGGCTTTTGGTGTAATTTATGCCCTGTTATTTGACTTTATTGCACAAGATGCCAAGATTTATGTTAATAGAGGAAAATGCATTTAAAATGTCTCCTAATATATTGCCCTTGAAATACATGAAGATCACAGCTGCTGCAATAAACTCATAATCTCTGAATGCTAGAATGGAAATGTTTGACATTAACAGGCTGCTTTTAGAAATGAAATAACTGTAGCAAGGATATTGAGAACTCACAACCAACATCTAATTGTGACTGCATTTGAACTTTGCATGCTATTTGAGATTTGGGGGGGGTGGAAGTTAACTTTTTACACATACCTCAACACTTCTTGATGTCAACCAGAAACAGAGGCAGCAGAATTCCACAGGAGAGACTGCTCCCTTGGTAATTCGGAGCTGAGAGGAACCAAGGAGCATGTGAAATCTTGTGAGAAAGTCTGATCCCTCTTATTTTCCAGCCTCAACGATTTCCCTGGAAGTTGAATGCTAGGGAATGCATACAGAGGTTTGTATCTCAACCACAGCACAAACTTTAAAAATCTGGAATGGTGTGGGACAACTTTGGGAATAGTTGGGTTTGAATTAGGACTAAGTTCCTGACGTGCCCTGGTTATATATGTGACCGGGAGACCTGGAAAGTGGACAACCATCCTGCAGCCCTTCCTGCATATAATTTCATTATTTTCAGAGCATGGAGGCAGGCTTTACATGTTACCGTGAAGTAGCAAATGATGAAGAGATGAAAAGAGGTGGTGTCCAACCAGATTCCCTACTCTGCCACAGCACTTTTATGCTACTAAGATTTTACTAGCTTATCTCACTGTAAATCTGATGTAGTAGAGCAGAGATTAAGTTTGGGTTTAGAAAAACTGGGCAAGTTTGAAGTTAAATTATTACAGTAGAGATGTAGTTCATACTACCGTTAGCAATCCTTAGTGCTTAAATAAGATGAAGACCATTTTTGTACACATGAAACTCCCTCTGAACTCTTCTGGCATTGACAAAGTACTGACTAATTGCTCAAAATAAAATATGATTGCCTTTTCTGAATTCCTTTTTCTAAGAATCTAGATCCTTTTGATATACATGGGGTTATTTAAATCTTCCTTTGAAAAATGATCATAGGAGTGTGGGTCAAAGCATGACAAAGACCTTAGACCTCCACTTTTGACTTGGGGAAGCCTTGTTATAACAGTCATTCATCTGCTTGAAGGTTTTTGTTTACATTCTAGGCATTAACTGCACGATGTATTGCAGAATAAAATGGTACCTTTGCCTTGTCCTGGAATACCCCACCAGAAGGAAATCAAGCTCAAAGTGGTTATACAACTTGAAGGAGGACAACTATTTTCCTAGTTCTCAAAGGATCACACACAAATACGATGCTGCCTGTGTCATCAGAAACAAAGAAAAACAACACAAAACCTAATCTGCTTTAATAATACCAATAAAAACAACACAAAACCTAATCTACTTTAATAATATCAATAATTTGCTATTTTTTTAAAAAAGGAGTCAGTTTAGTGATTAGTTTATGAATACCTTCCATCCCTGCTACACAGGTATCAAAATTGAAATATGCCACAGACCAACCCAGTTAAAAGAAAATCACACATTTTTATCGCCTATTCACTTCTCCATGTATTTAGAATAATAACAATAGGCCAGCTTCTATTTAAGGCAAGGTCAAAGTAATTTCAAAGAAATCACTAAAATTCATCTGCAGTTATCTATGTAACTGAAAGCAGAATCTGATCCAATAAATGTTAAATGAGCACTCTTACAATAGGAAGTAACAGATTCTAGGCATATGTATCATCAGTTCAAATTAGATTTTGCCTCTTGAAGCATCCCAGCACAATGAAAAAACAGGCGAGGAAAGGAATTGCTCAGTCAGTGAGGAGTGCAGTATCTCTTCTACTGCTGATATTGTCTTTCCTATACGTTTTCTTTTGTTCATCAGTAATAAAGTTTTTAGTTTTTTTAATGCAAATTCCTTTTTCTGTTTGCTTTGGGCATTTTGTGTGCCTTATTCTTGAAATCTAGAATGACTGTTTCTATTAAATCTCCTGTTCTAGTCATTATGCATTGTTACCATTATTTTTTTTTATGTTATAAAAGACTCAGAACTGGTTCTTTGCTGTATAAAAATATGAAAGAAACCACAATCCCATCCTTAAAAAGCTTGCAAGGAAAATACTAATATGTTCAGGTTCATCCTATTTCAGGAAACTAAATTTAGCCTTTAATGTCTGTTAAAGATAAATCACAATGTTATGGGAAAAAATTATTTATTTGAGACAAAAAAAGTACTCCATAGAATCTTAGTTGGGGGCTTTATCTGACTTGGTAGGACTTCTGAAAATGACATCTTTTGCACTTTGAAGGGATAAACTGAAAGACATTTTGCTATTCCAGTAATGCTGGGAATTATAATTCTCTGCTCATGAGCCTAAAAAAGCCCACAGAGTAAACCATCTATTAGCACAATTTAGCCAGTACAGCTTGAAAGCACAGATCACAATGTTAATCAGCTCAACAAAGCTGCTACATTATTAACAGTCACCAAAGGCCTTTGTAATAATAGTAATAGTAAACAATGAAGATGCAAATAATGGGATACTTTGATGAGTTTTATAATTATATTCTCTTCTTGGGGGCCGTATTTTATTTTGTTTTTTCTTAAAGAAATGTGGGAACTCTATATTGAAGTGTTTCATTTGGAAGGACATTAGATTAAGTGGAATAGTGTCAAAATTAAAAAAACATATGTTCGTACTTGTTCATGTCCTAGTCTTGACTGCAGTGGGAGTTGAGAGCTAATTCTCTTAGATGAAACACAGTATGCTAAAAACCTGAATTCGTACTATATAATTTTCTTTCATTATATGAACTTGGTTATATAGAGGAATATTTCATAAAAATTATGGTTCATCAAAAGTCAATTTATAGGTGAAGAATGGTTTTGATGACAAATTTATGACCAGCTGTAGTCCATAACTGTAAGGAATTCTTAGGTGGGAAGTAAAGACCTTTCTTTTACTAAACATATTCACTACTGTAGCATCAAATGTGTTAAGGCCATTTTTCTCGGGTGGAGCTTTACAGAATCAGTTCCAAAACCTAATTGCACAGTTTCCACCTTCTCCAATCAATGAGACAGATCTCCAATATACAGGAACTTCATTCGTTACCAAGGCTTTGCCTTCCACCCTCCATCCAATACATGAAATGTGCCAGAGGTCTTGAAAAAATAATATATGATCATGTACCTAAAGGTTTTATAATAGTCACAAAGTAATTCAATTAAGATACTGAGGAAAACCTGAATGCTAAATACTTGAAGCTTGATTTTACAAACTTAACAAGCATATTAATAACATTAAAAAAAATTTAGGTGTCTATGACAGCTAGTATTAAAAAACTGACGTCCCATTAATCTTATGCACATAAAATACTTTAAAATTTAGATTATATTTTATGCAAATAAAGCTGTATGGAAATGGTGGAGTGAAGATCTAGGCACATAGAGCAGGAAGAGAACTCGGTTGGTCACTGAGTCTAATCCTTCATGTCATGAGTCCCCTATTTGCTTTCTACAGGAATAGTATATTAAAAAAAAATGCCTCACTCTTAAGTTGTTTTCTGTTTTATAGATTAACAGATAAGTACGGTATTTGAAGAAGACATTACACTGTAGAAATCAATAGCAGATTGCTTTGATAGAGTGATGATAAAAGAGATTAGGAACATGAAAAACATCAGGAAGTGCCTGATATGCTTCTTCAGTCAAAGATTATTCTCTGGTTTAAGTTATAAAAGATGAAGAAGATTGCCTCAACTTTTCCCATGTGTTTGTCATAATGCTTTTAAGGTGTAATAGTGTTAATGAAATCAAGCCTAAGGTTTTTTAGGAGTATTGTCATCCCTTGGATACCTGTCTGATGAACACTGAATCAAGCTGCCTTTGCATTCCTTGGCAAATATTCTCTCTTTGACTCAGCCTTATTGAGTTATTGAATATGCAGCAGTGTGCTTGTGGATTTTAAGGGGTGCTTTGCTTGGAAAAGAATTGAGGAAAACATGTGAGGATATGGCCATTGTGCCATGTGTCAGGTATTCACAAAGTGAAGTTAACAAAACACATTTATCTTCATAAGTTTGACATCTAAATGTGCTGTGATATTCATCCATAACTGAATGACTAAAATGCCCACTCTAACCTCAATTTACTCTAATTGATTAGCTCTTCTATCTATAATTCAAGAAAATGCCACTGCTTTCAGAAATGACAACTGAAAACCAGAAGAATGATACCCATGCACCTGATTTTTAGATTGTCTAAGCTGCTCTTCTGATGACCTGTGAGGCAAAGTTATGAACCTGCTATTTCACGGTGGTGCTGGATGATGTGAACTGCAATTAATGTCGTCAGAGGAAGCAGACAGTTCTGTTCATAGACTGCCACTTAGTCATGTAGCCTTTGCAGATGCACAGTAAATAGCTTTAAAGCATGCTTTTAGAGGTTAATTGTCCACCATGATAATTATTCAGACATCACATTATGTACACAGTCCTTGATGCACCTAAGTATCTGCCTCATGCATACTATCAGCTCTGCACATACATATTCACACACAGCACCCACAGCCCAGATTCAGGTAGGCCAATTTAGTCACAGCTGCAAAACACTCTCCATCCAAAATGCAGTAGTTTAGTGGGGATTTGCAATTGCACTTTTTTTTCCCCCTTTGATAAAATTGCCATCACTGACCTTGATATACCAAACTTCTAGATTTTGGTTTCCAGTTCAGTATGCTAAATCCTAGTAGAAAGCATACGTAAAAGGAAAGCATATGTAAAAATAAGGTATTGTTGGCAGTTAATGACAAACTGCACTGAGCAAAAGTGTTTTAGGTAATTCGATAACAGTGGTCCCACTCCTTTACACCAAGCTAATACTACATAATGGGATATATCTGTTTCATTTCATGCAGGTAATGAGATAAACATATGTATGCGGTTCAGTAAGATGGTTATGAAAATGCAGCGCTTGGCCCCGGTGATTGCTGTTGTCTGGCATTTCATTGCTGTGTACTTTTATTTGTAATGTAAGCGCTTCAGGAGATGACCATGGCACTTGGCAGAACCCTTCAGTTAGGAGTGACAGGGGGACATGCCGATGCAGTGGGAACAGGACATAACAGGGAGAGAGTCTGAACGCCTTTAGGGGCTTGAGAGCTCGGAATTGGGTCACAGTACCCTCCTGCCACCAGAAATGGAGGTTGGGCGGCCAAGTTGAAAGAAAGAGTGCAGCTGGGACATTTTGCTCAATTCAAAATGAAACATCGCATTTCTTTTCTTCAGGTTAGTAAAGCCTTATCTTTACACTTTTTACAGAACGCCATCAAATCAGCAATGGAAAAGCTGTTCCCAAAGCAAAATCACTTTGGTTTTTCTGAAATTATTTTCTCCTTTCTTTTGGACCAGACTGCTTGCTGATTTGACAAATGGTTTCAGTCTCCCTAAAGCCACATTTTCCTTTTATTATTATTTTGTTTACAAACCTCCTTTCTTTGCTTTCTCCTCTCCTGTCCCCAGACCAATACTGTAACATACTGCTTCCATCCCCTCCATCCCCATCCAGCTGTGGGAAGCTGCTGAGCTCCATTTACTCCCCATATTCTGCTGAAAACAAAAACTAACAGATTTGTTACCAGAGGTGAGAAGAGGCTTCTTATCCTTCCCCCGCCAACCTGTAAATCGTAAGTAGGAATATTTCATAGAATCATGGTTTGGGTTGGAAGGGACCTTAAAGATCATCTAGTTCCAAAATCCCTGCCATGGGCAGGGACACCTTCCACTAGACCAGGTTGCTCAAAGCCCCGTCCAACCTGGCCTTAACACTCGAAGGGTTGGGGCATCCACAACTTCCCTGGGCAACCTGTTCCAGTGCCTCACCACCCTCATAGTGAAGAATTTCTTCCTAATATCTAATCTTAATCTACCCACTTTCAGCTTAAAGCCGTTACCCCTTGTCCTGTCACTACGTGCCCTTGTAAAAAGTCCCTCTCCAGCTTTCCTGTAGGCCTCCTTCAGGTACTGGAAGCTTTGAATAAGGGAGGTTTTTTCCAATACCTGCAGGGTTCCCAGGACGACAGGCAGGCAGATAGCACATTGATACAGCCCGTGGTAACGGCCCCTCAGCTAGAAGCTGCTTCCCTTCAGCAGAGCTGCAAAAGGCTCAGCACATGATAATCCCAGTACATTGCAAAGGCGGCTGGTTTACAGCACCAAATCAGCAGCTAACCAGCTTGCCTTCACATTTGCAGCAGTCTGGAGACACATGCACAGTTGATTACCGTGTCCTGACCGACAGGAAAAATACACTAATGCAATGGTTTTCAACTGTATGCCTGCACAGAGCCTGAAGATGCGTGGTGACTTCTCATGTTCGTCTGAGCCAGGTAGTCAGACGATCCGAGAGGAATGTTAGGGTGGATCTCCAGACAGTTCTGGCTGTGCTGAGGGCACATCTATCACAGTCTCATCCCTGCGGGGCCTGGCTGCTTACCTCTTGGGAAGAGAAGGGGCAGGCAAAGGGAGCGGTAAAGGCAAACAGCCCAGCCACTAAGGGCAGCAGCCACTTCCCAGGACATTCCTCCCCCCAGGCTCCTCTGTAAGGCAAAACGCAAGCACTGCGAAAGGGTAGTAGCAACGTATTAGAAAACTCAATTTTCTGAATCTGTGGGTTCCAACTAAACTGGTAAGGGGAGAAAAGAAAAAGTGAAACAAAATATTTGCAGCTGTTTGAATGGGAAATTTCTGTTTGATTCAGATCTCAAAATCAGATTTTGTTCATGCATGGGCACTGTTGCTGCACTGGTTTTTACAAGACACCAGATGCTGATCTGAATTGCTTTACAGAAGCCATTAGCAATTCAGGAGGTTTAGGAGGCTGCTGATAAGACAAGATACAGCAGCTCTGTAAATTGTCTCATTATGCATCAATAAAGGTTGAAGTGGGAGCTTTCATCTACATTTTATCTCTTCCCAAATATGTAGCATGGTTGAATGTGCCCATTTTTCTGAATAATAAAACTATTGCATTAAACCTTGTAGAAATTAGTAGGTTAATTCACCATCCTTCACTGAAGAGACAGTTGTGGAGATGCTTTTAAAAAACTGCATTTTTTTTTTGTTTACATCAAAGCTGTCTACTGATGACATTTGCTTATCATGGTTTTAAATAAATTTACAATGCACCTGAAGCTGTTGTCAAAAGGAGATTTTTTTGTGGATGCTGTATCAGCAAAGCTAAGTAACCATCTGAAGTTGATAAGGTATAAATGTTAAAGATATAAATGTAAGTTTAGAGAGTGGTTACAGTTAAGCATAAATATTTTCCATTTGACTTTTTAATTGTTCCGTCCTGTCTAACAGATCCTTTCTAAGTCATGCTGGAGCCTCTCTTGAGAAACAGCCCCTTTGATGGAACCACTCTTGGCTCCTTTTGAATGGAAGCAGCATCGTGACAAAATACTTATAATAAGTTAGAACAGAAAGTGATCAGCACATTTACATATCAGGATCTCCACATTTACAGTTTTTTTGAACGTTTCTGAAGCCATTTGAAGGCACTCACTTGTGTAAGGAGCAGAGCTGGAGAACACCACCAGAATCCTGGTACTGTATTGGGGTGGACCACACGGAGCAGCTACAGCTGTAGCACTGCGCCAGCCCCAGCTTAAAGCAGCGGCCAGAGGAGAAGGGGAAAAAGAAGGGAAGAAGAAAGCATAGGCAGAGATTGCAGAGTACAGCCGAGGTGCCTGCTTCAGGATTCCCACTGTGTTCCTAGGGTTCCTATTCAGAGTTGAGTCCTCTGCAGTGAGCTTGGCATTACTTAGTGAGAACAACAGAATTCGGATCAGAAATATTCTCAAAATGAGGCTGAAGTATTAAAATTAAGGATAGCCTTTTCCAAGGAAATTACGATTCGTGGACTTACATTTCCTGCCCCTGTGATCAAAGTTCATAGTCTGCTAAAGTTCTGGGGGTGGGGAGTGGTGGTGTTTTTTTTTTAAATTGTGGTGGGTTTAGATATTTGCCAACAGGCTTTTCGAAGTAACTTTGTTAGCTTGATGGCTGAGGCTAACATTTGCAGCTTGTAATAGCTGAAATGTTCCAGTATGCTTGAGTGATTTAAGTGCTTCAGGGATTTCTACCCTAATTCCTTGAAAGCAAAACTTTAAATGTCACTTATAACAGAAGAAATTACAGCAAATACGCATATGAATAACATCATTTACAGTTAAAGGATAACTAAACATTGCTAGAGATGGATATAAACCAGAACAATCGGATCCAAACATAGCCAGCCTTTCAGACAGGCTGAGATCTGGTTACAGTCTTTATAGCTGAAGCATCTCTCTAAATATCCCTGAAAGGAATGTATAACAACTTGCACTGTAATATCTGAGTCACCTTTCAGCCATGGGGCAGAGGTGGTGAAGACAGCACTGAAAATTTGGATATTAGGGGCGCCTTAGGAGCTGTAAAATAAATAGCCAGTGGTGGGATAAGTAAGGGAAAAAGTCAATAAAAAACTCTCTTAAACTTCATGTGTTTGATTCTGAAGCTATAGAGCTGTTGAATTGTGGACAAATAAAATGAAGTATTTACCTAACATAAATGGAAAAAAGAAAGGGAGCCAACCAGATGAGAATACACACTCATACTTGTATACAAAAGGTCAGACTCAAGCTACAAAGAAATCTGTTCACAGTACATCCACGCTGTCAGATAACTTATCTGCATGCTTTGCTCCTAGATCTGGTCCTTTGGTCATCTGCATGAGATGGAGTAAAACAACTGTATTCCTCCACACCCCTCCAAGTGTGACTCTGGGAGTAGTTCACACTGCAGACTGTTCCTATAGCAGTAGGGATGAAGAGCAAAGCATGTTCTCCAGCACTTCACCATCAGCCCTGCACTCTCAAAGACCCCTAAGCACTCTCCTGTTACTCACCATGGCATGCAATCACCACCCATGCTCTTGGGCTATAGAAACACCACTCTGTTTCAAGCTCTTACATAGCCTACACGAGATTTTCAGGCACCTCTAAGTGAAAAACTGCAAGAAAGAAAACAACTGTCTCTTAGAGCCATGGGGTCTATAGGGGATCAGGGCCAAGTGCTGGGTGGTGTGAAGGCAGCTGGTTGATTCTAAGTGGGGTTAAGCCTGTGTGGTGGGAGTGTGATCCACTTAAAAACACTGGTCTGGGCAGTTCCCCGGGCAGATTCTGTTAGCAGGGTACCCCCTCCCTCAGAGACATGCACCTAAACTGGGTTATGTAAAACTACTGTTAAAAATAAGCAACTCTTTATATAGGACTAATTGATATCATGGACTGAGAAGTCCAGAAAGGATCAGTCAGAGTGCTCAAACAAGGAGGTTACAACAGAATTTTATGAAATCAATTATTTCTACTAATAAACTGCAAGACGTTTGTGGACTTAGTTTCTATATACTAAAAGGCTTGTTGGGCAGATTGGGAAAAGCTTATGATTACAGATACCAAAGAAGAGCTGACACGCTGGCTTTTGGACATGGACAGTCAGACCTGTCTAGATTAGAGATTAGATAATTATGTTTATCTATTTTAATACGCTATTTCTCACCATGCATAAATGTATGCTGATCAGTAATTAAAACAGCTGTAGTATGAATCTCTGCAGTTTTTCTTTAAACAGGCTTGACTATATTTTGCTGCCCCATTCAGTTCGGTCTCTCTTCACAACACTGTGCCAAATATAATAAAATTAACCTTTTGGGAGACCAAGTGTGAATATATTCACATCCAGCGATAAACCATTGATTCGGTGGTTACAGCTCACTAGGTGTCATCTCGGAAGCCTTCTGCCTCCGTCACTGGTACAGATGTTGGAGAGACAAGCTGCACCTTGTGGCTGCGCATAGAACAAAGACCACACGGGGGTCTCAAAGACAAGACGATTAATCTGTAATGACAGTGTTTATTAACAACAGTAAAATGTGCAATGATCTCACATCAGGGGAAGAAAAGACTCTTTAACTGCAATTTTATCCTAATTTAGCTGAGTTTAAGAGAATAAATCAATGGGATGTTAGAACAGGCTTATATGCTTTATGTGAGTGCTAGTATGAAAAGAATTGAGAATAACATTGCCAAAAGCAGTAGTTTATCCTGTAGAAATTAGGAAGCTTCCAAGACATCTTAGAGGGTATTATTAACGGAGCGTGTTTAAGAAAATAAGAATTGGGGCTTGTGAGAAGTCTCAGAAAATAACATGACTGTTCATATTTTTAATTCTTTTGCTAGTTTGTTTTTATTTTATGGCAGTTAGTATTGGAAAATGAAAATATTTTACTTCATAATGGAAAATGAATATGCTCTTATTAGATGAAAGTTTGGACTATTCTGCAAAGTAATTAAAATTGTCAGTGAAAGAAAAGCAACTGAAAACCAACAGGACTACATTTTTCATGTCTTCTGGTGCAGAAACAAAACAAAAGTGTTCCCTAACATTTTGCAAAAAAAGCAAAACAATTCTGTGGAAAATGAAGTTTTATTTTAAAAAACCTTTTTTAAACTGAGAAGTTATTCTAAAGATCATGCATAGTTGTATGGCATGTCTGATTTATAGCCCATGCAGGACACCATAAGAAAGCAGGGCCAAATCCAGAACAAGCATAAATCAGTTGTTAGCTTAAATAGAGCGTTGGACTGGCTGAGAAACTCATCCTCATTCCGCTATGTTGGTAGTAAAAGCAACACGTCTCATTTCTTTCCAAATTAGCTCTCACTCTTGTAAAGGTTCCACACAACTTCCAAGTCCATTATTATTCTTAGGTGAAAGGCTTGTAATAATATACGGCATTAAAAGATAGGGGAGAAACCAGTTCTGTAGATCAGAGTCTGTCATTGCTTAAAAAAAGCGCAAAGTCCATCTTCCCTGAATTTGGATGACTTTCCCTAAGAAATTAAGCCATGGAAGATAGATGAGCCACTGGCTGAAAGAAAGAGTTATTGTATAATACTAAATACTGTAGGAGACAGAGAATCACCTTTTCACTGAATGTTTTAGAAGTTTCAAGATATATCACCCCTGCCATGACATTTAGCTGGGGCAGAAGAACTCACTCCCACTCAGTTATCTGGGAAACCTCATTAAGCCAAATTCTGCTCCTTGACACGTTTCCCAGCAGCTGTTTAAAGACCATATGGAGCCCTGCATGCATCTCAGAAGGCCTAAAGTTCTGCAAGTGCTTTACCACTAAGTAATAAAGATCTCACAACATCTTGCACTTTGCAATTGGGGAAACAGAGACACAGAGACACTTGTGGTCTCCTCCCACTGCGTGGCAGAGGCAAAGATAAAACGTGCCTTAGGTCAGAGGCCACTCTTCCATATTTAGACTGTGCTACTGCTATTCATAAATGTTTATTCATTTCATATTCCAAATATAGGTGATAGTGAAGGCAGTAGTAACATTAATATAAATAAATCTTTCATTTGCATTTTACTACACACTAGTGATGGCAAAACAAAAACTAGGGAAATGCTCTGTCTTCAATTTGATGGGTGACCTCTCCTATCTGATATGGAGTCCAAGCAAGTTAAGAGAAAAATTTGGTACTACACATACTGTTGCCATGTGGAAGCATCTTCAAGTAGAACGATCACCCTAATGCAGAGAAACCATCTAAGACCTGTGTATCACTGTGAAGGCAGAGTATGTTTTAACTTGTACATGCTGTTTCAGTGTTCCCTTCTACACTGGGATTAATTCCTCTGTACAGAAAACATTCCTCAGATACAAAATTATAATCAAATATAATAAAAATCAAAATAGAGCTGAAAAATGAATTGACTTGACTGAAATGACTTAAAAATTGTGATGGACATTTGCTGAACACTACTGAACACTGTAGGCCAAATTCTGTCCTCATTCTGTATAATAAATGTTTGGTAATGGAGCAAAATAAAAGTGCAAAGTATCTTCATGCTTGCAGGATTGTAAGAAGGAAGTCCACTGGGGGGGTAGTACTTTAACGGGAAACCAGAATGAGGGAACACACATTATCAAAGTGGGAATACACTAGTGAAAATTGGAGGAACCTAATGATAAAACAGCTCCATGAAATCTGAAAATACAGAAAGTACTTCTTCATAGAAATGCATCTCCACTGTGTATTTCATTAAGTCCTTGGGAGTTGTTTATGTATATCATCTGCATAGAACAGAGTGAAATCCACCTTTGGAGTATTTTGCCGCTAGCTGGGAAATGACCAAAATGTTCATAAAGAGGAGCTACTGAACGCATTTCTGATTTCTGGGGGGAAGCATTTCTAGTGGCAGCAGGCATGACTAGCTCTATTTTCTACCTTGTCAGACTTTCAGCTAAAAGTAACTGAAAAGTTTGTGCTAGGAGCTAAGGACTGGTATGTGGGAAAGCAGCAACAAGATTATGTTTCGTTTCATCCTTGGTTCAGATCTGTTCCACATGGCTGTTGGTCAAAAGTCTTTTCCCATTCAAATGCATCTGGAGATAAGCCAGGATACTGGAGACTCATTACAGCTTGTAGAGATGGGTTGCTGCCTACACCCCATCCTAACTTGATCTAACTGGAATTTGTGCTGTTGATTTGAGCATAGAGAGTGATCGGTCATCTCTAGTTTGCTTGATGCAATCAGGACATTTCAGCAAATGCACCTCAGGTGAGATCAGCCATACAGAGCAATGGGAATAGCAGTGAGACCATGCCCAGCAGAGCTGTCTCTGCATCCCGGCTCCATCCCTAGTCCATCATTGGCAGGATAAAGCTTTAGCCCAGTGGCAAGCCATTTCCTTCCAGCTTGAAGCCTCAACTGAGTTCTTGAAAAGCATATGTGGATGGCGATCAGGCCACCACTTTGATTGTGCTTAGGCCTGTTGGGAAGATAGGATCATGGTCGTGGCTCTGCAGTGCAGCAGCAGCATGCTGCAAGTTGGGTTGTGTGTGGCACTGCTGTCCCTGGCGCGTCAGGTCTGTGGGAAAACAGATCTACCAGCACCTTCAAGCAGGAAAAAGTCCCTAGCTGGTTTGTGAGAGTTAGAAGGGGATGCAGTACACAGTGGTTTTAAATTGTTTGTGTTCACTCTATTATAACAAACTCTGAGGCAATAATTGCTTCCCTGAGGTAATATCAGCTGCACTAACAGCATGAGAAATTTGATCTGCCTGTTTCCTGGTTTTGGCCACAGCTCGTGAAATCACAACTATCAAACGCAGAGCCTGGATGAAAGAGCCATTCTCCTCTATCTACACAGCTATTTTTGGTTCCTCATAGCTTATAAATAAAATAATCTTTAAGACTGGAATTGCTCAGGAGGTTCTTTTTCAACCAAATGGCAAGTGCCTTTAGAGCACTGGGGGAGATGGGGGAAGTCAAAATCATTTTTGAGTCTCTCCTGTGTTTTTTGAAATGTTTAAAACTGAAAATTACTTCCTAAAAAACCAGGTACACATATACTCTGGGTTTGATCCTCTCCCTGGAGAAGTATTCGTAGCTTCAGTGATTTCCACGGAGTTATGTCAAATTACATGAGCTGGGTATTTGCTCCAGGCCATTTTGCAATCACAAACAGCAGCAACATGATAAAGATCTCAGCATATTTCTGAAAGGAAGGCAAATGTCACTGATATACTGGTTGCAAAAAGGTCATTCATTAATTAGAAGGTCACGAGTGACTGCAAGGGATACAAATGAAATACTTCACCTGTTTGGACCTTCATTTTGCACTCCTTTTAATTGTATTTATCAAGCACATTTTCCTAATCTTTTCCAAGGTCTGTCTTCCTGAGATTTAAGGTCTGCATTTGGGAACCTCACGTTAAAGAGACCTCCCTTTCAGTCTCTAAGCCTGGGTAGACACTGGAAAGGTGAAGACTACCGTTGCAAGATAAGAGGAAATCTGAGATGTGAAAAATGGCTCAAACCAAAGACACTGACCCAAACAGCAGGCTATGTAAAATACAGGTATAAATACAGGCAGCGGCACCGGGGTTATATGAAGTAGCAAGCACTGGTTTGGTAATTACAGATGGTGTTTTGAAACCGCACTCACATACTGTGTGAGCATGTAGAGACTAAAAGCATGAAGTGTGACCTAAGCAAGAACATAGCATCCTTGGAAAGAAGATCCAAAGAAAATTAAGGCAAAAGAGATGTAATCATATCATCAAGCATGAAATGACAGAATACTTGACTTCCTCAATCACTCCTACTTTAGGCAATGAAACGGGCTTATACTCCAGGGTGAGAAGGAAAATTTATGAGAATTATGGAAATTTATCACAGTGTTTTATTTGTCTGCGTTATGCAGGAATTTCTCAGAATCCAGAGTAGTCTTCCCTGCCTCCCCCCCCACCCCCAACCACAAACAAGGAATATGTAGTGAATTAGAGTGGAAACTTTTAAGTCTGGTTTTCCAAGATACAGAGCTGTAACACAAGCAAGAACACAGTCCTACTTAGGGGTCACAAAAACTGTCTAATCCCCTGATTTGTGCAGTAACAGAGGTGCAGATCTCCAATTCTTGCACAACATATAATCCAAAACGGAATTCAATTCTAAATCAATTACAAACACCGAATTTATATACTATGTAGCTTTTCCCCTTCTTCCACCAAACTGATGTGAGTGAGCAAGTATGAATGGATAGTACTAGAATCAACTAATGGTAGGGATAACCCCAAAGTATTTGTACAGTTGTTCCTGTTCCCTGTGTGACCTGCTCTGCTTTATGTCAGTGTCTACTTTAAGGGGTAGGAATTGTCTTTCTGTACTGTGGTTTATGTGGTGTCACAAACGTTGATACTGATCTCTTGCAGCAAAGGTTTCTGTTTGATCTCACCAGTGTAGGATCGTGTATGTTATTTTCATCAGGGCCTTTCCAGTCACTTGATTCATTAGTTTTGCACAAAGCAGGATTGTAACTGGGCAGTGGGGAGGAGGAAATTGTATGTGCAGAATAAGATTTAGCAATTCCTGTATTTTCTGCAAGACAGAGGCTATTTTGAGGTTGGCTTGTTATGTTTGGTCTTCCTTAAAAAAAAAAAAAAAAGTATCTCCCCAAAGCCCAGAGCAATGGCATCTAATTTTTCCACCCACTGTTTGCAAAATCTTTATTAAACAAACTTATCTTTTACCTTCTCCCTCTTAACTTCTCTACTAATTCTGTGACATGGTAACCTTGTTCTGAGTGTAACTGTCCTTCCTCTCCCAGTCAGAGATAACAAATGTCCTTGACAAAATAATACATCTTCATTTTTCACAACAGAGTTGCTATCCCACCAGTTACTTAAAAAGCAAAATTAATGTTTTGTCTGTGGGAGCAATTTAAGCTGAGATAAACTGTGGGTATTTAGCCTCTCAGAGATCATCCCAAGCTGATGTTATAACCTTGTTCATTTGATACATCTGGTGGTATATGAGCTCTCCCATAGCAGTATCCACAGAACTGGTTTAGTTTTGGATCATGCAGTAGGATTATGAATCTGTAACACTACCACTGTCACAGGTGGGTATTCCCCTAAGTGGGCTCTGACTCACTTGTCATTTGCATTCTTGTAAGGAGAAAAATCCTTAGAGATGTAAATCAAAGGTATTAGTAGGAAGCAACTCATATTCACCTGCAGGAAGCAGGAAAAAAGTAAAAATCCCAATCATCTTGCATTATATCATCTCCCTCATAGGATCAGCTGAGCATTATTATTGGGCCCTAGTTACTCCCAAGCTGTTTGGCATTCTGTGGATGTGAATTTAGGTGTGAAGTCCCATAGAAAATCTCCTGTGGAGGGGATGTTGGGAGAAACTAAGTGTAGGGTTCAGTTTCAGAAACGCAAGTTTAACATGCCTATGTGTTCATGTTTACGTGGGAATGAAAGGTCTACACTCTTTGTGTCCAGCCAGGGCTCTATGAAGTTACTTAAACAGAGTCAGGTAGTGCCACCTGAGAGAGCCACAGGAGGCTGGCTGGCATGAGACAGGACCTGTCAAAGACCGGTGCTTTTCTGAATGGCTGTTAGAGCCACGTAAGGTACTACAGGGAATTTCTAATGCCACTTCATACCTGCATTCAGCCAACTGAATTGAGGCCTAAGTGTCTCTACTGCTCCTTACCCAGACAGCCAAGCAGCAAGCACAGCCCAGAACTGAGCAAACAGCACTGCTTCTCTTAATCCAAAAGTTTTCCAAGGCAGAAGTTTCTCTGACAGAAATCAATTGCCTCCCTGCAATTGCCCCAAAGTAGAGCAGAAACAGTGTATCTCTGTGCTCTTGTTTTTCCCTGTCCTCTTACACTTTTACATCTTCTCTGACACAGACAAGTAACATTTGAAGTTCTCTGTGGGGAGAGTGAGTTCAGCTCAAGGTCTAGAAAACAATTCAATATCCTGACATGTTGAACTGTGACAACTAGCCAACTTATTTGCGTCTCAATTCCTGTCCTTGGTTCTCTTTGCCTTTCTCAGATATCCTTTTTGATATCATCGGAGGCTGTATTTAAGTAGCAAAGACATTTTTGACATTACTCAGGAGGAGCAGCATCATTATTCTAGTGCTTTGTAGCCCACAAGTGCTTCAGAACCTACAGGCATGGTGGTTTGCTCTGCAACAGGTCCCTGGTGTCTAATCTCCCAAGTAAATATGTGACTCATTCATCCAACAACAGCATGGGACCATAAATATCAGATGTTTAATCGCTCGACAGAAAGCTATGTTCATGTGCGGTTGATGAATGCAAGTCTCTAGATAGTAAAGACTCAGGCCCAAAACAACCCAAGCCTGCAACCAAGAATAAAAAGTTTTGCTGTTCTGTAGAATTTCATGTTATAAGGTAGACCTTGTAATCAGTAGATCAAGCGTAGTCCCTGCTGAGAATTATGCTAACTTTAATAACAAAAATATATAACAAGTATTAACTAAGTTTTGTTGTTGTTCCTGTCTTAGCATCCTTTTAAGGCCAAAAATATGTTCATTGTGTCATGAACTGTTTCTAGTCAAAATATGCTTGACAGATTCTAATTAATACATTCAAAGGGACAGTTTTAGTACAGTTTCCCACAGACATTTCTACAGCAATTGTGTTTCAAGGGGGCAATAAAACCACAGGGAGGTTTTGCACTGTAATAACACTTGACTGTTTATCTGGGCTCAAGATTACTTGGGTGTTACATATTCTTTCCTGGTGGAGAATGAATTTAAGAAGGAAAATACCAAGCATCTTTCAGGTAGGGGGCTGCGTCATCCTAGAGACTTTTTAGTGACACAAATTCAGTGGTCTTAGCCCTAGCAGAGCTAGAAGGAGCTCAAGGACACATAAAAGCTCCTTTGCGTTCATGTAATTTCCACTTAAACTATTTGTTGCTGTAGTACAAGTCAAATACAGCATAGAGATACCATTACAGAAGTACCACTACGGACTCCAGCATTACAGGTACGATGACAACTGCACTTAAAGCAATGTTAAAATCCTGCTAGTTCACAAATTAATGGTAACCTTGGAAACCAAATTCTAACACAATAGCTCTTCAGGGGACAATCTGGAGGAGGAAAAGCATTTTCATCTGGCTTTGACAATCTCACTTGTTTTCTTGGCCCCTTTTCTGCTAATGGCCTTTTCAAACCTAGCAGTTGCAGAGTACACTCACACTCTAGTACAAGTCTCAGGATACATGGCACATTTCAAACTTTTAATCACAGCCACTGATCATTGTTTTTTATAACCTAATTTAGTGCTGCAAACAAGACAATTAAAATGTCAAGCTTCATCAGTTGCATTGATTTTCCAGAGCAGCCTCTCACTTGGCTACCGCCTTGACGGGGATGTCTCACTACAAGCTGTGCTCCTTCCCTGCCCTATTCAGATCCCAGGACCAATCTTCAGAAGAAGAAACTCTCAGACTGAAAGACTTTATTAGTTGCATGTGATCCCTGGTGACATCCAGAGGGTGCAATAGAAATAGGAGTAACTTTCCAGCAAACTCTCAAGCTCTACTGCTCAAGAAAACACAGTTCCCTACTGTAGGAGCTGCCAGTCCTCCACTCCCACTAGTAGCAGCAAGGCAGCTTCTCCCTGTGATGAATTTCCTGCGGTGCAACAACTTTTCAAGCTTCAGTTTCTAACTAGAGTATATAGCTTAATGAGAGCTAAAGCCTGTAGCAGGAGAAGCAACAGCAAGCAAGATGGGCAGGGAGTTCATCCTCTTCAAACCTTCTTAGATTTGAAGAGAAATAGCCACTTGTGCCTTAGTACTTTGGTTCCAGAGTAAATGTTGTTCAATGGGTACATTAGACAGGTCTAGGGTCTAACGTAAAGACTACCATAATAAAATTACACTGCACAATAACTTATTCTCATCATAATTCCTAACTACTGAACTCTAGACTGCTTCAGCTGTAGCTTAACCAAAAATTGAGCTTTGAAAAATTCAGAGGAGGGCACTACAAAAAATTAGAGTTCACACCAGAATCTACAGAGTATGGGATAAAAATTAAGGACAGATGAGAAGTGAGAGAGACCATGTAATTATGAAGGAAAAGGTGAAATCTAGTAACTTCTTCCTGTTTCTCTGACGTTACAATGAGAGACCATCACTCTCTGGAAGGATTACTATCTGGTACATATAGTTTAGAGCAAAATAAGAGGAAATAACACTCCAAACAGCAGCTGTTTAACCTGTGCATTGTACATCCAGAGAAGATCATCGCATCATTTTCATTGTCAAAATGTTGAAACAGTTTATGGTCTTCAATAAATATCTCTACTTATAGGTGGTAGGATATTGGAGGGCTTTGTGAAAGAGTCATGATTTAGACCTTTAGAGGAGCACTGCCAGACCTGACGTCTGTTTTATCGTGGCTATAAATGCTGGGTTCACACTACCAGGAACGTCTAATCCATGACTAACCATAAGGATCTGAGGCCACAGCATAAAAAATAACCCTGAGGTCTACACTGATGAGTAATCAGGAATGTTAAGCACTAGAAGGCAGTAATCAAGCATGCCGGAATTTACAAGATCAAGTAAGATTTACAAGATCAAGACAAGATTTACTCCTAACCTGACTCGTAAAAAGATTGGATGATATATGCATCCTAATCTGGAAAGGTCTTTGAACATATTTCTAGAAATAGAAGTGGGCATCTTATGGCAGCACACTTGCATAGAATAGAAACTCTTTCTCTGAGCTGAGATGACAGCCACCTTGCACCTCACCAGTTCTTATACCTCCACCTCCCACTCCCCCTCAAATTCTTGTTCAGTTAAAAAATATTAGCATTAGGAGATCTTCATTTTTGGCAACACTTTCTTTTTACATTCAAGTCAAGCCAGTGCTACTGGACCAAATCTTCAGCTGGTGTAAATCAGCATGATCCCGCTGCTTTCACTGAACCTCAAATGAAGCTCAGACTCATCTCTTAGCTTCACTCACACTGTTCTGGTCTGCACAGAGGGTTTGCCCTATTGCTCGTTGTAGTTCATGCCGGTCACAGTTCACTGACCATTTTCCCTCTACTTAGAGCCAGTGAGATCTCTGACCTGCTCTCAGGGCTTTCACAACCCAGGAAGAAAGCAGCCAGAATGGTCACTCCCTCCTTGTCACCTCTTTGTAGACAACTGGAGCATGGAGCGGCGCCCAGAGCAGTCTCGAATTGTGTTGCTGCACTTCTGGGACTCATAACTGAGAGAGAGAGAGTTTGGAAGAAAACTACTCCAGTTACCTTTGAATATCTGGTATGATTCTACACTTGAGTTTTTCAGATCCTACACATTATTAAGATGCTTATGAGACTAGGATTGTCAGCAATGAGGAAGGAACCAGGGAACCCAGCTTCTCAACATGGGAACCCTCTTGCTGTCTGAGCTCTTTCAGCTCTGTTGCATAAAACTCTAGCAAGATCTTCAGCTTTCCTGTGTAGTCCAGCCAGCTGGACCACAATCATATTAAATGCATATTTTCTCTGACATCTTAGAGCGGTGTCCTTTGCAACTCATAGCTTAAAGAACCAAGAGTCAGTTTGGGACTTAATGACCATTTAATTGTATGTGCTCCAATTCTATGTTATCCATATGCACAAATATGAACAGTGCACGTGACTCCAATTTTGCTAAAAAATATATAACTAAGTGTATATCAGAAAGATATATGTAAGTAAATTTTAAGGTAAGGTAAAAAGATAGAACAAGATACTTGCAACTTCTAGATTAATCATTGCAGGCACAGAATTATGAACCTACTATTTTTCCCCCACCAGTCCTCTGACTTTTTGGCATACCCTTGCTGTCATACACCTTGCATTGTTTGTTGCTGTAAGTGAATGCTAATGCTAAAAGAGAGTAATATGATGGCAAATTGAAGGAACATTTAATCTAATCAATGCTTGCTTTGAACTTCTGCAATACTGTGAAAGCTTGTCAAATTACTGTGTTTACATAGTGCAGCTGCTGTTCATGAGCCTGCACATTGTACATTATTTAATGCTGCGTGTAGGTGCCAGCAGAGCTCAGGACAGTGGTTGCATGTGCAGAAACGTCTTGATGCTTTGTTGCAACCTATCTCTGGTTGCACAAGTAATACGAGAATCTTAAGAGAACCTTCTGTGAAGAAAGTTCAGTATTTTTTTCCTGGTCTCATTCAAAACCAACAAGAACAGAAGCACTTGAAAAAGTAATGGAAAAAGTAAGTTAACTGAACTATTTCAAACTTCAAAAGAAGTGCTGAGCAATTTCAGTTTACAGAGAAGCTTCAAATAACAGAAACAAACAAACAGATTAATTTGGATGAAATCAAGATGGTATTCAAAGTAAATCTGAGTGCTGTTTTTCCTCATAGAATTATACTTAGTGAATGAATATACTTTATATTTTATGAAAAAAATATAGGCAGTAAAGTCTTAACTTTACAGAAAAAATTCAGCCTACACAGGAAAACATGACATAGTAGTGTTACCTGATGGAATCCAGAACTGGAGATTTCTTTCTACGTCAACAATGCAGGGTGGCTCTTGGCAAGTTATGCTGTATCCGTGTACCTTGTGTTTATCATAAAGCAGTAAAATATGTTCTTCTAGTGAATAAGTCGTCTTGCAGAACTGTGGGTGAAAATAGAATTGTGTAAGAGCTAATACCAAATATTTATATTAACTTGCTTATATAGCTGAAAACATCACATGGATAGAAGCTACATGCAAGCCTGTAATTGTGAAGCATTAACTGGAAAACAGGAAATATCAATTGCTTATCAGCGATAAATTGGCAAGACTGGCAAAATATTTTTAAGGCTGTTAGATACATACACAGGATTTAGGAACCCAAAATTTAGCTCATATAAAGCCAAGGTAATAGCTGAAGGAAGATAATACAGGCACTAGGTGAGAAATTTGGAAAAGACTAATGCCAAAAGTGATCTGGAAGCTGCACTGAATTACAAACAAATCAAAAGTTGTAACATTATATGATTGTAGAGAACAGCAGCATGTGCTTGGCTATTGTCAATGAAAGGTTGTATCAATGTAGAACGAATGTAACAGAAATCTTAAATATAAAAGCTGCTTCAGTACCTGAAACACAAATACATCTATGCTAGGCTTTCTTCTATTAATTTTATGGCATGCTTGAGGCAAAATGGGTATAGTGGAGGAAATGGGAGAATAAGCAACAAAAAAGGACAGGGGCTCAGTGGGTGAATATGTAACCAAAAAAATCAAAGAATATGAATAATCAGGAAGGCAGCAATACTGTGAAAACCTAAAGCTACTCCCTAAGTCTTATTCTTGCAAAAATGTATTTTTATAAAGAGGACACACCAATTTTTTTTTTTTTTTTTTTAGAATATTCTAAACGCTATTAATTATAGAACAAACACCCCTACGTTGTTTGTGGAAACCAAGTAAAAGAATGCAAAGCAAATACGCAAGTAAACTAATAACTAGTGTTTATTCAATTACTGTTTTGTACAAACAAGCAGAGTATTTTAATATCAGTTTGTAAACATCTCCTTACCCAAACTCCATGTTCAGTTGAACATCATCTACATGCAAGTCAGTTGAGAATAAGCACATGCAAAAAACAGGCTAAAATTCAAAGGAAAAAGCCCTCAAAAGCACAATAAGAAAGGGTGAAAAAGGATGAAGAAAAACAAGGAAAAAATAAAAGTTATGTTCAAACTTTTTACTTGATAAACAAGGTTAGAAAACTGTCAGCCACAGAAAGACAAAAAAATATCTACTCATCTTGTATAAACTTAGTTGTGGATTGGCAAATGGAAGATTTTAAACAAGGCTGGCTGCCAAGAAGAGGAGAAGTGGAAGTCCTGACTGTAATTAAATAGGCTGACTCCTCTTCCTCTGGAAGCAGCAGAGCAAGAGCTCCTCTTTGATGTCTCTCAAAACTTCCCCCTTTCTGTGGCTATTACAGTGAAGACCACCTGGGTCAAGGCATGCTGAATTAGGAACAGTGCAGGGACTGGAGACTTTTAAGACTTACAGCCTTTTCATTCAGGTATTTCCATGAGGAGGAAAAGGATCTATTTGGGGAAAGAAGGAGTGGCCCAGCTGAGGATCTCCCTTCCTTCCTGCTGGGGAACTCAGGGAGGGGGAAAGGGCAGCAATTGCTCTCAGCTGCCTTCCCTCTTCAGCCAAGAAAGAGGTGCTTACAAGGCAAATTGCTGGGATCTCTCCTATGAAGGAGGTTAAAACAGAAGAAAAACTGCTTTTCAAATACAGAGGTTATTAGCTTTGATGAATAAACCATACAAACTGTAGATCTTAGTTAGGCATCACCCTCAGCTGATCCACTCCCTTCCTCACTGGAACAGTTAGGTCATGCATGAAACTGAGGACATGCATTCTTTACTAAAACCTCTTATTCTTAAGCCAGTTTTCAGGTTTCTGAGTTTTTCTACCTCCACTGATACTGCTTGAGCAACTATTCAGCTTTCCTGTTAGGATAAGCCAAGGATGAAGAATTTCTAGGCTATGATGCAGTCTCCTACATAAGGGCAAATCAGCTGAGTAGTGACTTGTTTTTACAGCTTCCTTTCAAAGACACTTTTCCCTTACTCTGTCCTCTCTCCTTGCTGGCTGGGCTGGCCAGCTGCTCTGCTGGGGGATGCTGCAGGGGTGGTTGGTTTGCCCATGCTGCAGGGGTGGTTGGTTTGTCCCACAGTCAATAGGCAGCATCTCATGGGAGGAATCCAGCTTCTTCTTTCCTATCTACCTTGTTTTGGAAATCTTCCCAATGTTATTAGATTCTGTAAGACCTGACCTTTAAAGGTCAGGGGTGCCATTAACCAATCTGGCCAGCTCCACATCAGCAGCTCACACCAGCCTAGGAGAGGCAGGAACCAGACAGTTCACTTCTGACTAATGTTATTACAGAGGAACAGGAGGTGGACCCAGACGCTCTAATTAAACTGCAGCAGGTCTGCTCAGCAGGCTGTTATGATTGAGTGCAAAGCAGAGATACCGCGCAAAGCATGCTAGAATCCCTGGGCTTCATCTAATTACGTGGCATAGCTGTTTTTGTGTCATTTGCTGGCAGTAGCCTGTCATCCAGCTGGCAAAAGGGAAAGTATCCAGAGAAATGGGGATCCTCCACTGCCAATGCTCTGGTCCGGAGGCATCTATACTAACTCACTTTATCAAAACTAGTGCATAAAAGCATGGCTAGAATGGAAGGAAAGGCAGCGTGGCCAGGAGATTGCCTTCATCATCTGTGTGAGTGACTCTCTGCTCTGCTTTCATTTGTATGACAGAAATAGCCCGCACGTAAGAGTGTGCCTGAAGATCAGAGGAGTAATTTGCTCGAGTCTGACTCCGTGTTTCTTTGGTGTAGGGGAAGACCCAAGCACTAGAGCCTCTGGCCAGTGCTAAATTGTCAATCCTCTCTCTCCCTGTCCCATCTACTTTAGATATGGACTTAAATGGTAAAATAGAAATTCTGCAGGATAGTGAATCTTGTGGCTCTGTTGGGCTTTTTTGCTTTTTCTGGTATGTCAGTTGGCTTGAATTGTGGACTGCGTTTGTCTGTGTCAGTGTTTGCTGTCCTTTCCACTGGGGATCTACTGACATTTCTAGCTTCTTTCTCTTCCTTCATCCTGCTCACAGTGAATTGCCTCTGGTTCCAGGCAGCCCTTGTCTGTTAACACACAGAAAATCTCAGACTTAAGATAAACTACTTTTTACTTGGATCAAATGGGTCAAGCCTGAATTCAGCTTTTATTTAAGCTGGTAACCTACCCAACTGTGCAGTACAAACACAAGTCAAACCTGGTCACTTGGTGCCAATTGTTTTGGCCCCTTGTTTTGCTCATCTGTTACTCAGAGAAGCAGATGAGTTTTCTTAACAGTTCACTGTGGAAGAACCACAGGCTCTCCGTTTACTCGCAGAGAGCCTTGGGCTGTCCCTAACCTTCCTACAGTATGCCAAAATGACCCTGAATACTCAAGGAACCCAAATATCCTTCACATTATTGAAAGCTGAATGTATGTGATAGGAAAAAGCAGGGAGGATATTCTTAAAAGTAGGCATTATCTCCCTGCAACTCCTTACCCAAAGGACAGAGACAGGCTCCTGCAGATTGTAGTCCAATGCAGAAGCCTAATCTATCAAGCAGACAAAAATCTTGGAGCAATTAGTATTGTGAGGCTAAAACCAGCAGTTGCAAATAGATCCCTAACACATCTTAGATCTTAGCCTAAGCCTCCAAGTTTTGCTGTGTTTAGCTGATTGTGCAAGTGAGCAACTATACATCTTATGTCTGTTAAGATGGGTGCAAGAGCTTGGGCACTGATTTGTTTAGGTTTAAGAACCTAATCCAAAATCATTTGAAGCTTCCTAATGATTTCTCAGCTAAGCCTCTGAATTGCCCCTCTTACTTCTCTTTCTCTATTTGAGTACTGCTGGTAGAATTTGCAGCTGAAAAATATACTTCTTTGACTTGCAGAAAAACATTGTTAGCATGATTACCTCTGAGGAAACAAAAAACTCTTAACACTTGTACTGCTCCTGATTTATGTCTGTGGTTTTTCACTTCTACTTCGCTGTCCCTTATAGCATACCATTGTTCATCCAGTTCCATATTAATGCACAAAATTTCCGATTATTTCAAAATACAAGCTATAGGAATAATTAGATATATTGCTGATATAATCTATAACTGAAGTCTAAACTGGCATAGGTACATTAGTACTGGCAAAGCTAGTAGGGGTTGTACCTCTTCTTGGAAATAATGAAAATGACAGAAATTGCAAGTTACAAACAGCGACTGAGGGCCAAAATTTTTAACATAAGTATGTCCCTAAGCTGCAAATAAGTGCCAGGAAACTTGGTGCTTCTGGAAAATCTGATTAGGTCCCTATTTGCATCTTAAGAGCTTAAATATACTTATGCTTATGGTGAATGAGAACTTTCAACAGAGACTGATGTTGGATCTGGGCCTTTGAAAAAAAATCTAACCTCACTGAAGTGATTGGGAAATCTTTCAAATGCCTTTTAAAGATTTCCCAATCTTTTAAGTTGGTGTCATCCAAAATTTTGACAACCGTAGATCAACTCATATTATAGGAGTTTGCTCAGATTGGGCTTTTGGAGACAAATATACTTTATGATCTTATAGAGCAGTGGAAAAATCATTTTGCCAGGACTAGGTGGAAAAGACCCATGGGCCATCAGCTGTTCAGCCATGCACCAAGCTTATGGAGTGACTAGTTACTCATTACCCCCCTTTTTATGATACTTGCTATTTTCCTGATCAAAGAAGGAAAAAATGCATGCTTGCTGCAATTCAAGTCCTATTGGAGAGAAGCATAAGAAAGTTTATCTACTACATAATGTTTTCAAATTGAATTAAAGTTAATTTAATTCGGCTTAAATCATAGACTTGTCCTCTGCATGGGTGAATCACAACTTACCTATATTTGAGAATCAAGACTCAGACAGATACTGAAATCTAAAGACTGGTGGGAAATGTGCCCGATGCTATTTGGATGAGTAAGGGGAAAGACAGGGTATGGGAACATTATTACTAAGAATTAGTTCAAACCATAGTTAGCAGAAAAGTTATCAAATTTTTTTGTCTTAAGATCCTTCTAGTGGGGAAAAAAAAAAAATTCCTTCCTAAAAGGGCGGGAAAAGAAAGACAGAGTGATTAAGCAGAAGGACAGGGAAACCTGCCATGAAATTTTACCTAAATTTGAAGTATTTCAGGTTTTCTTTCAGGAAATGGGAGGGGGGCATTGGAGGGGCAATAGCCCAAAATGGCAACATTTTAATCAAAAAAGTTCCAGTCAAATATCTGCCGACAAGGGCTATGATAGTCGTAATAATCCTCATTTTTGTCTACATAGTTCCTCTACTTCCCTTACATAAATTTAACTACCCTGTCCATCCCCCCTGCCTCAGAGGCCTATGATTGTACTAAACGAGTGTTTTTACCATGACCCCTTTGGCACAGAACCCTGCAATACCTCTTTGGATTCATTAGTCGCCTGTTGTGGTTTACTGCGTGTCCATCTGCCATTCTTTAGGTACTCTGGTCGCAGCTAGCGGGAAGCTAACTCAAGTCTGGTGGAGCAAGACCGTAATGAAGCAACAGCTGAGTCTAATCCCAGCTAGCAGTTATTGTCCATGTTTCATTAGCTGTGTGTTTATGGATATTTGTGGGATGTTGTTTTCCTCCTCTGTTAGGCTACATGCTTTCTTTAGTAATTAGTGTAGCTTGAAGAAAGATCTGCTGGAATAAATAGATGAGGCCTTTGGCTTAATGAGAATGGCATGAAGAGACAGGTAAGCACTTGGAGTGATGCCTTCAACCAAAATTGGACACTTGTGAAGTACACACTTCCAAGGGACTAATGCTGCCAACACACTCCACAGCAAGTGCCTAAAGCCGCCCCAGCAGTAACTGGTGAGCGGCTGCAGTGCTCCCCACTGGCACCATCTAAACAGTTGTGGAAGGCCCAGGCAAGCAGGTAAGCAATTAAAGAATAGGGTGAAAAAGCAGCCAGCTGGTTTTTGAGAAGTTCCCTGCCTAAACAGTCAGAATTTGGCCTAACAATCCTTTTCGCAAAGATTTTTGAAGTTGACTCAGTTTAACCAAGTTTCATAAGAGGAAGACCAGAAGTAAGCCTATCCATGTAAGAGCTGTTGAGACACAGCAGTTGTACTTTAATTTACATGCAAGATGATTTTCCAAGTGCAGGCAAGCTTTTCAGAGCCGTGAATAGCAAAGGAAGCACTTGAAAAACTAGTGACATATTTGCAAGAACCCTCACACAGAAGACACTGGAGAGATGAGAAGCTCTCTCTTTAGGAGACCGCTCTACAATGCAGGAACTTAGCCTAAGCCGCCTTGTTTCCAGCTGTTGCAGGCACAGGGATCTCAGTCTTAACTTCTTTCTTGTAGGGGTGGGGCTGCTGCTGCTGGTATCAATTTGAGAACATTACTTATCACACCTAAATAACTCCCCGGGGGCATGAGCTTCAACCTACAGCAAGAAAGGCAAAGCTGTTGATGACTTCAGTGGGTTGTGCCTCAGGCTCCATTCAAGGAAGGAAGAATTCAGTACAGAAGTCATCCCAGAAATATATAGCTACATTGAGCAATGGCAGGACACTTCCCAGCTGTTGAACAATTTAACAGCCCAACTGAAAATAGCCTCCTGATGCGTGTTCCTCTAGGAATAATTTCAGTGGCATGTGAGTTTTCTGCCCTTTCATTGTCAGCTTTATCTCCAGGAACGTTTTTCTTTTTTCCAGCCAATGCTTTCTGTCACAGTGGCTTATCTGACAATAGGTTGCAATGAGCCTGCTGCTTCTCTGCTTTCCCAAACACACAGTCCTGGCCTTCTTATCTCCTGTATCAATGACTGACATACCTTTAAATGTTGTACTTTATCTAATTAAAATGGGAGTGTGCCCCTTTTCTAACCAGACCATGCTCATTCCTTTAGAGTAGTGAATTATTCATCACTTCTTGCCACTGATCTGCTTTTTTTTTGGGCTAAACCCTGAAGAATGGGAGGGGAGGGAATTCAGAGAATGGGGATGAATAACAAAATTCCTCCTCCAGCCCTGACCTCAATAACAGTGGGGAGAGCAGGAATTGCTGCCTTGACTGCTCATCCTCCAGGACAACAGGTAGAGCAGATAGAGTACCTAAGCCTGTCTGGAGCAGGAGCGTGACAGAGCAATGCTGCTGGGGGTCAGGAGCAGGATCACTGTGGGTTTTATTGCCCCCCTGGGGCTCCATGTCACTGGGGCTCCTTCACGTCTGCCCCAGACGTGAAGGAAAGCTCTTGCTGGTCCTCATCTCCCACTGGTAACCTCTCAAACGAACCACAAACACTTGGGCTCTGAACTTGTTTAGCCTACTAAAACTTCCAACGTACACAGCCTCTCCTGCTCAATCTGCCCAAAATCCAACACCGAAATTGCGAACGTCCAGCGATTGCTCCTACACTAAAGGTGCCAGCCCTGAAAGCTCTTGCTGGTCCTCATCTCCCACTGGTAACCTCTCAAACGAACCACAAACACTTGGGCTCTGAACTTGTTTAGCCTACTAAAACTTCCAACGTACACAGCCTCTCCTGCTCAATCTGGCCAAAATTCACCACCGAAATTGCGAACGTCCAGCGATTGCTCCTACACTAAAGGTGCCAGCCCTGAAAGCTCTTGCTGGTCCTCATCTCCCACTGGTAACCTCTCAAACGAACCACAAACACTTGGGCTCTGAACTTGTTTTGGATGAGCAGGAGATGCCACAGCCATCCCAGGTGCTCTGCCATCTAAACAGCAAGCCCACAGGGCAGGACAATACCTGTAAGTGGAGCTTAAAAACCATATCTTTTCTTCTATATGAAACCAAAACAATAAAGAGGGAATCAGACTACTTTAAAAATAACACTTGCTCCTGTAAGAAAGGTGAGCAAAGCTCTCAGCTTTGGCTGAACTCAGCTGGAGCTGAAGAGTTCATCCCACCCTGCAGCAGAGTCATTTATGCGACCACAAGGCTTATCTTTATCTCCTGGGGAGGCTATGTCAGGGTGCATCAGGAAAGTTAAAAATGCCAGCTAAATTTGCCTCCTTTTTTAAAAGGAGTAAGGAACCAATGGTTATAAAATATTCTTGATGTCTGTACACAGCTCATTGAGAATGCAGCTTCTAACAAACAATAAAATAAGATTAATGCTTTCCTTAAATGTGTATCTGTGAAAGCATTGTTTCAGCATCCAAGTAAAAAGTACTATTTATACTTCCAAAACACTTCTGCTTTGTCAGCATCACCCTATCTGCAGTGATAACCCATTTATCCCAGCAGCAGTACCATTACACCCAGGTTCCAGATGAAACTGAGGAATGTGCAGAGAAGCTAAAGAACAAATTTTTCAAAAGCTGCTTGGGGGCTAAAAGAGGAAGATAGGTCACAAAAGAAATTTCTAGAAATGCCCTAGTATATGTGAAATCACCAGGTGTAGGGTGTGTTTTCTCCATCAGCAAAGCCAATTTAAGCATTCCCCACCTTTCCCGCAAGACCACCTTCTGCTCTCAGTTTGGCCACTTCAGCTGTTGGAGGCACTGTGCCTTTCTCAGGATCAGTGCAATGATCAGGGTTAACAAAAAAAACCCAGTCTTGGGGAAAGAACATTTTCTGAATCAGGATAATTTCATTAATTCCCCATAGAGCTTATTCCCACAAACACATGAATCAGCATGTCTGGGTGGGTAGACTTGGAAAGCTACAGACTAGAGAGTGACAAAAAGAAACTTGGTGGGGAGAGACGGATGGCAGAACACTGGGGAAGGGCATCCTTAGAGACCAACTCCTTTTAAATGCTACTAGACATCATGCTGGCTACCTCTCTGCCCTGCCGGGCACACTAATAACCTTGAAAGTGTAATCACCTATTATTCTGGGCAAAGCCAAACAAAAAGCATGCCAAAGCAAGGAATGTAAACCACAGTCTCGGACTGGCTCCCTAGCCACCGTATCAGCCTTCATTGTGAGCAACTGGAGGTTTTCTTACTTGTCAAATTGTAGATTACCAGGGCTGTGTTTCCTCACGGCTCATATGATGTCATCATGAATGGCTAAGCAAATGCAGATTGCTGCAGTCAGTATACGGCACTCTGCAGGGCAGTAACAGGAAAAATAAACTTATATTGCTTTATTCAAATGCTGGCAGAGAAAGTGGAATTGTTTATATTCTCTCCGCTCACTCTAAAAAGATCATGGGCTGGAACTGAGGAAGTGTTCTTTAAAAAAAGCATTAAAAGAAAAACTCAGCGATGAGAGGTTTATCACACTGGCCTGAGAAAATAATAGAAGTTAATATCATCATAATTGCAAACTTCCTTAGTCCTGAAAGATCTCTGAGCACCTGACACTGTTATCCACTACGGTGGCATGTACCTACTGAACCTCAGGATGGAGGAGAGGATCCTAGCAGGGAAAGATGACACAATAGACTTGCAAAACTGCTGTGGGATTTTTAGTGTCTCCCTAGAACAAACAGGAACTTGATGTTTGCAGCCTCATGTAAAAGGAATGAAGAAAACCCCATCACTAAGGTCACTTTAAACTGGATAAACCAGTGAATGAGATAATGACTGGAAGAGTTCTGAAGACTTGTTATCTTAGCTATCTGTGTAATTTCTATGGACACGAGAATCTCACCCACATATCACTTCAGATTTTTGGGGTAGAACTCATTTTTCAGCATGAATACACGTAGCAGAGCTTCCTCTTAATACAGACTTTTAACTAAGTATAGCTAATTAGATAGCTGAGACCAGAAGAACACTCCCTTTAGCTGTTGCACTGTGGGGAGGCAGGGCCAGGTCTCCTGGCAGCTGTGATGAACATCATAAACTAAGTTATGCTAATCCCCCAAGTTTCAGACTTGAGATAAGTCAGAGGTTTTACAGCATCCATTATCTACTACTGTGCTTTTTTTTTTGTTTGAAGACATATGATGTTTATCAGCTGAACGCCCTTAAGCATTGAAAATGAAAGCAGAAATTTACCGTTTAAATTTAGATCATGCTTTCCCCCTGCCACACACACACATAATTTTAAAGTTTACTCTGAACAGTTCCCAGGATTGTGTGTCCAGATTCCAAGCAGAAGGCTAATAATAACCCCTACGTTATTATAGGCACCAAATGAGTGCTCATGAAACTGTAGTTGCAGCCAGAGATAGGAGATGATAGTTGTTTATCTAAACAATGAATTAGTTTAAATTAATTTAATGCTGTCGCTAGTACTAGGAACGAAGCACACCACACTAGTATACTGGACCACTTGGCAGTGTTTATCTTTGCCCATCTTAACATGTCATAGCTCTGATAGGAAATCATTACTTCCAGGTTCTGGGATGAATAAAACTTGCTACTGACAGCAGTTGTATGGGATGAGCAGTGATGTGAGATCAGGCAGATCTCCAGTTAGGTTTCAGATTTAAACGGGCTTTAGTCACCAGTGATTTATGAAAAGATGCTCTCCACCCGAATCTGCTCTTCCAGCCTGCTCCACAAAAGTAAAGAGGTGATGCTGAGGTGATGCGGTTAGATACCGTTAGGTAGGGTCAGTTTTTTGCCTCTAGAAATGAGCATCTCTACAGCATGTTAGAAAACCTTTATTCAGACTGAGCTTTCTTCTTCAGCTAATCATTACTCCACTTTGCAACATACTTCTTTATACTGTGAGAAACAAGCATGTGGTGCATAGCATTAAACTTACATTTTCCTTCAATTGTTGATCACAGGCTTTCTATCATTCACTTTTCTTGTTTAGCATCACAAACCCTACTGTGGAAATGATACCTTTGTCTCTTGAAGAGCTTCTCTGCTCCTGCTGCTGTGCCTCTTAATTCTCCATGTGTAATGGCAAAGCTGTTTGCTGTAAAAAAATTACTGGTACAACCAAAAGTTCAAGATTCCAGGTGGCAAGCAAGTAGCAGGAGCAGATGTCTTAACAACACAGAGAAAAGAAGGAGCGTTAAAAAAAAAAAGCATAGCTAAAACATGAGAACAACCATCAGGACATTTGCCACCACCTTCATGAGATGCTAGAGGCAGTTAGAAGATTACATGCTACGTTGCCAGTAACTAGTCACACAAGCCTGAAAACCATTGTAGTTTATGTCACTATCTGATATATCTGTTCTCACATGCCTTTCTCCATGCATTCTTCTGGGAACTTCTCCAGGTGTCTGGTTCAGGTACTTGGCAATGAGCCCCATCAGAAAGAAAACAATTCCTTATCTTCTGCCTTTAAAATTCCAGGTAGCCCAGGAGCTGCAATGCAAAATCAGCTAATAACACAATTTGAAAAGAATGGGTTCCCATAAATATTGTATTGTGCACTGTATTAAACAGATGTAACATTTGTCATGCTTATGTCATCAGACTTATAAAAAAGAGGATCATAAAAAAAAACAGTGAGTCAGTTTTCAATGTATTTTGCTGCTTAATTCTTCATTTCCCTGTGACACAAGCACCTTACAGGCATGCATCTCTTGATCAATAAGCCACAAATTAGTCAATAGGGCTGATACAAACTTCTAGTTTTCCAGCTCCACTGTCAAAGAAAGCTGGAAATTGCACAGGACATATGATCTTTCAAGATTTTCCTGTATATCCTACTCCAGCTGGATTGTAATCGCAATGTAAAGTTTTTCCAGGTTATCTGACATTTCCATGGAGCCAAACCCAGAAAGCCGGGGTGTGCATGTAAAAGAAGTGAAGTATATCACAGAAAAAAGCCAGGGAAGAGCTTGTTTTTCATTTGATGTGAGCTGTAGTCTCATCTGATAAAGTATACACGGACTTAAAATAACATGAGAAAATTATTATGGTCAGGCTGAGAAGAGAGTGATAGATAGTCTGTTCAGACTCTGACCACACAGAAACAGTCAGTGCTGTCTACCAAAATGAAATAGGGAGCTCTGCATCCCTTTACATCACTGGGTTTCTGAGGCAAATAAGAGAAGAGGGTACGCTTTATGCCATTTCTAGTTACCATTTGTGCTGATCTATACAGACAGTGAAACAGCAGCACAACAAGGCACTTTCACAAAGGTACTTTTTGCCATTGTGAAGGTTACAAATACAGGTAGTGATCCAGCATTAATGCCAGTGCCTTCCTCACAGTACACTAACTGCCCTCTCATTCAGGCTGACTCACCAGGGCCTGATAAAAACCTATTTTTAAGTATTTAGAATTACACTAAGTCTTCAGCTTAGCAGCAAAAGAGTATGTTGCACCTTTCCAGAATGGGTTTGTCAGACCAGGACATACCACGTGAAATAAAATGTCTCTCGCTCCTGGCAAGAACAGCAGTCAGTAGGATGGTGAAACACCAGCCAGCCCCCAAAACTATGAAGCACTAACCCCAGCATGAAGCAAATTGGTTCACTGAGCTCCTTACCAGCAGCCTCCCCCTTAGGCAGGTGTAAGGATTTATGGCCAAGTTGCTGCTGGCAGCCAGGATGCTCTCACAGAACAGCTGGGTCTTGTAGACCAGTCCCTACCCCAACCAAGGCTTCACACAGAACTGGCTTTTCACCTTACTGGAAAAATTTCTTCATCTCCTTTGGGCATGAGACCATGCTCCTCCCCTGCTCCCTGGGAAAGGGGTCCATGGCTCTCCCAGGACATGCGGACCTTCTCTAATAAGGCAAATTCAGTTCTCTCCCTTTTCTTCCAGTTCCTCCTAATCACCTCTTGCCTTCTGAGCACAGAAAGGGAGAGAAAGCAGGGATCAGAGCAAGAGTGGAGAGCCTTAAAAAAAAAAAAAACAAAACAACAAAAACAAACAAAAAACCCCCACAACAAAACAAAACAAATAAAAAAAAACCAGAACAGCAACAAAAATCCCCACTCCTGCACTGCACTGGCCCCTGCTTCCTTCTGTGCTCCTGCATGTTCCTCCTTCGGCACTGGCAAGGGATGCGGCAGCAGCTCCACACTGTCCTAGGAGCAGCTCAATGCATCCCCAAAACGGCCGACCAGCCCTCCCTTTCAGGAATGCCACTCAAGTAACTCACGTTGCCTGCGCCTTTAGCCAGGCTCAGCACCGGCAGAGCAAAATCAACTTTGAACCCTTTCAGCACATCCAGATCAGCTGAAGCTGAGAAGCTGGTGGATGCTACAGCCAAGAAAGTGCATCTTTGCCACCTCCCTGTAACAGTGGCATCTGGGTAAAAAACCCCACAGTTTAGTCCCACACATTTCTCCAATGCAGTACAAAATAACACCGCAGTGAATAGAGGTACAAAATGGAGGCTAGTGAGGTTGGGTTTGTTTGTTTGTTTTAAATCTGCATTTCCTAAATTACAGGTTCTTTGAGAACAAATGGTGAGGTGTTCAGGCATTTCCTTTGAAAGAGAAATCCAAAAAAACTAGCTTCCTTCCAAAAAATGGCCTTTCTGTTCAAAGAGCATTTGCCAACAAAAATTCATTCATACAAAAATGCTTTGACAATAACCAGGAGATTATCCTGCCATCTAAAGTATTACAGAATTCCCTCCTTTATTTCCTTTCTTTCTTTTTCCTTTTTAAAGATGACAAACTAATTTGACAAAAAGAAGAGTGGGATGTTTTCGGAAGTCAACACTGGGAGAAATGTAGGGAAAAAAAAATACAAAAAAGCTACAGGCCCCTGAAAATTTTGTCATCTTGCCATTGTCTTAATGAAATACTGGGTTTTTAAAGAAAAAAGATTTCCACACCCCTTCTTTCTTCTGAAAATATTTTCTTTCTTTTTTCAATTCTTCCTCAAATAAATCAAACCTTTTTTATTTTTCACCTTGAGATGGGTGGGTGGGTTTATGTCAAAGTTTTCTACTGAGAATCCTATTCTACTTTACTTTGCCCAGTGTCTTTCAAAACAGCTTGCAAATTCAAACCTTACCTGTGTCAATCATCTAGAAAAGCAGCAGTTATTTCTGTGACTTCATCCATAAGACTTGCTCTACAGCCTGATCATAAATATACTGTCTCAGACACACAAACATCTGGAGGTGTTACCATTAACTATGTTTTGGAAAAACCATATGTGTTAGTAATAGCACACCAGAAAGTTTAGTCTTCACAAAGGGGCGACATAACAAGTTATACAATGAAGTCAGGTGAGGAGAAATGGTAGAAGTACGGATATTACACACTGCGTTCCTAAAATGATCAAAACCATTAGACACACTAGTCTGAAAATTTATCTTTTATATGAGACTGTGAATAAACAACCTGATATTGGAACAATATATTATGGAATGGGATAATGTAATATAAATTAAGCGTCCTGCTTGTATTCCATATGCAGCAGCTGTTGTTAAAAAAAAAAAGCCTCCAGCACTGAAGGCAATGGGCAGAACATTACTACAAAAATCCTCCCGTTCAGTGGCGATGGGATAAATGACTATTGTACTGTGTATTTTGTGTGATTCACAGTAGACTATTCTAGAGGAATATACTGAGAGGTTCTTTTATTGTGAAATTACCACACCAGAAGCAAGATAAGAAACACTTCCTGCTATTAATATTAGGATGTGGTTACAATCAAAGATTTTGACAAATGACTCCTGTATTTTCTGTATTCGGGACCAAATAAGGAAAGCGGCCTTTCTTCCACTATCACACCCATGCCGAGATTGCTTTCTTCCCAGTCTCTGAGTAGTGGCAAATTTTGCGTCTAACCTGGGTGCCAGGCATCTCTGTCAGTGAAGGGAGATACCAACAAGTCCCTAGCATCAAGCTCAATTTGTGCGAAAGCTGCAAGCCTACGAAAGCGGGACCGGGCATAGCTAGATGTTGCAGAAGAGCTGGAGCATCCACAAGATCCCATGCCTGGGCATACACAGGCAGGTAGCACCCCTAAGCCTGGGCAGCCCACACACGGTCTGGTTGGTGAGCAGGAGAGCAGAAACACGCAGGGAGCAGAGCACTGGGTAAACAGTCACCCTGCAAATAAGCGTGAACATAGGCAGAGCAACTACCCTTGTGCAGGTTGGGAAATGGGTGGCTTACCTTCCCGTTTCATGAGCACCTGCAAGCATTAGTTTCATTGCACTGAAGTCAATGATTTTTATGTTCATTTTCAGTGGTGGCAGAGTAAACTAATGTGCATGCTCTTGTAAAAGCACAAGTTATTGTTTACTTCATTCCTTGCAATTAAAAAGTGCTTGCAAAATAATCTGATGTAGTGCTTCTTTCCAGTCTGCTATTAAGACAGTTGAAATGAAATTAGTAAATACACCATGCTATGGACTGCCAGAGTTTCAGATGAGCTCCTTGAAACAAGTTACTTTTCTCCAGACCCTTTCCACTCAAAAGTTCCTAAAATCAGCTACTTCCCATCGCAGTAGAATGCAGTGACATCTGAGATAAACTGAAATTGCCACTAACAAAAGAAATACTCCCCAGAACTTTGTAGTAGAAACTGAAAAGTGACAGCCATTTTAGAAATGACACTAATTACACTGACATTTGGTCAGGCCAAAGGATGAATATCCTAATGAAGACTGCTAAAATCACAGATGAGGAGGACTATGGTCTCCGTCTCTTCCACAGTAGCACAGTCCTTCCAAACAACTTGTCAGAAGGTCAGTTATTGACATCTAACTGAACAACCTACTGAATTAGCATCTGAAGCAGTCTTTGGAGTCCTGCTACGTGCATATTCAGCATGTAAAGTATTATTTACAGTAAAGATAAAATCAATATACAGTGCTTAAGTTTTACATTTGAAAGTATGTTAGTGCATGATCCTGCTGTGGGGATTATGATAGAGATTTGAGACAGGTATTCCAGTCCCTTTATACCCCACCAGAACAAAAAGATACTTCAACCATTTTTGATGTTCAGATTTGGTTCCACAGAACTGAAGCCGACATCATTACCACTGAAGAAAATAGGCTTGCGTTACACTAAATAACATAACCTCTTGAAAGGCAAGAGCAACACATTTCATCACATAGCTGTTCAATCCTAGTCTGTATTTACAATTACACAGTGTATATATATACACACTGTTACATATATATTGCTATACAGTATATAAAAGTATATTAAAAAGTATATATACTTTTTATATTTGCATTTAATTGATATTTATATATAAGAGTATATATATACTTTCTATATTTATATCATCAGTCAGTGGAGGACCTCACTGTGCTGTTACAGAAGAAACATATACGCGTACACAGTAATTTCTCTGAACAGTTCACTACTTAAGACAGTGATTAAAATATGCATAAAATATGCAGAGTTTGAGACAGTAAGGCAGTGTAAACCAGATCATTTTTATATTTGGTACAGTTCTTCCTTTCCCATTAAATTTACCTTCTCGCTTACTACAAGCACGTTAGATCTCAACATCAGAAGTAACCACAGTGAACAAACCAAGAGAGGAAGAAGGCAGAGAAATCCTTCTGTTGACGTCTCACTCACCACTCATATCCCCACATCACTGACTTGCCAGAGATACTTTCAAAACTGGGTCAAACCCAGGCCCACGGACACAGAGCCAGAAGTAATGACTGCATGTTTACATCCATGATGTATCAGGATCAGAAAAGGACTCTGCATTATAAATTCATACTTGCCCCCCCCCCCCCCAAACAACCTGCACTTTCAGGAGCAAATTAAATTCTCATTGTAGTGCCTTTAAAACAAACCATTACTTCCCAAAGCTGGACACAGAGCTGTTTAAGGAGGCAGCACATTGCATGCCAGAATCCTGTGGCACCGCCATCCTTCAGGCTGGAGCTTGACACGTGCTCCAAGGGGACTGAAATTCCAATACATGAGGGGCCTCCGAGAGGGTGAATGGAGGATGAACTCTCTAACAAAAATGTATGTATTAAAAAAAATGAAATACTTCATTCGTGAAAGTGCCTTTTGATCATTATAGCCTCTGGTTTTAACCACTCTGGTGTCTCCTGCCAAGTATGGTTTACTGATGACACATCATCATGGCACCAGGAATGAACTTGTTGATAAGTTAAATAATGGGACTACTTTCAGACCATTTTTATAGCTGAAAATTCTCATGGCATGAAGGAGTCATCATACAGTTATTTCACTGCGGAGAACTGTTATTTTTCTTAGAATAACTTTGAACTCTGTAGCTTTTGGGGAAGGGGGATGTTTTTCAGATAAAACCCTGCTTCCATTCTTCCCTCAAAAGCTCAGCTTGTATTAGCTGGAACAATAACAAATTCATGAAGGTATGTATTCAGGCAGATTGTAAATTTAGCCAGAGCATTTATATATTACTAAATCCAAAGAAAGATCTAAAGCAAGATGCAGAACACCACAAAAACAAATGTTCCAAAAGATACGGACTGAGATTTTTAAAGCTGAGTAAGGGACTCAGCCACACAAGTCCCAAAGAAATTGATTAATGATGTGGTTGATATTCTCAGTTTATAAGCCAAGTTAATTCCTGATATAACTTCATTGTCTTCAGTGGAGTTACACTGCAAATGTATTTGACAGATAGTCATGTTTCTTCTCCAAGAATAACTTCTAAGGCAGAAGGTTTAAACATGAGTGAATGAAAGTCCTGGGCCAAGTTCTACCCTAATTTAAACCCTGTACACAACAGCTGACTTGGAAGTGAGGGTGTAAGGAAAGGCAGAAAGAGACATGAGTCTATTCTTCCTTTGCTGGGACATTACATCAATTCCCTTAGGTAAAGGTCATGTCTCTGAAAAACACAGCGGGAATCCAAATTGCAGTTTGTTGGAGATTCTTTCCTTCTAAGCCTGCAAGGTCTTGTATTTCACAAGCAGTAAGTGTTCAGGGAAGAGCCTGGACTAGTCTCAGTGGAGGACCATGAAATTCACTCCTATTAGGTACTGCATCGATCTAAATCTTGCCTGCTTCAAAACTCATTTCATCTTCTTTGATGATAAGCACTGGAAATTGTAATTTTAATATGAACATCGGAATTAGTCACCTAATTTAATCAGAAAATAATGTGTTTCAGACATTCTCAACCTCAATGTTATTTTGAATTAGCATTTGGATTATTATTTTTAGTGTGTTGGGTTATTTTTGGCTCTTTGGCTCATTATTAGTATTGGAGTTAAGCACGTCTAAATAAGGCTGACTGGTCAAACAGGGTGCACACACCTTTGCTAAGGTGAGAAGGAAGAATGCCCATCTCAACTCTTTCTATGCAGCATTGCTAAGGACATGGATAAGTTTTATTGCTTTGCCCAAAGCGTCTTTTATGCCAGCAGCAGAAATCTGAGCACTACAGCTCTAAGTGCAGTGAATTCCTAATGTCCTCACTTCTGATTCTTCTGCTGGCAGAAGCTGTTTTACTAAAAAGTGATGTAATCTGGCAGTAAGAGAGCTCAACATAAACAAAATGGCTCCACAGTAATACCCCTGCTCCAGGGGGACCATCGCTAGGGCAGGCGGCGCGAGCCAGCACGCAGGTCTCCGGACTGACAGCCCAAGCACTTGGATGCCCTTCCCAGCTCGTCTCATTGACTATTTTCAGTCAAATCAGATAGCAAAGTCACATACGTTGTTTTAATACTCAACTGTATGTCAGGGGCCCATCTGCTAAAGACCCCTAATGAGGCAAAAGTGAAGACATTTCCCATCCAATATAGTTTGCAATAGTTATAAACAGGACAGACACTGGATCAAGAGCATCTTGTATTCCCCATCTGTGAAATGCAGCTGCTAATCTTCAGCCTTGTAAAAATATGTGGAAGTGAAAAGCTCTCTAGGATGGGCTGTGACCATTGCCATGAAGGGGAACAGGAGTATTTTGAGGGAATCAGCCAGGCCAGAAGTGAGGAGGCTGAGCAGAGGCAGCCCCGCAGGAACAGCAGCTCTGCACGGCCCCGAGTGCGCGCGCCCCCGAAACTGGCACAGAGCACACGGCTCTGAACCCGATACTTCCCCACTCACCTGGCATTGTGCTGAGGTGGCATTTTCTTCCCTTCACCGGACCCAAGCAAGACTTGTGCAAGAACTTTATTCCCGGCAGCGCCTAGTGAGTGACTCGCTGGGCTCCCCGCTGAGACCTGCCAGCAAGGGAGACTAATTGCCATCTGGCCCTATGCGTGGCAGCCACCTCCCATCCTTCCTTTCTTTTCTTCAGCTCCCTCCTGCACATGCGATTATTTGTTATTTCTGCATACAGGCCTCCCTGCTGGAGATGAATACAACCTACTTCTTATCTCCTCACCAGAGCTTACATCTGTGATCTCTAATTCTTCACCTCTGTAGCACTCAATGTCTGTACCATTTCATCGCGTGCACATAGCTGTACCTCTCTTCTCTCAGGCTCATCTCAGCAGCTGCAGTCCACTTCTACCTTTCCTTCTTACTGTTTGTCACCTTCGCACCTCCTTAATTTGGGGAACCTCCAAAATCAGCTCTTCTCCTTCTTTCCTGCAGAGCTGCTGCTCTCTATCACCTGTCTCGGACATTAGTGCTTGACAGACTTTCTTCCAGTCCCCTTTATCACTCTGACCCTCCTCTCCAGCAATTTCCATCTACAAGTACAAGGTTATCATAACTATAAGTGGACCACATTTAAATACAAAAATAGTTGGACAGGTTCCCCCACTCTCTTCTGCCTTTTCTCTCTCTCCATTAGCTACTCCAGGTCCAGGTACAGGCTCAGGGTAAGGCGCTGCAACAGAGGTAGCACATCACTGCTTCTCCTTCAGAGCATGGCTATGAAAGAAGAAAGCATTTTTTAAACCTGTTCTTGAAAAGGAAGGTGGTAAGGAGTCTTCTGAAAGCATGTCAGGAAAACTTTTACCCTGCATCACTTCCGCAGCCAAAATAGAAAAAGGAAAAAAAAAAAAAAGAACACGCTGTGTATTTTACCAGCAATTAGAGAACCAATTACTAGCAATTAGCGAAGAGTCATGACCAAATTTTTGAAACATCAAGATGTGTGAACTATTCCAGCGGAGGTAAAACGTGGGGAAAAAAGTCCTGGTGCAGACTTCATCATAGATGGAAAATAAGCTACACAGAGATCTTCTTGTAGTATAATGATATCCACATTAGGACTATGACTTGAAAAGTTACTTTGGCTAAGAATTGCCACATTCACTCAGAGGGCCAAGGAGAGCATTTCTGCAAAGTCTAAAAGAAATAAAAAATAGGATTTCCTAAGGAAAATAGAAACTTAAAATAACACTGATTTAAAATTGCTTCTTATGTAGTGATTTCATTTCCTTAGGATCAGCTTATTATCCCTCCAAGCATGAGGCATAGTTAAATCTTCCTGAAAACTAATGTTCTCATTGTACTTAAAAAACAGATTCCAATTAGGCAAAACTTAATTAATGGTATTTATTCTGCAGAGTGTTGCCTTGTCCTTCTCTTGGGCCCAGAAGTCTGGGATGTGGGGCATTCTCATGGCTTTAATTTTGAAAAGGGTCAGAATTGGGTTTACCTGTCACCTTTTAGTGTCCGTCTGCAACTGAAAGAAGAATGGAACAATCCTGTAAGACTGACAAGGAAAACTTTTCCTATAGCTGAAAACACTGCAATCATAACTAGTGCAGTGATATCTACAGCTCCATTTTGGAAATGCAGAAAACATTTTGAATAGTTGGCAGTGGTGAATGCTTCATTTACACCACTAGAAATTCAAGGCACTGCTTAGTTTTAAATTAGAACATAATCAATATCCTGACAAAGCCTTTATAGGTTGTTTTTAAAAGGGGGTGGAGGGATAGAAAAAATTAAATGTAAGAACATAAGTAGCAAGATTTTAGCCCATAAACTGAGAACTAGTTATCCAGTGCTCCAAAATCTAAAGCATTATTTCTACTTCTGCAAATTCATTAATAGCATTTGTTGACCATTGGTTTAAAATATTACAGCTGATTGCTTCAAGTGACAAGTAAGCAAAACATGGAAGATAAACTGTTGCAAGGAAGGCATGCCAAAATACAGAAGGAAGCTATTTAGCCAATTATATGTTTACCTTACAAGGTTTAAAATCTGAAGGGAAAGTTTTCAAGAATTAAATTACTTTGAACACCCCTAGTTTTGAAGCTTCAAAGCATCCTGGTTCGAAAACTGCCAATCCTTTTTCCACTGCTTATGGGAAATCTAAAGCATCCAAAATAGTGGTTTTTTTCAAAGGTCACCATCTCACAGCACTGTAAATGAGGTTGTTTTGGCTTTTTAATGGTAGTGACAAAAAAAAGTGGAAAAAAAATTTACAGACTACCATCAAAAACCTCCTGGTATTCTTTGTCCTGCATTGTTACATGGGTAAATGATTAAGGCTGTAAAGACTTTTGGTTTTGTCATTTTGTTTCGCCCCTCCAAAAGTGTAAAGTGGGCCACAAACAGAGACAAGGTCTCAACTGCCGCAATAAGCAACGCTGAATTCTGCTCACAGTTCAGGGGAGCTGCTACATGCTCGTTCATACAGAAAAGTTTGCTGGGAAAGCTTTAAAAACCAGATGAGTTGATGACTTGTGCATCTTACCTGGAATCTTTTTGTTCCTCCAGCTCTCGTTGTACGCTTCCTGACCAAACGGTTCATCTGGGAATATGACCCAACGCTAGGTAGGTTGCATTTTATTCTGTACACATGGTATGCTGTATATAATAGCACAGCTGAAGTAATGGAAAGTCATAGAGTTAAAATTCCAAGCCTCAGTCAACCTTTAAATTTGCTGTAAAAAGCTTCTCTACGGTCATTTAAAGCTAGAACAAATTATTACCTAAGATGGCAGAATAGAGAAGCAGTGACACACTCAAACGAAAGCAGAATTAATATATGAGGCATGTTTCTGCCCACACAGAAGTCAGTGGGAATTTTGCCATTGAAAGCAATTGTGTTAGTATTTCACTCTGAAAATTATTTAATGTGCGATCAGTTTTCTGCTTTTGGATAACCCAAACATCACCTGCTAGAGAATAAGATGGTTAGGATACTGATGTCAAAAATTCAAGGAAAAAAAAATTCTACCTACCCTTAGGGAAGTTTTTTGTCCTCACTTTCAAACATACATTGCGTCTCACTTTTTGGGTGATCAGATATGGACACCAGTCATCAAAAGGGACACGTCTCCTCCAGTGCTTCCACTTAGCTCTGTTTGGTCTGGCATTTTTGAGAAGCTGGCACAGATATATCAAAAAACCCTGTCAAACAGTTGCTCTGAATTAGAAGCCTCACTTGAAAATTTGGGCCAAGGTCCAATTTCTTAGTATTTCCTAAGTTAGCATATATTTGAATGCTCTGCACCAGAGAAGATCCAGGCCAAGAAGTCTGAGATGAGGCATTTACATCTTAGAAGGCACGTTCAATACCTCAGGACTAAGTGATTTGCACATGAAGTAAGGGGCTGCGAAATTTCTTCTTCTCCTACCATCTGTTGCCATCTCCTTCCTAACCTTTCTTCGGAGGCTCCAATAGAGATCGTACAGTTAAACACCTATTTCTTTGTTAAGGTTCTTTTTCTCTAAGAGGTGTCACTAAAGAAATATAGAACACCATAAACTTGCACAGCCGAAACAAAGATGGAAGTTTAATACACTTTATTGGAAAACCCAGGCAGGCCTTTCAACAAAGCAAAGTATCCAATATCCCAGTATTGTACTAAGTATTTTCATCTGGTAAGATGAAGAAATGACAGATATCAGAAATATCATCTTGGGAAAATAATTCTTAGAACAACCGGAACTCAAATACATTCTTTTCTCTGCTAATATCAATATATTCATCAGTGAATTATATGTCACCTGCCTTCTACTGTACAGTGGGATCTTCAGTATAACGTTCTATTAGTACTTCACATCTCTGTCACTAGTACATCATTTTAAGAACTTGACAATAGAAGTATATAAAGTGTTTTGTATAAGTATAGTACAAGTTCATTATTTTATTGCAGGGACACTGCATGCAAAAGTATCCTTGATGCCTTGTTTAAGCATACAAACTAAGTTATTAGAAAGCTGCAAGCTTTATTATTTTTTGCCCCATTATGAAGGCCCCATGCCCTTTTTGGTGTACAAGACTTGACATTTGTTTCTGTTTTACAAAAGAACACAACTGCAAATTAACCATGCCCCTCAGGAGTCCAATTGTCTTCTGTTTGCAACACAGAAACCTTTCATGCAGACAACAGTCCTATCTCAATAAAACAAAAAAAAAAAATCTCTTCTGACTTACTGAATTCTACATTCTCATTCAGTTTAGGGGATAACAGCTTAAGTTATGTATTACAATTATTGTGAAGCTAAGTGCTTTAAGCTGCTCAGAGGAAAAGGCTTGAGAAATTACAAAACTAGTATTTCTTAATCACAGTAATCTCTGGTGGAAGCTGCCCACCAGAGATGTTTTTTTAAAGTATTTTTTTTCAAACTATGGATCACAATGGGATTCAAAGGAGGCTTTGAAGTGTTAGAAAGAAAAAAAAAATCTCCTGAAATTCTAACCACTATTCAACCCTTCAGTGATCAATCAGAAAGGGACTGTACCTCCAATAGCTTTGAGAAATGGTGCTTGAAAGAATGCATTTCTGTCTTTATCATGATCATCCCGCTGTGGTTTAGCGTCCAGTTACCTGTAAACATCACTGAGCTGAATTTACTGAGAAGTTTTAGCAGAATAGATTAATTTCTTCTTAGCAGTCGTGGACTGGCAGTTGGGTGGAAAGGGATATCTACATATTCACCAATATAAAAAGTTTAAGCTGTGTCACTGAGACCCGTTTGTCCCACAGGGAGAATAAGCAGCTTTGTCAAGTAATCTTGAAAGGGCAAGAATAAAACAGATTCAAACTATCTAGCTGCTAAGCAACAGGAGGTTTTGCCAAAAGTCACTAGGGCTGTGACAAAAGCCTCATATTTATAGATTATTTCTTATATCCAATTTTCAACCACCCATTAGCCCTCTGATGCAAGGAATCCCAGATAATTCCTATTTTTAGGAAAGCTTTCACCAAGCTGTACCAAGCCTGGTGGAAATTCAACATTATCCTAAACTAAGCATCCTCTTAATTCAAGGGTGGACACATTTTAACTGGAAAGGAAAAAGCACACCTTATAAATATTCTTTCTTACTCTAACCTGCCAGAACAAAACAAAGGACCATATTTTAGCAGCATCTGGATATGCTACTCTATCTCCAGGAGCCAAATTACAAACCACAAAATAACGTTTTCTGGCGGGAGGAGCATCAGTGAATCTTGCAAGCTTTGCCACATGGGGCTGCTGCTGAAGTCAGGGCTTTGCAGCTCTGCCACTTTTGTGCATGATGTTGGATCTGTGCTAGCACCGTTAGGACAGCTGCCTCTTCACAAAAAACTACATATCGCTGTGCTTTTTATTTTACTTTTCTCAGCCAAGGGGTAACAACTGCAGCAAAGGTCATTTTTCAGGCAATTATTAACTATCAGCCTTGACTTCTCCATTGTTTCTGCTTAACTGACAAGTCACTGTCATCATCTTGGCATGTTTTTATTTTTTGATTGTTTTTTTAAAAAGGTGCCTAATCACTCAGGCTAAGTGGTTACCTGGCATGATCAAGGCAATAAATACAGATTTCAATCTGTATTGATAATAAATCCCACAACTATCCCACATGTGCAATAGAATTAGAAGGTCCAATGAAAGAACTCTACATAGAAATAGGCTGGAACTGCACATATAAAAAAATGCCTACAGGTGTTTTCTAAAATATTAAATATACGAATTCAGCATTAAACTTAGTCTTCTTTAGCTTGTTAAACATGTACTGAGAAAGGTGATTGGGTTACCACATGGATTTCACCGAAATTCGTTAATGTTTATATGTTTTTAAACAGAACACAACTCGCAAATTAATAAGCAAATTCAGTGTGGTGTTAGAAGGCCTAAAAACCGTTGGCCTGGTTAGAGCACCACTTAAGCTACAGCATAAAAGCACTTCACAAATATAAGCAACACATCCACAGTGGATTTAATACAGAACTGGAAATTTGTGCTATATTTCAGTTTGGCTCTATTACGAGATTCACAGAAGCAGCACGAAAGCAAGTGTTCCTACGTAGCATTTCAGCAGCGCTTGCCAGGAACGGGGTGGCCGAGGGCTGACAATCCGCCTGCCACCGAGGCGGCTCGGCTCAGGGGGGGTTGCAGCCTGCAGGCAGCCGCCCTCACAGCAGTGCCGCTGCAGGCGGTCCTCTTGGGGCTCGACCACCTCGCTGCTGCCACAAAACCAGAAGTGTACAGATGCGTAACACGTGCCAGCCAGCATCGTCTCAGGGATGGACTTACTCTGTGGGGTTGAGTTTCAAGGTGGAGGTGCAAAGAGCTTTATTTGGCCACCTACCCTTTGTGGATAAACTCTTGGCCTTAATGCAGGACTCCTGTGGACCTCAGTGACCCAGGATGTCACACCAAGATTTTCGAGGCTGCTGTAAATAGCTGCTCTCCTCAGTGCCTGTAAATAGGAATAACAATGTAGATCTCAGAAATTTCCCCCACGAGCTAGTGGCAGTGCCCAGAATTTAGGTTGCCTTCACCTGACCTCAAAGATGGAGAGATATTGTGGTTTGCCATCAAACAAGTGATACTTAATTGATTTTAGAATTGGAGATGCTGTATCAAAGTCATCAAGGGACCTGGCAAATTTGTTTTTGACTTGGGGTGCAAAAAAGGAGGAGGAAGCCCAAGGAGTCATCACAGCAGTAGACAGACAGCACTGATGGCCTGCAGAATACTTCATAGGCAACAGCAAATTACCTGCCTCCATAAGTCATGACATGCAAGGAGAATCTCCTGGATCAAATGGTGAAAGAAGAAAATTCATCACAGCTATGATGGCTGAGTGGGTGCTTTTTCAAATAAGTTTTGCAGTATTTCTCTGAGAACACATTCATTGTTCTACCTTAATCGGTACAATTTGCTTAACTAGAAACCGAGCTAGAATATCCAAGATTTAAAAAAAGAGGGGATTATGAACTGCGTTGTGTCATTTGTTCTGAATTAGCGTTTTTATGTACAGTTGGGAGAATCAGGTACTTTCTGAGGTATAGGGACTTAAAAAATCCATTTTTGCCATCCAGGGAAAAAAAGCCCCAAGTAAAACCCTAAGGAAGTGCAGGAGATAGGTTCCCTCAGTTCTTTTCTTGATTCTGTCACTGATTTGTTGCCCGCGGTCTCTCTGCCTCTGATTCTCACCTATAAAATCCTTCATCTAATGGAACGTTGTAAATCCTTTAGGTAACTGGTACTCATAGAGTTAAGACTCACATATGAAAGGTTCTTTAAACAAAAGTCTGCTTATAAAGTAAGAGCAACCAAGGAGTTAATATTTTTGTTGACCTTTCTAAAAGTCACTTGGCTTTCTCACACTATCCCTAGATGTCTTTCTCTAGCTGTTCGCATATCTCATACAACTTTGCTAATCCTTTGAAAGGAAAACTGTCTCTGAGGAGATAATCAGCAGAACAGTGCATGATAGACTGGCCTATCTATGAACACAAAGAGAGACAGAAAGCATAGAAGTTTATTTCATTTGAATGGGATAGAGAAAAGACTATTCATTACTTTGAAGGAGCAGAAGTAACCATAAAGAAACATGAGTGTTAAGAAAAACTATAATTTTGCTATGACCAGATTATTAATAGTGACATTTTTAAAGAGTATTTCTTCCAACCATGTCACAATTTCTTTAAGTCACTCAGGTTTTTGTTCACTCTTTTTCAGCTAGAAGGGGAAAAAAAACCTGAGTTGGTGTTTCTATAAAGTCCTAACTAATGCAACACACAGACAGCCCGTAAGATACCATCAAACACAGGTAAAATGTGTAGGTATCAGTAAAGCAGCAAAGACAGGAGATAAGGTGGTACAAATTGCTGTCCCACTAGCTTGATTATGAAAGGCCCATGATAGCACCATTCTCCAGCATAACATGAAACAACCAAAGGACTGCAGAAAGGTACACTAGGTAAACAAGTGCTTGAGGGAGGGAGACAGACCCCCCTGTTAGTGCCCTGAATTATCTCACAGCAGAGAACTTCATCTCCTATAGACCAGCTCAAGGCTTATAAATTTCACCACTTTGGCACAAACAGAAATCACTTTGTGAAGATATTGTTTACATTGGCAAGAAGGCTTTTCCCATTGGAAAGCTTGTTGCGAGGAAGATTATTTTTACATTAGAAGGGTAGTTTTGCCTATATAACCACATCTGTAGCTGGGGGTTCTGTTAGCAAAATGGTAGCATTCAGGGACCACAAGTGAAGTTTGCAGATACCATGCATAATGTAATTAACATTACAACCCTAGCAAATATTGCTAGCCTGAGTTTCTTTTCTGCACCTGATACATACACATCTGTAGAAACAACATAAACAGAGAAGAGTGGGAATATATCCAAACTAGCTTCCATCAAAATGGTTGATAACCAGAAACAGGTTAGCAGCGGGAGCCAAGACCTCACTAAGAATAATTTACTGTAGCAAGACAAGACGCAAGAACTATCTTTCTGGGCTGATTTTGCGCCAATGCAGCCATGAAAAAGGGCTCAGGTCTTCAGGTCCAAATACAGTTCTCGAGGACAATCTTTACTCTCTGGTTTATTCAGCTAACACATGGTCTGGACAGCTGGAATACTGTCTGAGTACAAACTCTTCGTCCCCAGGATTGCTTTCGTTGCTGCAGATCACAAGTTGAAGAAAAACATGTCTTTGTATATGGTAGATATCTAGTTTTCTTGACTTGTGGCTCCCTCAGCAAGTCTGTCTTAACACTCCTGAAGGTTTACTGCTTGCCTCTACCATAAAATTGCTAACTCCCAGCAGCACAGCTGAGAGAGAAACTGCCCAGACAGCAAACAGAACTTCTAACAAAGGGGCCCATACTAAAATAAGTGTTAATAAATCATTAACTGGTGGCCCCTTCAGTCCTAGGGTGCAAAGGTTGACAGACCAGCAGCCTCAGGAGGAAGGCAGCCTGGGGAAGCCTCCCCTCCCAGCCCTCTCTTCCTCCTGCTGCACAACAGGATAATGCCGTCTACACGGTGCTATAGACCAGATCATCAACATGCTCACGATTAAAAATAACCATTTTCCATAGTGAGCAAAAGAGGAGAGAGTTCGGCCATCATCTTGCAGAACTTTACCTTCGCATATTTCATCTGAACACCCATGTTGACAACCACAGCTTATCCAAGCACAAGCTAGAAATAACATATGTGGTCCACTATGGGCTCTCAGCTGAAGTGAGATGTAATGGTAACCAACCATTTGGGGCTAGGAGGAATGGCTGCCAACCTGTGTTTCAAGGAGTACCATGACAAATGTGTAGACACTTAATAAATTTCTGGAGAACAGCCTTATTTTCAAGCAAGACTCCAGCTATTAGCATCCTCGATTTTTTATTAATGAAATTACTCATTCCTTCTGCCTCAGTGCTTAGCGGATTCAGTCCTCAATAGTCAAGACTGTGCTTACCTAGGTATCTTCCTGGGCTTTTATTTTTCCCCACTTCAAAACAGTAGAAACATTACTTAACTTGATATACATTTAATATGTTATATCATTTTTACTATACTCCTCAGCAGTAGGAATTTATACTGAATTATGTATTATGGCAGTGAGCTGTGAAAGTATTCCTGACTTCTCTGAGGTGTTTGTAAGGAAATGGACTGGTATGGCCTAGAGCACCTTAAACCCCTGACACTGGCTTCTAAAATGCTTGACAAAGACTTGAAATGATTAAATTGTAATTGAGAGCAGCAGAGGAAGATGCTTAAAATAACAAGGGAAGCAGTTATCTGAAAAAGCAGTTTGTTTTCTTTCATATGAGTCTCAAGATGAAGATATTCCTGATGCTAGTAATAAAAATATTGCCTTTTTACAGTAGCTCAACAGCAAAAATCAAGAATGGCAGTGGCTGCTCTTGCTGTAGCCACAGCTGCAAAATATTTTGCCCCTGCTTTTCTTGCTCATCATGTTCTGAAATGTTCTCCAGATGAGCAGAAGTTTCCAGTGCTTGCTTTTGCACCTTCAGGAGAGCAGGCATTTGTTTTGCTTGTTTTAGGTGTGAGAAAAGTCTCACTGGTTAGTTTTCATTTATATTGGCAGAAATAAGGTGAAGCTCACAGCTTCACTAACAAAGACTTCTTGCCACAATCAAACAGAAAAGTGTAGCAAAATATGGTGAATTTAGACTTAAACTTGTCATGGGCATAATTCCCACCAGGAACTAATGCCTCTGCTTAGTGTTGGTGGGAAAGTTAAATCAGAAAATTAAAAAAAATAAACAACAGTTAAAACCAACAAAGCCAGAGCAGTGCTAACTAGCAGGGTGTAAGCTTCAAGGCTTTATTTTAGCAATTGTTTTAGCATGCCTTAATAAATGCAGTTCCCAAGTATCTGTACACATTTTCTCTGCCTATCTCAGCAAAAGCTGGAAAAGGACAGAACCTATAGGAAAGAAAGTGTAACACCACTCCTGTTCTCAAAAGAAACGCAGTCTTCACATGCATGAGAAAAATCATATGCAGCAAAAGCTAACAAATAGACATACCTCCCATTAAATTTAGAATTTACTTCAAGAAAACTGCATTCTAGGATTTCTGTTTGGAGGCCAAACTATGTTCTTTATTGAAAATATCAACAAGAAAAAAAATGTTTTTCTGTAAACTGGTTTTATAACTCCCACCTGTTCTACCTAAAGAGCAAAATTTGGGGATGCAACAAATCCTTTCATACCAAGATGAGAACTGTATAGTCTAGTGGGGCTATGCATGCAATAGCCATTTATTTTCCTTCCCACTTTTTTTATAAAGAGGAAAATATGACAAAAACCAAGCTGCTTACTGAGCAGCAGACCTGTTGAAGCCTCATTTCTTCTGAATTTGTTCTCCATATTTCATACTGCAATAGCTTTTTTTCTTTGCATGTGTCCCTGTGCTCCACAGAGCATCCTTTGTCCCCCATGAGTCCTGACAGCACCTGAAGCTTCTTCTAAGGTCACCTACTAATAGTCTTTGCCCATCTGCACAGGGCAGGGACAGCTCTGCAGCCTGACTTGTGCCAAGGCATATGCCTGCTGACCGCCCAGAGCAGGCAGCAGGCCTTCCTCCCTGTGCCTCTGCAGGGGCATTAATAGGGTCTCTACCCTCCACCCAATCCTGATTTTAGTTAAATTTTCAGGTTGGAAATATTTGAGAGCTTCGCCTTGGACTGAAAACAGCAACTAAAAGCAGCTCAGCAAGCTAGGGCACACTCGCTGCCTGCGGTGCCTCCCACATCACTTTTTTGTGCTCAGCTTTAATCTGACTAGTTTGGGAATACCTGCTGTACTGCAGTCACAGCTCTGATTACAGCAAATGTAGTCTTGTAGAAGGCAGCCAAAAAAGCCAAAAATGAAGTTAGAAAGAAAATCCTTTGCACATCACCATATCAATTCCCAAAGCAGCAAGCACAATGGCAGACTGCATGTGAAGCAGGCTAGCGTCCCTAGAGTTGAATTAAATATCCCTGCAAACAAATACCACCTTCTTTCATACACATTTTAGTTTAAATTTGTGGCTTGACACGAATGGTCATGTAGTATGATAGTCATACATATTAAGGACATCACAAGTACTGTACAGCCTCCTAGAACTTTTCCTTCTGTATTTCCTGACTATTGGGATTACATGTGTGGAAACACAACACTGAAGAGTCCAAGTCAAATTATCAGAACCATCAGAGTTTCCTTTCAGTAACTTTTTTTTTTTAATACTTTTGTTCTTTTACACATGATAATAATGATAGCAATAACAATGCATGGCTTATCATTTGATGGTATTATTGATAAATAAAATTAACTGAACTATGCTTATTTTGGGGTCTACAGTATCAGTTAATAAAGACACATGTTGGGATACACTGCATTAGCATTAGAAATATGTTCCAAATATACACAAGGGCAGAGCTGTGGTTCCTGTAAAACCACTGATGGTTGCAGAATAAAACCCCTCCCCTGTAAGGTAAATAATGGATGGATTAAGTAACAGCCAGATGGAAGCAAGAAAAAATACATTCAGCTGAGTTTTGAGAAGAGCTGGGATGGGGAAAAGAAGAAAGCAGGAGAGACTTCCTGAGTCAGGAAGGTACTTTCAACTTACAGGGGCTTTCTAAAAGGTGAAAAGTTCCTGAAGCAACAAGAAAATACAGAGAGGGACAGATTGCACAAGGGCAGGCTGAAGGAAGGCTCTGGAGAACGTATCAAACAGCAGCAGGGTTAGTAATGCAGGTAAATTGTTTTCCCAATGCACTGTCAAAGTCACTGTTCTCAAATGTGATAGGGACAGGTGCATTCCTGACAGATGTCAAAGACTGAAGGAGTCTAAATGAGCAGGGAGTTGATTTAAAAACAAAAAACCACACAACCAAAAAATGCAGGAAACTTTATTATGTAATCAGAAATAATAATGGGAAATTTTAGTCTTTTAAACATACTGCTGCATTGCCATCAAACAAGATTTTAACTATAACTTAGACGTTCCTGCCTATTATCTGTAGTCTTTTGGTCTGGAAACTCAGCTATAATTATTACACAAAAACTCTTTCCTTAGGTCTCTTGCACTTCTTGGATCCAACTGGCTGAAAGCCACCATGAGACCAAAGTTCCTTAGAGAATTTTTTAAGTGTCCTGGTTTTACTAACCTTTCTTAACAAAAATGAACTAAAATTCTGAATGGAAACTGAGTTTGTGTCCCTCTGTACTTAAGAGCAAACAAAAGAGACCAGGCTATTCCTTAAATTTACACATAAAATAGTGTATGTCATTGAGCCATCTCAGCTGACTTACCTACTCCTGCTACAAGTGTTTTCATAAAAGCAATAAACCCTTCCGATGCAAATATTTCCTTCCAGACCTGTGACATAGCCCTGATACATATTGCCTGTTCAAAATAAACAAGTACTGAAAACAGCTTTTTGCATCACTGCAAATATAAACCAAGATCTAGCAAATTACTCTTCAGATAATAGTTTTTCTCTTGGAAATATAATCTTCTGGAACAGATATATTCAATAGATCAGGATAGTCCTGGACAAATAGGTTTGATAAATGATCAGCTAAGTCTTACAGGCCAAAACTCTATTACGTATGTCACAATAAGCATAGCGCAAGGATATGATGTGGTCAAGCTGTGACTGAACATCATATCCATGGACAGTCTGCGACAAAGTTTTCTCTATATAAGTTTAGCGGGTTTTTCCTGCATTTTTTAAAAAATCATATTGTTCAGAAGAATAGGGAGATTTGTAACATGTTTATCAACACACAGATCCCCAGGGGGGCGGGTTTTAATCTGCCCTCCCCACCCCCCCACCCCATTATTTCCGTAACCGTTCAGCAGCTGGGGTAATTTGAGAATTTCATCCAGTTCCTATTAATGAATTATTGTGGCAATATATTACGGACTTAAAAACAAACCAACTGCTACCACTTTCCAGCATGTTTCTCAGGCCTTTTGACAGCTCTAAATGTTTCTGGAATAAACTTAAATTTTTCAAACAGGACTGTGAGAACCAAGAGTGCTTTAGTGCTTTCACAGCAAGAGTGCTGGGGGAATGCAGCTTTATAAGCAAGCGGGACCCTGAAACCTGACATCAGCTTCCAAAGCCACATTCATCAGCCCCTTTGATCTTGTTATTGGGAATATGAATAGAAGGATAGCACACCCCCAAACCGACAAGAACAGGTCATATTTACTTACACTGAAACAGAGCAAACCACCAAATGTGAATTTCCACAACACTAACAGCATCAGGCACTCCACAGCTCAGTCAGCAGCAGCTCCCTAGCTCTGCTTTGAGGCTAGCAGGTTTGACACTGAGTCTATGAAGGTAAAACACAGTTCTGAGGTTTCTTTTCTATATATGAGGTTTTAGCCATATAGCTATAGATATAACATATAGGCATCACCCGGTGCAAATGATATTCTGAAGCTCAGAAAGTTGCCCATAGTCATCTTGGGAGCCTATATCAGGAAAGCTGCTGACACCCAGTGTTACACTTTACTCTTTCTACTTGACCATGACAATGCAAGGATAAGACATTTGCAGCCTGGATTCATCTGAACAATTTTAGACTTCTAAGTGCTTTTGAGGTGTAATTCATCCCAGGAGAGAGATCAGACAAGCTGTATCCAGCACCTATTTTACTTCATCAACCCTAACAGGAGTCAAGGGTGCTTAGCTGAGACACAGACACCCGAGCTGTTGATGGCTTCAGTTAGGTATCCAGCAGGTATCTCAAGTCATCTAATTTCTCTCTAGCTGCATGTCTCAAAAAACAAAGTGCCCACAGAAAATTATATTAATAAATCCCAAAGCCAGGCAATACGTTTGTGAAGTACCATGGGATTGATGTGAACAGACTGGAAATCAGAACTTCAGGGCTCATAACTTACAAGATGACCAGATTCTTCAGATGTTTCTGTTCCCTTGAAAGAGAAGCCTTGTCTGTGATTACACCGAAAATTGCTTTAAGCATCCAGCTGTTTTACACTCCTCATTAAAATTCACCCAGCTACCACACATTCCAAAGCTCAGGAACAGAAACACATTTACTAAGATATGTTTACACTAATCTGATCCAAATCAGTGCTACTCATCCAGGATCAAATTCCATCCCAACGTGAGCAGCCAAAGTGTGTTAAACTTCCAACATAAAGTGCCGCCAGAGTCCTATTTTGAGAAGTCAAGTATAATTTAAGAATCATGCTGCTTTTCTGCAGTGAGCACAAGTCTAGTCCTTGAGATTTATTCTCCTGTTTCATGGGGAAGAGCCGTATGGCCTACCACACCCTGCCTCCTAAGGAGGACATTTCACACAATACGCTGCAAGCATGGTTGGATGAGCACTTTCTCAAGTTGTGTGGACCAATTCTCAACAGTTACTTGTCAAGCAGGGCCAGATGGTTGAAGACATTTAAGCATTGCAAGGCCTAAACAAGTAAGGCGCTAATATCACATTACTTACTCAGAGAGCCATCTCTTCTTCACAGCACTCTCCCCCAAAGAAACAAAGCCTAAGTTCCTAAATGACCTCGGACATGGAGTGCTGTACAGGGAGTCCCAACCTAGCTCTGAACATTTTAGCCACTGAAATAACTTGCTGAAAGTGCACCATTGCAGCTTCCACGCCAAACTAGAGGTCCTGCTTTTCTGCATTCCCCTGGGAGAACTGCAGCAGCTCGGAGGGTGTACAGAAGGGACAGATAAGACATACCACTATATCTTACTCTGCTGTGTAGGTATAGCCTCAAGATCACAAAGGTAGAACTCCAACTCCTTCAACAGCCTTGCAACACTGAACAGATGGGGTATTTACAGCCTTTAAAAAAACCCTAGTCTTGTTGCCTGAAACCCTACAGCAAGATTGCTTGCCATCTGCCTAATTAAATTGACCATTTGTCCTATTAGAGGCAGCTGTGCTACTTAAAGCAATTAAGGTGGCACAGGAGGGAAGTGACATTTTTGGTTTGGGAAGTGAGTGTTTGCAGCACGGACAGCATTGAAACATTCATCACTATGAAGAGGTGACGTTCTTAAGTATGTAACGAAAAAAGGCATTCACCAAACATGAGCCCTTTCAGAAGTTCAAATTCAAGAAATGTGTTTCCTTAAAGATATCCTTTGTTCTTATTGAGGAGATTTGCACCAAATAAAAGAATTGTGTCTCTGACAATGCAAAGCATTCATAGTCACTGGCCACGGTTTTACAGCATAGGCATTTGCCTTTTGATATAGGACATCTGTGAGCTAGCAACAGTAAAAAATCTGAATGTTAGCACAAATAATTTTCCAAGGTCTAGGTCAAATGCTATCAAATTTAACTTATCAGCTCATTAAGATAAAACAAGCCCTTTTGTCATTAGCTTTCTGATTAGTTGCTTTGTTCCAGAACCTGGGACACAGTAAATAGGTTCCTTTTTTCCTGTAGCATAGGGTGAATGCTTAATGCCCACTGGTTATCCTTATAAATCATACACAGGGAAATCACTGCTTGAGCCCTTCCTAGAAGAGGGGAATGTGATTATTTCAGCATGTTTCAAAGACACATTCCTAAAATAGCTAACTGTTCTGTAATTTTATCACAGTATAAGGCCTGAGCTTAGTGGTTAGGATCCTTGATTTGCAACCATATTGGTTCTGATCTTGTCAGACCCCAAGGCCTTTGAGCTGGATACTTTGAGAGTAGTGATATTTGTGTTTCATAGGTGGCAGCCTTCCCTATGAGCAAACATGAAAAATGGGCTGCAGGCTTGCGGAGTTCTTTGCCGCAGGAAACTGTCCTTTTGTTGGGTGCAGAATGCAGTGTCCACAGGCACAGCCCTTTGCAGGTATAAGACATGAGAAAGAAAGAGTTGTGCCCTATGGGGAGAGGTAAAATAGTCACCATTGTAGAAAGGACTTGAGTGTGCTCTAGAATGTCTGGAAGAGCTCCAACAAATAAAATTTGTTGGATAAATAAAATAAAAATAAAATAGTGGCTCTCAGGTCTTGTGCTGGGGTAGCTGTAGGGAAGATACAAAAAAAATTTACCTTCTTTTAATACATTTCACAAAATGTGTTCTTATTTTAGAGTCTACATATCGTCACCAGGCTACCATTGATGATGAAGTGGTTTCCATGGAGATACTAGATACAGCTGGTCAGGTGCGTGGGTACATGTACTATTATCTGATACCTTGGCTCAGATAGACAGCAGGGAAGGGGAGTGCGGTGGTGGCAGCAGTGCAGTGGGTGGCAGGTGTGCTCCATGTCTGGGGACAGAGATTTGCTTCTGAACAGAGCTCCCCCTCTTCCACCACCACCAGCTTGCTGCTGGACCTAGTGTGCTGGATCCAGACCCTTCTGCAAGGGACCCTGCTTAGAGTTTTCAAACACTGGAAGAATAAACGAAGTCAGGGTTTACTCTGGGATTAAAATTATTTTGTTCTCATTCCTTGATTCAGGGCCAACCCAACAACACGTTTTTACCCTGCACGATGTCACATTCTATTTCTACAGTCAAGTGATGAGGCTTGACAGCCTCAGTCAATGATTCCCACCAAGTGAAGAGCAGTTTTGTCATAGCCAGGTCCCCCTTCCTCTCAAAACATGGCAGATGCTCATGCTGCACAGTCCTGTGTAGTTCATGTGCTGGGCATCATTCCACAGAGACTCTGTTCCAATTGCCTGCTACCAGGCAGCCCATAACACCTTGGTAGAGTAGACCTCCTATGCTACATGATAAAAAAAGTGACCTGCCTAAAGTAAAAAGTAAAGCAGATGTACATGGCTTTGCAGGCTTTGGAGGACCAACGTCTATCTGATGGCCTGGTGTCTTCTTCATAAATCAAATTCCTAAGGCTGCTGTCTGTCTTTTCAAAACAGGAGGACGCTATTCAGAAAGAAGGACATGTGCGATGGGGTGAAGGATTCGTGCTGGTTTACGACATCACAGACAGAGGCAGCTTTGAGGAAATGCTGCCACTTAAGAACTTGTTGGATGAAGTTAAAAAACCCAAAAATGTCACCCTGATCCTGGTGGGGAACAAAGCAGACTTGGATCACTCCAGGCAGGTCAGCACAGAGGAAGGTGAAAAGCTGGCCACAGAACTAGCATGTGCTTTTTATGAGTGCTCTGCTTGCACAGGAGAGGGCAATATTATGGAGGCCTTCTATGAGCTCTGTCGTGAGGTACGGCGTCGAAAGATGGTCCAGGGCAAGACTCGGAGACGAAGCTCCACCACCCATGTCAAGCAGGCAATTAATAAGATGCTTACCAAAATCAGCAGCTAAAAAGAGCTGTACTAAGCCAGAGAAGCATTTTAGAGTATATTAGCTTGGAGTAGGGACAAGGCAGGCAGAGCACATTTAATTAAAAATGGTCAAAGCTTTGCAATTAAAAAATAGAAAAGACAAACCACACCACTTTTTTGAGTAACACGGGGTCAGACTTTTTTCCTGTTTCGAGATGTATTTAGCCACACTGCTTCTGGCTGACGTGGGGAAAAAAAAAAAAAAGGAAAAAAAAGGCAGACTCCAAAGGACTAGATGATTGTGGGGATTGGCACTGACAGAGCGTCTTCTGCTGCTACAAGGCTGGCTCCAATCTCCTGCAAGTCAGTAGTGCCTAAACATCATTTCCAGCCAGCCAGCTGCTCAGTAGCCATTGGAGAGTAAGATTCAGTTCTCAGTCCATCAACAACCATCACAACTGGTGTTCTCAAGGACTGAATACACATAGAGGCTGCTGTGTTTTACCAGAAAGTTCATCTGACACCTTTCACCAGCTCTAAATTGGCGCATTGTGTGCTTTTCCTCCAAACTGCCTTTCCTTGTTGTTATTTTTGTCAAATCTATGAGTGTTGATGTTTGTAGCAAGGTATGCAATAAATATAGGAAAGGTCTTTTTCATGGAGCGTTTAGCCAGCAAGACACACATTTCAACAGAGCTGAAGTTCAGCTGCTTTTCCAGATACTCTGAAACTGCAGAATTCATCAAGAAATAATCAGCTAGTCCAGTGGCATTTCAGCATTTCCCCCTCAAAGTGCAGTGCTGTACTTGGGGTAATGGGAGTGTATGTGTCAGGAAATTAAACTAAAAAAATAATCATATTACTATTGATTTACTTATGGGTAGTTTTTAGCTTTTGTTTACTTTTTTGTTTTGGTCTTATTTCAATTCAAGTAGTTCCTCTTATTCTATCTTATACCGAAGAAGAACTGAATTCATTTGAAGGTAAGTATTTAAAGTCTAAGCCCAAATGTAAATCAGATGTGACCATATCAGAAGGCCATAATTTTCAGCTGTTTAAAATTCCAGATGTTGCTTGAAGCACTCTGTGGTCTAAACCAGCACAGGTTTTTTGTGACTCTATGTAGCACATTCAATTGAAAGTGCATTTTATCAGATTTTTGTGCCTGGGATAAAAGTTGTCCAGTTTTTTCTCCTCCCTTCTCCTCCCTCATGCATCTCATTTAAGCCAGCTGTCAAGTTTTGCCTTGTTACTTGGCTTGTTAACTGTATGCTAAGAGATGCAAGAACCAAGACTGAAAGACTTTCATTCAGATTGTGTTCGTCTCCCACCAATTGTGTTGCATCCCTTTAGGCAGCGTGGTGTGCAGCTCAGACTGGCATCATGTAGAACCACAGCCAAAGTTTGGGATGACAAATGGGAATATTAGCAGTATTCTCCTTTGAGGAACAGCCCTCTTCTTGTAGCAGTTACTAACAAGTTTATTCTCCACTGCTTTGTACTTTATATGGTTATTTGCCTCTGTGAGGAACACTAAAAGGCTATCAAACACAAATTGCCACAGATGTAGAAGAGTGAGGATATCTGGTTGGATAGCACTTTATACAGTTGTAGGTGTCCATATAAGAGAATAACGGGCTGGAGAATCCAGCCTGTGTTATCTCTGTGGACAGAGAAAAGTCCCAAGTCAGGACTTTTCAAAAGGATTTGCTTAAAGATACTTTACCAAAGTAATTTTTTTTTAAACGTTCTCTCACCAATATCTTTTACCCAACCAGCAGCAAAGAACATCACATTCAGGTGTCTATTCTATTTGTACTGTTGTTTGCTTTCTCTGTTTCCCCCATTCTAGACAGTGAAAATTCATTCCACTCTTCTGGAATCAATATCTATATTTTGGTCCTCATATTCAGGTATGATGTCGTACACCAGCTACGCACACTGCAATGGAAACTTCACCATATGGTTCTAGGCAGGGGGTTCTTGCAACAGGTGATGTCACTATCTCCATGACACACCTGTGCCCAACTATTGCTCATATCTCTAACTTCTGTTAAAAAAAAAAAAGAGAGTTTTGCCATTTTTAGACCTATTAGTAATGCAGAATCAATATGAGTGTAAAAGAGCTAGTGCCTGTTTATGCACCAGTAGTTGTTAGCTGAAGGTCTGAACTTGCAAACATGTATGTTATGTTAGGAGACAGAGTGAGCATTTCACTAAGTCATTCTGTTATATTTCAAATCAGTGCTGTTGCACGAATCTGAAGTAAACAAAATCCTTACCTGCAATCCCATGGCAACATAGCTGAGAGGAAAGTCTTTATGTCAGTATGCTAAGCAATTGATTTATTCCTCTCTAAGTTCTTTCTATTCCTCATCAACAGTTGTTTTCTCAGAAAACCTTTCCCGGGGTTCAGAGTTTGGCTGCATTTAAAATACAAAAAAGTAATATATGAATGACAACAGAAAATAAATTAATCATATTCATATTAGGAGAGTTGAAAGGAAGGAGAGGCTAAGTTATGGCCCTAGTACTTTCCAAAAGAATCCCAGCAAATTTTATCTTCTTTTATAATGTCTGTATGGAGAAATTATAAAATCCTGGTGAAAGAAAATGTTCCACTGTGCAAACATGACTTGTTACATAAAGAACCTCTAATAAAAATAGTAACATTGCTTTGCAAAGACTGAATTTGGAAACCACCGAACATGATAAACACTTGGTCAAAAAGGAGGCTGCTATTTTGTGACCTTTCCTCCCACACAAACACAAATTTCTTTACTTAATTGCTCATTAATTTGTTTTCCTTGATGTAATGAGTTGCTTGTCAAGCCAGTTATATAATATAGTTATATTATAGTTATAATATAGTATATTATAATCTGTTGATACATATTACATAGTATTAAATGCAATCTGATTTATTGTTGCTCACAATGTTGCAACATATTATTGGCTATGCTATAAATGTGTCATATTTCTACAATGTGCAAATTGAGCCAAAAAGTGCCCAAGCATTGAAAAGGCCAAATGCAACATGAACCTAAATTCGGTAGCCTTTCCGCAGCAGACATCAACAGTTTAAATTCTGTTGCTACTGCTGCTATTTAAATGTACATATATGACACTAACATTAAATTCCTCTCCTCTGTCCGTTATCATTTCTGTGGAGAGAGAATGGGAAGGACAATAAATAAAAAGGGGGAGGAAAGGTGGAATAGATACTTGTTACCTACAACAAGTTGATTGTCATTTATGAAGTTTTTAAATATTTATCTTCAATTGATGAAGAGTTAGTCATGCCCATGCTGCAAGACCTGGATCAGGAACTAAGCCTTCCCTAGAACTTTGAGAATCTTCATATCTGGGGGTTCGGTGCAACCACAGATGGAAGTGAGGATCAGCCACTGGGTTTGCACCTGGATCCAGACAAGTTCTCCCCAAACCTGGGGATAGTTGCATCTGGCAGTTTGCTACAAGGCTAGTTGATTTTTATATATATAATGATCTGTATGCATTTTTACATTAAAAATATGAAAGCTTGTGCTTGTAGATAATATATAAGAAAAAATAAAAATAAAAAAATAGTGCTCTCTGTACTGAACTCTTACGCATTGATCTTGTGTTAGTTGTCTCCGAAGTGTGGTCTTCCAGCTTTTAAGGGGCCAGTTCCAGAAGTCCTAATTCAGTTTTTATTTAATCTTTATCTAAGGAAAACAAACAGTGAATTTTGCCTGAATAAGCACTTCAGCATTTGGATCAGTTTATTTGAATTTATTTGGCTGCTGGGCCTGGAATCAAGAGGTTGGGCAGCATCTACAGTGAAGCACAGAGCTGAATGTCCTTGCTAACTATTTCAAGGCTGATCAAAAAAAGCTACAGTGACAGGGTTTTTAAATGACCTCAGTGAAATCCACCACCTAAACTCTGTCCAGCCAACTAAATAACATGGATCTTGATCCTAAGCTTCTCAGGTAAAATTTTGGGCTAAGAGGTCTGGGAGATTTATGCCAGCAATTTGGACAGAGACAACTTTTCACCTGTGGCTAGCTATGCCCATTTTCCAAGGATAATGGCACTGTTGTTCTGAAGAGAAGGTACATTATATGTACATTATGTGAGGTACATTATATCGATGGTATACAATCACACATAGAGTGGGTATTAAGCTATAGCAGAGGAAGCTTCATCACAGAACTGGGGAACCAGCTGTAACCCACTCTTTTGTTTTTCTCCAACCCTGGGCCAACCAAGTAACCCAAAGCATGATCATAAACAGCTGAACGGCAGTGGGGTATAAGAATGCCACCTCTGGCAGGGCACTGCATGAAATCTGGGTGCAGGATCTATGCTGTGAGGTGAAACGTCCCAAAACTAGGTAAGGTATCCTTCCAATCACTGTCTGCCTCTAGCACTGCAAAGCAGCCATGAGTAATGTCAAGCTGCAATATAACTTGCTCCAGTCAAAATAATGTTTCCTGCAAAATAAGTAGCTGCAGTCATAAAGGCTATGTACAAACAGTGTTTGGGGTTCCTTTTATCTTTCTCTTTAATGGCTCAATCCATTTGCATATCTTGAGAAGAAAAGAAAAAAATGTAGAGGCTTTAATTGAAAAAGGCTCCTTGGCATTTTTATGTATCTGCCTTTATATTCTTTGAAAAATTAAACATATAATGAAAACAGTGTCATCTTAGAAGAAACTCTGATGTTATGCACTTTATTTCCATTACAGATGCCAGGCACTAATTACTGCAGGGTTATGAAAATACAGAGCAGCGGTTTGTCATCCTGTGCTTTGCAAGGTTACTAGGAGGCGATAATGATGGCTTGCGTGAGGCCAGTTCAGTCTGGTTTCTTTTAACACAGTTCCACATGAGGAAAGCTATTACTGCAGCTCACAGCAGAAAGAGACAGGCTAAGTTCCAGGGGCAGGACTCCACTGACTCCACTGGGGTTATGCATGGGACGGGTCAAGCCTCTGGTTCACAGCCTTGGTAGCCAACATGTGGAGAAAACACTCCAGTAGCCAACCTCTCTTGTCCACTTGAAGAATCTCTCCTCCATTTTTGGTCTGAAGTAGACTGGTAGGAAACTGGGAGGTAACTTTACACTGCTGACTGTCATCCATTAAATTAGAGAATATGACGGTAGTCTGGTCTTCTGCCTTTTTGGACTTTCATCTCCCTCCACTAGATTCCCTGAAGCAGCATTTTTCTTTTCCCACTGCTATTGTTTTAAAATAAGGGGTTTTTTAAATGGCAGGTGTCAATATACTCTGATATCCACGGATGTTGTATGGGCCAAGAGGCTGTAGCGCTTATCGGAGGTCCCTCTCACAGGAATGCAGTATTTACAAATGCTTCTGGATGTAAATTCTTAAAGCTAAATATAGCTGCTCTGAAGAGCTGGAAATAATTTTTTTTATAAGGGATCACTTCTTAAATATAGTACAGACCCCTTTGTCAAGTACCACAGTCTTAAACCAGGCTGAAACATTCTGTATCACTAGGAACAGCTACATCCTACCATGAAATATTAACATGCAAAATAATAAAAAAAATACAGAATCACAGAACCACAGAATGATAAGGGTTGGAAGGGACCTCTGGAGATCATCTAGTCCAACCCCCCTGCCAGAGCAGCTTCACCTAGAGCAGATTGCACAGGACTGTGTCCAGGCAAGTTTTGAATATCTCCAGAGAAGGAGACTCCACAACCTCTCTGGGCAGCTTGTTCCGGTGCTCTACCACCCTCAAAGTAAAGAAGTTCCTCCTCATGTTTAGATGGAACTTCCTGTGACCAAGTTTGTGCCCATTACCTCTTGTCCTGTCACTGGGCACCACTGAAAAAAGACTGGCCCCATCCTCCTGGCACCCACCCCTTAAGTATTTAGAAGCATTAGTAAGAGATCCCCCCTCAGTCTTCTCTTCTCCAGACTAAAAAGACCCAAGTCCCTCAGCCTTTCCTCATAAGAAAGATGTTCCAGTCCCCTAATCATCTTTGTAGCCCTTTGCTATACCCTCTCCAGCAGCTCCCTGTCCTTCTTGAACCGGGGAACCCAGAACTGGACACAGCACTCCAGATGTGGCCTCACCAGGGCAGAGTAGAGGGAGGATAACCTCCCTCGACCTTCTAGCCACGCTCTCCTTGATGCAACCCAGGATGCCATTGGCCTTCTTGGCCACAAGGACACATTGCTGGCTCATGGTCATCCTGTTGTCCCCCAGGACTTCCAGGTCCCTTTCCATAGAGCTGCTCTCCAGCAGGTCAGCCCCTGACCTGTGCTGATGCATGGGGCTATTCCTCCCCAGGTGCAGTACCCTACTCTTGCCTTTGTTGAATTTCATAAGGTTCCTCTCTGCCCAACTCTCCAGCCTGTCCAGGTCATGCTGAATGGCGTGTCCGCCACTCCTCTCAGTTATGTGTCATCAGCAAACTTGCTGAGGGCACACTCTATCCCTTCATCCAGGTCATTGATGAATATGTTGAACAGGACTGGACCCAGTACTGACCCCTGAGGAACACCACTTGTTACAGACCTCCAGCTAGACTCTGTGCCACTAATTACAACCCTCTGAGCTCTATCTATCAGCCAGTTTTCAATCCACCCCACTGTCCATTCATCTAACCCACACTTCCTAAGCTTGCCTTTGAGGATGGTGTGGGAGATGGTGTCGAAAGCCTTGCTGAAGCCAAGGTAGACAACATCTACTGCCCTCCCCTCATCTATCCATCCAGTCATGCCATCGTAGGAGGCTATGGGACTGGTGAGACATGACTTGCCCTTGGTGAATCCATGTTGACTACTTCTGATAACCTTCTTTTCCTCCAGATGCTTTGAGATGAGGCCCAGAACAAGCTGTTCCATCATCTTTCCAGGGATGGAGGTGAGGCTGACTGGCCTGTAGTTTCCTGGGTCTTCCTTCTTGCCCTTTTTGAAGACTAGAGTGACATTGGCTTTCCTCCAGTCCTCAGGCACCTCGCCTCTTCTCCAGGACATTTCAAAGATGATGGAAAGTGGCCCAGCAATGACTTCTGCCAGCTCCCTCAGCACTCACGGATGCATCCCATCAGGACCCACGGACTTGTGCATGTCCAGTTTACTTAATTGGTCTCTAACTTGATCCTCCTCAACCCAGGGAAAGTGCAAAGGTTTCTGTAGTTCTGCAGTTCCACACAAAAGCCTTTGCTAGAGCACTGAACATTGACACTTGGTATCCAAAAATCTTGCATCTCATAAGTACAGATATAATCTCAACCACATTCATGTAAGGGTTCAAACTAAATTCAGTGCAAATCTGGGATAGATATTTATATCTACTCCGATCCAAATTATTTCATTTTTGCACTCTGAAAGCAGGGCGTACTTCCCCTCTTTAGAATAGATTTCAATGCCAAAGCAGTGAGTGTTATCAACAATATTAAATACACATAGTTTTATTATGCCAAAATGTATTTAACACAAATCCATAAACAAAAGAATATATCTGTGTGAACTAAAAAGAGCAAAAGAGTGTTGGACAAGTTCTATAAATACCAAATTTATTTTAATAGACCCATGAGTTGCCTTTTCCTCCTTTTCTCTGTTTTTCAGTATTTGAAATAGCCATAATAAATGTGAAAAGCCTAGAACTTGCTTTAGGGACTTTCTCTGAAGGACAGTATTTCTCTGGTGTGGAGTTAAAACATTCAAAGTTTATAACTCAATAGGAAACATATCAGGAATGATATCAGAAATGTCAAAAAGTTATTTTAGAGAGGGAAAAATGTAGGGGAGAGATCTTCAGACTTCTTAGAAAAGACACTAATTAAAGCTCTCCAAAGGACTCTGACATTTATACATAGTGGTGAGCTGTTATCTGAGGTTTAATCTCAGATTCTTTTGAAATTATTATTATTGCAGAGAGGAAAGAAGAGATGTATGAGGTGGTATGTTTTGGTAGCAGGCCATCAGGTTTTCACTTCTGGACTAAGTTTGTCATTATTCTGAAGCAAAGAGTTAGTTACCAGCCTGATTTCAGATGATTTTCCCAATAAAACGTATAGCCACTCCAATTTTTCAAATGGATGTCAGCAGAAAAAAGAGCTGGAGACAGAAAAATCACAGTGTTTAATTTACCTTTGTAGCCCTTGAGCATTTGTTGGGATTTTAGAGATGGCTGCAGACAGAAAACCAGAAGGTACTGAACAGATCTGTAACATGATAGGCAGAATGTTCTGCCACGCTTCGCCCATGTGTTGACCCAAAGTTTTCACCACCAAATTCTGGGCTGTTATAATATCTTTGTCCTCTTCAAGGAAAAAAGTGAAAATTTTTGATGCAAAAAGTTAGTGATTTTGTGGTGGGTTTGGGGCTTTTTTTTTTAATTGAAATATTTAGAAAACATTTACAAAAAACAATCCCCACCACACTTTAATTTAGATATTGCTGTGATAAGCTCAGTGAAAATATTTCGATAGCTGGTTAAGACAGCTATTTCTCATAAATATGTTAAGAAGAAAATATCTCTGGGAGAGCCATTTCAACTTTTTTTGTGAGCTCATACACAATTTGGTATACTCTGTAGTTCTTTTGTGTTAACTTTTGATCAGTAGGCCTCTTATTCTCAGACATTCTCAGGGACTCCCATAAACCTTTATTAAAACAAGTTACTTTATTAAATAATTGCACAGAGCATGTAATGATCTCACAGATCATGTGGGTAGTCTAAGGTTAGTAACTACTGGTCTAGTCAATTTTCCATATTCAGGGACGAGTAAAGGGAATGATAACTATCATGTCAAGGAAAAAAACTAATTTAAAATATTTTTTAATTAATTTTCTTTTTAAGAGACTGAGGATTAAGATATTTGTTGTTGGTTGTTTGGGGTGTTTTTTCTTAATATACTGAAATGACTCCTTTAAGGTAAAGGAGGCTGTGGAGATTTGTTGAACGAGATTCAACTTGTAGGAAGGCTAAATGAGATACAGAGGTCAGAGCCAACATAATGCACTGACAGCTCATAGTATTCTCGCGGTGACCAGGACGAAAAAGAAGTATGTAGTTCAGTACCCATGTTCCCAAAGCAGTCAGTATATTTCAGATGGAAACATGCCATGTGCTTTGGGTTCCATGAGTTGTTCCTTCTGGCTGTCCAGACCAGGTCTTAAGTCAGAAAATAATGTCTATATTGTCCAGAGCTCATTTATATCCATTAATATGTTTGAATGTCTGTTTTCCATTTAGATGCTGACCTCTACTTTACCCTCCTCAGATTATATGAGGTTATATATGAGATTATATACCGCCTTGTGCTAACATGGCTGAGGCTGGGCACCCCACATCACTAGTCACTGAGAAAGGGGTGGAACAGCACCCTGAGGCTCCCTGAGCCTCCAGAAAGAGATTTCAGACAACTACTCACTGTATCTCAAAGAGAAGCCTCTAAATGCAACCGCTTTCTGAGAAGCAGCACACCACCTTGGTGGGGTTTGCAAGCCTCAGATCTGCATCATCACGGCACTTTCATGTGGCTTGACAAGACATGTTCTTGGCCATGCCACTCAGCTGACCAACAGCTCCAGCTGCAGATGATGTCTCTTAATCTATCATCTGCACTTGATTTACAGCCACAGCATGCTTTTCAACTTAGAGGCAGAAAGGCTATGCACTTCTCACACATAGTTCTTCATGGATTTGATCCAGTTGCTTCTGTGACCCAGTCTGAACTTTGAACAGAAAAAGCACAAAAAGCGTGGTGTTTTCAACATGCAATTATCATGGCTATCAAGTTCCAGAAAAGAAATAAGCTGCTTCTAATTACATTAAGTGAATGTGTACCAATGGCATACTGCGGTAGTAGTCAGGGAAAGTTTTCAGAAACTCCCAAAGACTGATGAATGTATCAGTAAGACTGTTGAGAGGCACTTTTCTGAATTGATTTTTCTTTTCAAATACAAAAATGTACAGCAGGACAGGACTAGGATACACAACAACTCACTGCTTAAAGACCTGCACCAAGACTAAGTTCCGTTTTCAGACTACCTCAGACTTCCCCCTTTTGATCCTGAGCAAATTAGTTAGACCTATTTCATAGCTTACTGAAGTTAATAAAAATCATTCCTCGTATGTTTTCAGGAACTTTGGGATCTGAATCTTTACCCTTATACTTCTGTTCCCTTAACTGGATGCAAGGGATAACAATTTATTGACCCCCAATCCCTTTTCATATTTCTGTGGTAAATCATGTTAAATATCTATACAACTCTTGGCATACTGGGAGCCCAAAATTCTACATCTTGGAGACAGTAGGCAGTAAGATTAAAAATGGGCATCGATCATCTCATCTAAAAGCCATGGTGAATCCATATCAGACCAGACATGACCAAGCCTATCTAATTGTACAACTGTCTTAAAAGAATTGCTGACTTTATTCTATTAGTGGATAGGCAGTGATTTGTAAAAGCTCTCGCTACAGTTCTTGTGTGACCAGCTTCCTATCAGTCCCATGACAGAAGCATTTTCTTGAGGTCTTATGTCTTGAATCAAAAAATACTTGAAGATGAACCTTTCATTGTCATGGGTTTTAGCTCTTGCGACCACAGAAAGAAAGAGAAAAGGATGACATAAATATGCATGAAGTCACACAATAAAATTGCCAAGGTGATTTTTGAGACTACCTCAAGACTTTTTTAAAGCTTATGTTAGACTACTGTGTGGATATGGCAATGACTCACATTTGCCGGACACACTAAAATGTGGAGATTCAGTTCAGGAAGAGATCTTGAAAATAAATCTTGACTTCTGTATGTCATTGGTACTTAACCAAGCAAAGTGATGGTATCACATAACTTAAACACACAGACACCCAAGTACTAGCTGATAAAAGCATTTTTAACTAGCGTCTTTCTTTTACATGGATAATACATTCTTTAAAGAAAGTGAAGCTTGTTGTAGCACAAGAGAAGAAAAGGAACACCCTTTTCTGGAACGTGATGTTAGCTCGCCCTCCTCTGAGGGGGGACTAGACCAGGTAACACCCATAAGAGTCCCTTCCAACCTCAATTATCTTGCAGTTCTATGAAGAAGTTTAAATATTTGCCTGTATAACCCCTCTCACCCAGAGATCCTGCCATGGAAAAGAGGGTGGTAGCCATCTGAAGACCCTCTGATGATACCTGGGATGAAAAAAAGAAAATAAAATTCAAGAAAAAGTTCTTATCAAAAAACAATGTTCCCTTCCTCTGGACTAAATAAATTGAAAGAGATGAGGGTATTGTTCCTACCAGAATGATTAGCCTACATCAAGATGCTTATTCAAAAGCAACTACTATTTTTCTCTAATTTTGTTGATAAAAAATTTTATGAACATTGACAATACTACAGTTAGCTATTGGGCGTTTTTTGACTGGTTTTGGATGCATTAAGTCATCAAAAGCTTTTTGTTACAAATCTTCTCCTAGTTGTTCCTCCCTGTTCAAACATCTGAAGACAGATCCACACTGTAGTCATTTCCATTTTGCACTCTAAACCCTATAGTGGTGTACTGTTTCTGCCTCCTTCCATACCCAATAAAGCATGAAATAAAAAATTACACACTCAGCCATTCTGTCAGACCAATCAGATCCCTTTTAAAAATTCATTTATAACCTTTCCAACAGGGACAACAACAAAAAATGCCAGTACTGACTTCAAAGGTTTTGACAACTTACGCTGACCCTAAGTCTGCCACCATCTTGGGTCCATTTACCTGTCTTGTCCTCCTCTAACTGAACTAATAACACCATTTAAGGCCTGTGTTTTTTCTTTCTCTACCTTTCTGTGTAGGCATCTTCTCCTTTCCAATTCAGTCAAAAAATCACCTTATTGCCAAATCAACAGCCATTCTTTCCAAGATACTTACCAGAAGAGTTCAAAGTATGTTACTTAAATCAAGTTCTTTGGCACAGAGACATTTACTTTCTCTTCCATATATTCCATCCAGTGTCGAGCAAATAGCTAACACCAGACAGGATTAGAGCAGTAATACTTGGCACACCTCAAATTTTGGCCTCTATGCAGAAAAAAAGTCTAAAAGAAAATCTCCCTGTTGCTTTACTTTTCATCTGGAAAATTTTTCTATGATGGCAGCATGCACAAATTTGCATCACTGCATTAGGGAAGGGTATGTCCTTATTCTCACTCACAGTAATAATAATTTATCTTAGAAAGGGCTGCAGAAAAGGATAGCTCCATAATTAGCATCTTCTTAGCACTATATGTTGAAAGGAAGAGGATTGACTAGACAGAGAAAAAAAATTATATTCTTATTTCTAATGTCAGCTGTTTCCAGTAAATAGGAAAGCCAAGAGCACATAAACCCTATCGTCTCCAGTCATTAGCTTTGCTTCTTCTCCTCTGACACTTGTTCCTTGTCCATAGGAAGTAGTTAACCATCCTGAAAAGATCACTTTGTATAATGCTTAACATGATTTCATATTCAAACAAAATTCTTTCATATATTAGAAAAAAATACTTAACTGGTGGTGGGAGGAGGGCAGGCCAAGTAAATTTTTAAATATAGCATATTGAAACTAAGCTTTGTAGCTTTCTCACTGAGATCACAGTTTCTCTAATGTTCTTTTCCTGTCCTCGGTGGATGTTTGCCCTAAGAAAAATTTTCTCCCAGACACGATGCTGCACATAGAGAACAGAAAATACACCCAAGAGCTGTTGTCATTTCTCTGTCCTAGTTGGCAGTGCTGGGAACCATATTGAATTGGATCCACAGGTTCATCAGTCTGAGAAATCATAATAGCGAGAATAGTGGTGGCTTCCCCCCACTCTAAGGAATGACTGATGTTTCTTTTTTCAATTTACATACCTAAAATGATCTAGCACATGAGCTACTCCAGTGATGGTTTACAGGGACAGTTTCTCAACAGAAGGGAATGGATCTCTTTTCAAGTTCATCTAAACCCACTAAGAAATATTAAGAAATGTACCTAAGAATTGAAAGTTCAGGAGTCTGCTTTGGGCTCTACTACAAATCTTCTCTCTACATTGGCATCAGGCTCTGATTGCTTATATGAAAAGACAGTAACGTTTGTCGACCCCATCAGGATTCCTGAGCCTTGATTTATTAGCGGAGTTGACTTGCTTGGTTCAAGTACCTCTCAGTCACATCCTCTGACATCTTCTACTATTTATTGGAAATGTACTCTCTACATTGTGATAAAATCCAGGGAACTTCACCCTAGAAGGCTGAGACTGCACGGTTATCACAGACTGAAAAGAGAATGCTCGCATAGGTCCAGATTATCAGAATGAGGAGACCATAATAGGAGACATTATGGTCTGCTGCTATGCTTCTCAACCACAGAGCCAGGTCACCAGAGGTGAAGGTAAATGGTAAATGTGTCTGTGTTGTAGTTACCCTGGCAGCTCTTTTTGGTACACAAGGCCTTGAAAATTTTACTAGACAATAAAAGAAAGATAAACAGTCCCCTCCTCTTACTCTTCAAGGTCAACTATTGCTTTTGTAACCCCTTGAATCCCACATGAAACTGTATCATGGACACTGTTTCCACCATCCCCATGTATTTAATCTATTATAAACGTGAAAATATAGTGAAATGTTTATATTGCTGATAAAGGGTAGCTAACCTTTGGGAAAAAAAAAAATAAGACGAAACCCAATACATTGTCGTGTACAGATTCTGGACACTCTCCAGGCAGGACTCTTGGAGTCCCTTTCTTCTGTGTGACTTTGGTAAAATCACTTTGGCTCTCTGAGCCTGGTTTTTATTTGTAAATGGGGCAAAAGACATAAGTCTTTACTTGAGATACATCTGTGAAATGTGTTTGATAACAGGTTAGAGGTATTGATCGGAGCCACTCAGCAAAGATAAGAACTAGGTCAAAGAGAAATGGTGGATTATAACTAAAAGAATGACAAATATTTAGAATTTCAAACTTTGCTCTTATCTATGAGAAGTCTTGTTTGCCAGATATATTTCCAGATTATTTTAGTTTTATAATACCATTAGAACAACAACAAAAAAAAGTACAAAACTCTGAACTTAAGATACTCACTCAAAAGGACCTTTATGAACTTGGAAGTTTTTTTCCAGAACTTTTCTCATAGTGGGTTTTACTATGGTTGCATCTTTTTAAATAGTAGAATAGCATGGCCAATGCTTTGATGTATGATGAAATAGAATTTACAAGAATTCCTCTCATCTTGAATATTTTCTAACGGAAGCAGCAGGAAGAATTATGGCTTGAAGAAGATGCTGACATAATCAACTTTCTCTCTCTTTTGAATTTCAAAACAACAATGAACAGACTCTCTGGGGCCAGCATTCTCCTTGGTGTAACTCCAGTGAGGCCCAGAGTGCTAAGCACATAGGATTTGGCCAGAAACAAGTTATTGGTCAATGCATGCTTTGGTGAACTGGTGCAAGTTTCAGCTTTCTACCAATACAAGGATTATGTACCAAGTGTGCTCATGCCTATCTGGTAGCGAGGTGGCTAAAGAAACAGCTAATGATGTTTCTGTTCCAGTGTCCCTTTGCTGGAATTTTATTATTGTCAGAGAAGGGTTCAAAACTGTGGAAAGTAATTGGAATATAAACAAAGTTTCAAATGTTACAGCTGGAATGTGCATCTCCCATGAGCTGATCTGAAACACTAGTTCTGAACATCCCTCAAATTTGGATCCTTTTCAGATCTAAATTCTGTAGCAAGATCCAGGTCGAGCAATACTGATATCTGGATTCACATGCCAGCAAACATGTAAACTAAGCAGAGTTCGACATCCAGGTCAGAAAATTTCCATACTCCTAACTTAACCAACCCTTTTCTCCACTAGCTGTTTGAGCAACTCTGAAGATTATTTTGCACCGCTGAAGTAGCACAAAATAGCTCAGATAAAACTATCATGATGGAGGGACTAGGGTCAACAGGTCGGTTCCCAATTTTAAGAAAAAGGCTTTAAAAGGAGAGCAGAAAAGGCAAGCCCTGAAGAAAGTAATTGGTCAAGAAAAAGCATTTTTCTTGGATTGTGGGAACAACCTAAAATGGCTTTCCCTTTGGGACCTCGGTCACAGTGGCATTGCTGGGAGCCCCAGAGAAATCCCTTACTGTCTTTGGGTCATGGAGCTGCCTTCTGGGAAACAATTGCTGGAACCAGAGGGGAGAATGAACCACAGGGAGGAAGGTGGCTAAACAGCCTCTTGCAACCTTTGCAGAGGAAGACAATGCAGTGGAGCTCAGCAGACCATATAAATTCAAATCTTGCTACCTTCAGAGAATAGGATATCAGAGCAGATTAAGAAAACAAGTTTCACTGTATATATTATTAGTAAAGAGAGATAATGGAGCACTGCATGGGTGGACTGAATGCAGAGGGGATGGAGAAGGGAACAGTCAAACGTTCTTGGCAGCACCTAGAAAGGGGAAAAGAAAATTGACACTTCTTGATAAACAGTCTCAGGCCTGAAGATGCCTTTGTTTTTTGCAAAAAAAAAAAAAAAAGTTAAACAAAGTAGAGTTGTCTTTTTCCCCTGCAAGATTAATTTTCAAAAAATGCAAAAAAACCCATGCACATTACCACATGCCATTTTGCTGATTGCTTTCAGAGCTGGTTCTCAGCAAAGAATACATTGGAACAATCCATCTCTGGTATGCACCCAAAGAAGTCAATAAAGCAACCTGAAAGAAGAGAATTTTTCCATTTTATGTAATCTGAAATATGTGAAATAGCATATTGAAGAAAATTAAAAGAGAGGAAAGATCACCCTTCGCTTTAGATAGTTCATTTAGATTCCCTGAACAAATATTTGAATACTTGCCAGTGTAGCTCCTGGATATATTAATAACTTAGAACAAGTCATAAAATAAAATTGAGGGACACAATAATATTCTGAATAATTTGTTTCTTAAATTACGTTACTTGAGAAAACAAACTTACAGATATATCCACCTACATTTGACTAGTTACGCATTTTGAAGGTTCAGAATATCACTTCCAAATTTCATAGGTTTTTCAAAATGTAAAGCAAAAAAATATATCCACATCTTTCTAAGGCACAGTATATTGGTGGTGTATTAAAAAAAGTACAATCAGTTTGAAAAAGGTATACAAATTTAAAATTGTGGTGCAAAGTTTATGAACCGCCAAGCACACCTCTAAGTGGTTTTTACATGGACTCATTTCCACAGTTGAACAAGCAAGAAGACAAGATTACATTACTTGACTTTGCCAGATCAGTTTACAACTGAAAAATGTTCATGAAATTAAAATTGCCACTTTTCTTCCGGGAACCCCCTGCCAATAGCTGTCCCCACCAGTCGGTAGGTCTGAGTAGCATTACCAACTAGAGGCACAGCGTTGCCGATGGGGAGGTGGCCAACCATCAAAACCCTACACACCAACCCTCCTCTTACCAATGTCGGCAAACTCTGGGGTGCCCAGCAGACAGTTCCCTCTGTTACGAACTGGTCCAAAGCCCAGTGACATCAATCTGTCACCCCAGAGTGCTGAACATTACAGCAGATTCACACATCCCCTGCTAGGAATAAGGAAGGTGGTTATCTTCCAAGAAGGAGGTGAAGATGATATTTTTATTAGTATCCAAAATAGTAATATATGACCTCTATACAGCAGATGGTCCTGTAACAGACTAGAAAACTTTTCGACATCTTATGTGGGGCACCACCTGCCTCTACACTCAAAGCATTCAGCACCAAAGAACACAGAGTGTCTGAAAGTTAAGCAGTGGAGGAAATGGGATGAGGGAATCACATCCCAAAAGAAAAAAAATTGACAAGATGCAAAAGAAATAATTGAATTAAAAGTAAGGTACTGCAAGGGTGCCTTAAACACCTACACACTACTATGTTAAAGCTGGGGGGTGGAAGATTGAGGACAAAATCCAAACCAGAAATAAGGCTTTTTGCAATCCAACAACCCCTCTAGCCAAGTGAGGAAGTCCATGTGTGGTAGCCCAGAGGCAATGCTGAATACAGGTACATGTCTGAGATCTACACACTCTTCACAGCACAAGAACACATAACTACCTCTAAGAGTTCTTTAACAGACATCAGTAATGCTAATGTGAATTTTGATGGGAATTTTGATCCCGTTACCACTCTACCAAGAGAAATACAGTTTCAGAGCCCACTATTACTCTCCATGAAATTTGCACTCCTTTCTAAATAGGCATACAACTTCAGCAGGGAAGACTTAGATGGGAGCATTCACAGGCCAAGCCACACAGGCAATGCACCCCAAAATGCAAACAAATCAGACATAAATGGCACCCTACTGATACACACCACAAGTAAGACTGGATGCATGAGTGAGGCAACACACCGCAATAGACTGTTACCAGTGATACATCTTCCCCAACAGATGGGAAAGGAACTGGATAATCTACTGCCACGAGTACTTACATGTGGAGCAAAGAAATGCTTAGTATTTAATTCCATTTACCTTTTCTTGCCATTCCTACTACTTTTCCTAAGACCCAACTTTAAGACTGTAAACACTTTGCCCTGCATAGGTTTTCTTATTTGTAACACTGCTCCACACACACCTGGCAGTAGATAATTTCTGCATGCTACTGGTCTTCAGTGAGATGACATATAGTCAGTCAGGGTTTCAGAGCATGGTGGCATGCCAGATTAGTTGTTTTCAAAGGCACTAAAGACAAGTTCCACACAGGTATTTGGTTGGATTTAATCAGCTCGTAGAAGGTTGACAATCTGCATTATAATACATATTAATAATAAGACCGAGATACCCATTTTTCTAGGAATACAGCAAATGTCACAGAGCCAGTCACTGTATGGTGAGATAGATAAGAGAATTATCCCAATGCACATTTCAAAGTGCAATCAAGAGGATGTGTGGGTCACAAAAATAATTTGTTCCACAGCTGGGAAGAAGAGCCAGTTATCTCAGATTGCAACCAACAAGGTCAACCTATTCTGAACTCCACAAATCAGATTAAGTACGGGCAGCAGAAAAAATAAGCTGAGATAATTCCAACTGAGCAGTAGGCCATAACCTAAGCTTGTCATGGTCTCTTGCTACTTAAAAGAAGAATATGCAAACAGAAGATAAAGCAAATTAAATCAAAGTACAAAATACATCTCTGAACAACTAGTCTGGTTTAACTCTGCATTGAAAACTGAGCTGGACTTTATGTATTTAGAGGGCATCAGAAAGCGAAACGTTTGCTCTGGCCACAGAGGCAGAAACAGAGAAATAAGAAAAGTGTCCACATCAGACTTGCTGTGCATCAGACAGACTTTGTGAGAGGAATGGGAAGGATTTAATGATGGCAAAAGGCCACTGTGAGCTGTCATCTCACCAGCTTCCAAACGACAACTGAGGTCATGTCTAGTCAATGTGTGAATAAGAAAAGCCAGTGAAGAAAATGGATGAAGCTTCTGTCACTGGTGCTCTGCTGCTTGATGCAGCACTCATCTTGTTGTGGGGGAGTTGTAGAGGCTGTTTCCCGGTCTGGTTCCAAAAGCAGAGGGATAGTAATTGAGATGAGGGGTGTAGATGACTGGTTGAACTGCAGCCTGCCTTTTTCTCTTGGCAGCCTCAAAAAAAGTAGCTGCCTTGCCAGGCTTTTCCTTTTCACATACACAATTCATACTGCACCTCTGCAATCTACTATACCTCACTCTTTCAACAGGAACATTTTACTCCACGGTTCCTACAGTATGAAGAGCCCAGAAAATAGTTCTGCTAAGATGATGATCTAATGAGACAGTAAGCAAAGTTCTCCGGAGAGCTGAGAAACAGTGACAAACCCAGTGAAATGATGGGTTGCCACACATCTACAAAATAAGAAGTCAGGCTCATCAATCTTTTGCTATCAAAACACTCTCTCATACATACAAATCTCTTCACTTGCTTTTGTGAAGCTGTTTCAGTGAAGCATGATAAATGCTACAGGGTAGATGAGGATAACAGCAGGGACTAGGTGGTGAATTCAGATGGTGCAAAGCACATATATAATTTACAGATACCCAGTGGAAGTATCTGATCAGAGTTTGGCTGGAGTACAGGCTGCAGATAACTACCCTGAGAGACCAATATTGTGGATGTAGCTATATAACTGCTGTAGCTTTGTTTTTCCCATTCTGCCTCCTTAATATGAAGGAAGGACCTGAACACCTTACCACTTTATAGGCAGTATGGATACAGCTTCTTACAAAAGACATACTTTATTTTTTTTTCCTTTGGCTGTGGCTTGCCTTTAGCTAACAAAAAAACATTTCAGCTGGAAGCACATAGCCAGCTGTCGATGTCAGAAAAAACTCAGTTTAAGATTTACTAAGAAACAGCATCTCTAGCACACTGAACTGCGGCAACTCTGAGTGTAGAAAGACACACATTAAACCATCAACACCACTTTCCTTCAGCACCTGGGCATTGCTTGGAGATTTTTCCATCCAGCTGTGGATCGGACCAGCCCACCTTTACCTTTTAAGCTCTGATGAATTCCCCTGAAATACAATCTGGCTTCTGGCCAGTAATGATCTGCAGTTCTACAATTTAATTGTACTCCTCCAGTGTTTGGGGACTAAATTACAAATGTCTAAAGAGATAACTACAGATAAGTCAACTAAGTGGATCTCAATGCACTCCCATTCAGAAGGCAGACTGTGGGGATAAAATGTTATAGAACTAAATAGCTGAAAGACAGAGAAACAAGCGAGCATTGCAGAATAATAGTGATGTTTAAGTGCTTTACATAGTGGTTTTACATACATATAATTTTAACACATTCAGGTATATGAATACATAAATATATACAATTATGAATTTATACACACAGACACACACATGTAAATGGTTAGAGAAAGACTGTTGGGAAAAGTTTCTGCTCCTCCCCAATAAAAGAAATGCTAGTCTAATTCAGGCAGATTTTTCATAGACGTCATTTTCCTGAAGATTGAAGTACCATTGTGCTTGTGGTATCTTCGAATAGTTTTGGAAAAAGGAATTGCTGGGGAGTCAGGTATGCTCTAGTTTAAAAAAAAAAAGAAACAGCAGCATTTTACACAAGCTCTCCAATGCTGCGTCTATAACTATCAAAGAAGAGTTTCACAGCAATTTAAGCCCTTTATTTATTTATTTATAAGCTGTGGCAGTTACAACAGATGGAGGAATCATGCAGAGCTAGAAGCACATAATTGCTATATGTAGCTATGCATAAAGCCAAACTTTGTTAATTCAATACTAACCTTGCAGCCCAGAGGATATAAAATAACTTCCGTCCCTCTGCGTCCTGACACTGGGTCATTCTCAAGTTGTTAAAGAAACACTATGAGGAAAACACAGAGCCAAATGTTCTCCAGCAATTCTCTCATGCCTCAACAGCTCAAGTCAAGCTAAAGAAGGAAAATTCTCTGTGGTTTTATGGTTGTGTATTAAGTACACCTCACATCATCCCCAGGGTGATGCTAAAGGATCCATCTGAGCAGGGATGAGAGAGAACCAGTAGCCACTGTGCAGAAGAAGAAAGACTCTGCACACAGGCTAGTAATCAGGCAACGAAGAGCAGAATCCTCCACTCCTCCCCTCAGATCTGCTCCACTGTTCATGTAGGGCAGGTTAAGGGATATGGGGGCAGAGAGATGGGCAAGTGCCCAATCAGAGATCCTGCCTCTGGCACCATATGGCTTCCATGACCTTCAGAACACCTATACAAATATTCATGTGAAATAGACATTTAAAGTCATCTTTGTTCCCCATGCACCCTAGACTCTGGGCATTTCTGAAATAACATCTTTTGGAGGAAGAGACAGAAACTATATGAAACCTACAATTATTTCTTTTAAAGAACACCCTAATGAAATATTGTTGAGCAAATCAACCATCCCTGACTCACCTCCATAGACAGACACCAATTTCCTGCCTCCACAAAACAGGCAGCAGCATGCTCTGTCATTAAATCACTCAAGCAAGAAGCATTTCCACAATTTCTGTTTGGAATCTGTTTCTTGACAGTCAGCCTCAATTGTCCTTTTCCTTTGCTTCATCCCATCATGTGAAGGTCCACCTTTCAGGCCATCTCAGTCTCTTCTTCATTGTTGCGCTCTCATATTTTTGTCTTAGTCACCACCTCTGCCAGATGGTTGAGAAGAACAGCCCTGATCATAGAGAGCTCCCACTCCCTTTCCCAGCCACTGCAGAGAAGACAGGTTTCTTCTTCTAACAAAAGTCCTCTATAATTTCAGCCTGAATATGAGCAGATTTACTTCTCTGCTCCTACAACTGAGGACTCCCTGGAAGGATAAATGCAATCTTTTCTTTCCAAGTCAGCACGTAACTACATACACTCCAGACATGGTCTGTAGCATCTTCACAGTTATTTTTGACCCAGAGAAGGATTACACTGGGTGCAGCACCATGCAATATATTCTAACATAGAGTAGGGTCAGAGCCAAAAAGCACTGAAATCGAAGCCTTTGACTACTCTCAGTGTTAACTCTGGCCTAGAGTCAATGGTACTTTTGCTGCCCCCATGCTTGAACTACCTGGGTACCCTAAACTATTGTGCATTACTTCGGTGTTTCCCTGTGAGATAGGAACTACCAATATCCCTCTTTTGGAAATGATCAACCAAGGCACAAAAAGAGCAAGATCAACAACTCAGTGTTGATTTCTTGATCCTTAATGAGCCCTAACTAGAGTTAAAATCCAAGTGTTTCCACCACTGCACTGGAACCAGTCCTAAATAGACAAGTCTTGTGTTTTCACAGGTACTGCATTCATAAAAACAAAACAAACCAGCCACTCCCCTCTCCCCTCACACTGAAATGATTAACCAAAGAGAAGAATGCTTATGAACAAAGCAAAGTACACATTGTGCTTTTCTTTGATTCGAGTACAGATTTGAAGCAGTTCAAACTGGGAATAGGTCTCAAAAGGAAATCCAAAGATTAAGTCTAAACCCATAACAAGAGATCATTAAAAGCAAATTAATAAGTGAGGAACAATACATATAGATTGCTTGAAGTATGGGAACGTCTATATTTCCTATAGTCTTTTTTTTCAGAAACTTTCCCATCTCCCATCCCTTCAGCTTTTGCAGTATATTTTTGATTTAATCAGCCCTGAATTGTTACATCCTCCCATGTCTTCTAAAATAATTTTTCTTAATATAACCCTTGATTTCAAAAACTGGAGCTGGGCACTGATACCAAGAACACTAAATCAACCCACCTCCAGTCTGGTGTTTACAGCTGGCATAACTGGGAAATCATTGAGTGTGTTTTTAAGTTACATCCTCATTTAAAATGACAGCACTGTGAACTTAAAGTAAACCATGTTTCTTCTACGAAATGGCTGGGGATCTGAACAAAGTTACTGGGGATATTCAGCTGTTGGGAAGATATCTGCAGAACTAGCAGCAAGAACAAATAACCCTGCTCTGGCAAAGATATCAAGACTAATAAGTGTATATTATTGGTTATAATTCATTGCTGTCTGGTCAAGCAGCATAGCATTCAGAAATGACTATACGCTAACTCGGTTGTCACGCACGGGTGGAGCAAGTGCTTCATATCTTATTACTGATGCCAGGCTTTCATTGCTCAGAAACTGCTCCGGTGAAGAGAGACCTCTCCACTCAGCAGGAGATCCAACAGCACATAGGGTCCTTTGCACACAGAGCTACCAGTTTCAGCAAGATCATGCCTCAGCCTGTACTTCTTCAAGAGGTTGCCTTCCCCTTTACACCCCTCACTCTCTGGCTTTCTTCTCCCTCCCACCCTCTTCCTACCTCCTGGCCTCCCCGCACCCTGACCTCCTCCTCCGGTAGCAAAGCACCATTCAAGACAGCAGTTTATTTTGCTGACCAAACTTCTCAGTTTATCACTTCCTCTGGAGCTTCAGCTCCAAGACTCTCTTTCTCCAGTGAATAGAAAGTGGTCTGCTAGACCAAAGCTTGTTTTTGCAAAAGCAGTATAACCGGTATGTTTATTTCACCAGAGGAAATGCCTCCAAAGTCCAATTTCCATAAAACTTTCAAAAGGAATCCTACATTACCCTTCTCAACTGAAGCAGCTCTGTGACACCATCAAGGGCAGAAATCATACAAGCAAAATTAAATAGGAGCTCTTTGAGGATATATTTTCTTATACAGTAGCATTCAGGTATATATGCAACAGAAGTTGATAAACTTGTAAATTGGCAGACCTGATAGCATCCTAAATAATAAGCCATCTTTAGTCCTGCCTTACAGTAGCAGCACTTTCATGAAAAGATTGTGTGAGGGAGTTTAGAATTTATTCCATACCAAGTTTGAGTTAAAGTTCCAGACCCAACTGTCCTTAGACATTGTGTCCACAGCTTCTCATTAGTAAGAACAACGGAGAGAAAGGAGCGTCTTCTCTAATCTGAACATTTGTGCAAAAACCAAGGATAAACTTAAAAGAGCCACAACAGATCATGGTGGTTGGTGGCTTCTGTCACTACAGAATCAATAAAGCATTCAAGGAGTTAAAATACTTTCAAGCTCTCTTTGCTGCTGCTTGATGCCACTTAGCAGCAAGAGCTCTGAACAGAGAGTAAGAAATGTCCAGAACAGCTTTACAGAGCCGTTGATGAAGCACTAGTTTCCCTACACAACAAGCAGCTATTCAGCCTAAGATGTGCTTGGAAATGAGGTTTGAATCCCAGAAAATTTGCTTCTATCAGGAGATAACCCGTGTAAACTGGACAAAAAATAGGTTGCCTGGTGTGGATCCTGGGAATCCCTTCAAATACAGCACCTGCTGTACTTCACTGAGGGTTTTATGCTGATCACTTACCCAAACTTTTCAATAAGTGTAGAACATCCTAAAACAAAAAAAACCCCTTGTGCTATCCCATTTACTAGCATTTAATTTTGATTTCCGTTTACTCATATTACTAGACCCACTGTAGCCAAACCTGCTGAACCATTTTAACTTCTCCAGCATTTTCTGCATAATATATAATGCAAGCCTTCTCACGCTCAGAAGTAGTTATTAGTGATGCCAGGCTGAAGAGCTGAAATACTGGATCTTGTTCAGAAAAACAAGGGCATTCATGGTTAGGGGCATCCAAGAGTTTATTCTGAGACTTGCCACAATTTTCAATACTATCAGCATATTTACCAGACAATTGTTCTTTGGATGAGTGATATTGCTACCATTTTTAAAACAAGGCTAAGATCTATCATTATTCCTTAGAATTTCAAACCAGATGTTTGGCTTATGTCCTTTAATGACATTAAATCTACAATATAGCCAAGATTACTGTTTCAGTCTATCCAAAACAGGCTGCACAGTCAGAAATATAAAAGATCACATCCATTGTATTGTCACTGCAGCCTTCAGGGTAGCCCACCCCAGATCCCCCAGATAAGAAAGGGATGAGAATCAAAACACCCGGCAGTAAGTGCATCTCTGGAATAAAGCCCTCCATCCAAAAGTTTTCCGACTTCAAAACTAGTTAAGAAATTTGCATTTTGACCATCTCTGTAGCATCAGGTAGAGAGCACTCTAACATACTGAGCTAGCATCAGGGAATCTGATTATTTTCTAAGTCACCTGTACATATGGTTTGTCACAGAAGGAGCCACATCTAGGTAGACTAGGATGTGTGAAGCTACTGAATAGAATTAACATCTGAGTCAAAATGGTCTGGAAAAGATTGATCCAAAGTTCACTGAAATCAATGCAGAGAATCTGAGAAACATGGGCATTCACAAACTGGTCCTGTTCAAGGTGGAGGAACCTCATGCTCTGAATTTCAGCTATTCTTAATTTCTTAAGCACCTATGGTATTCAAAATGCTTTAGAAACATGAACTCTCAAAAACACTTTGCTGTTAAGGATCAAGCTGTTGTTGTCACCCTACATTAAAAATAGTGCATCCATAGTGCTAATTGCTGGTCCTGACTTGGACAGAACTGAGAAAATGTCAAAGTTTGCTTTGAACTACGTTTTGAAGGTCAGTGGAATATCTATGGCCTCATCTAAACACTAATCACCACAAATCACCATGTGTCATATTAATGCTAAGAACATCTTCAAGGAATACGCTACAAAGCTGCAATTCTAATTATTTACTCTGCATGCTTTCTGAAGGCAGTTTATGAAGAGAAAAATGTAATTCAAAAAGCTGGTTGATAAAGAGAGAAAGTAATTCCTTCCAATTACTTGCAAAGAAGTGATTGTCTTTTGGGTACAGCAGGTGCTAACCAGGGACAGGATTTTTTTTTCCTATATACACCATACCATCTGCCCAGAGCACAGTGGAACATTTTCATTAATTTTCCTGTAGGATCTTTACTACTACACTGACATTGAAGCCACAGAAAGAATTTTTAATGCATTTCATACAGAAGTGCTGGAAATAAGGGGCATATTTTCATAGCTTGTCTAACTGAAGCAATACAAAAGGTCAAAGCAAGTAGCCAAAGCAATAGTGTTCTGGATGGAGCCCTTACTGAGGAAAAAGTTGTATTAATAAGACATGGAAAGATCATTGACAGTCTTTGTAATACTGACCAATTACATAATCAGAGGTGGAAAAACTGTAAAATAGCCCTCTATGCAAAATGAGCAATCTCTGACCTAACAAAATTCATTGGCACTTAGAAAAAATGGTCATTGCTGAGCAACCTCAGTGACATGTAAGTCAGCATCAGCTGTCCCCAGGCTAATCCAAAAATGAAGTTGTGTTTTACCCCATCACCACGTAAAAGTCTATAGTTTGTCTGTAAATTTCCATTATGGTTAAGGGATAATGGTGTACTACTTTGTTCTTCATGTGATATGCCACTCACATTTAATTTCAGATTCAGCAACTAAATACGTCAGTGGCTTACAAAAGTAGTAACTAAGGTTTTATATATGGTTCATTCTGTGGGTTTCTCCTTTTCCTTCAGAAGCATTGCTTCCTCCACTGCAGCTCTGCCAGGACCCAGCCTAAGCCCTGCAACCAACAACATCACTTCTGGAAGCAGCTCATTTTCCACCAACAGAACAAAAGGTACACCAAACAACCACGACCACACCAAGAATACAGAAGAAATAAATTAATTTTCCAATTCAAATTCTCACATTTCTCACTTATGCCACCCATTTCTCCATGCCAGAAATAAAACACCTGAGCAGTCTGACAATACACACTACCAAGCAGGCTGCAGCTGCCAGACTGAAGTGATAGAGGAAACTGGTTTTTAATATTAAAGCCTTCTATCATCAAGGAGACAACAGGAGAAATCCAAAGGGTGGAAAGTGAAAAAAGAAAACTGGCTCTGGATAGTAGATACTAAAGGAAACATTTACCTATTTGGTTTCTTTACATTCACTAGCATCTCTCTAAAATGTACAAATACTAAAATGTACAGACATCTCTCTAAAATGTAGAAACACATCAGTCATCATCTGGAGGAAGTGTATGTCTCTGCGGTTCTTGCCTGGCATTGCACGGTTTGATGCCGTGTACACGTGCCAATTTGGTTGACATTAATGAAGAATCTGTGACCTCTCCATCCTTTTCTCTGCTCATCTTCACTAACTTTGCACCCACAATTACATCAGTTGCAAGAGGGTAAGGTTGTATACAAGACTAAGTGAATAATTGTCATAGGTTAAAAAAATAGCTTAAATTGTGAAAGCTGACAGGCAGTTAGTTGAGTTTGGGTGGCTGGGTAGGTGGGTGAATGTCCAAAACTGAACTTTTGAACTCTCCAGCAGAAGTCTGATGCTTGCTAGCTGCAACAAGTGCAGGCTGGTTGTAGATTTTGAGAACACCTGGACTAAACAAAAGTGGCACATCCCAAATCCTTCAATTAAGAAAAAGGCATGAGACAGAACCATCAATTAGGAGGCTGACCACACGTTATGCTGCTTCTCACACACTGTTTAGACTGGGACAATCAGAGGTTTATGGTTTCAGAAAGGAGTCCAAAAAGAAGAGTTCCTTTAGAGAAACAGTAGTCTTGGAGAAAAGGGGGCCTGGGAAGAGGAAGGTGAAGATCCCAGCTGGAGGAAGATCCGGAACATCAAAGAGCTGTGTGGAGACAAATGCTGAGGGAGGCCCAGGGGAGTTGGCCAGTAGCACCTGAGACTGGCAACTGGAAGCAGTGCCACAGAATGAAGCACCATGGCTTTCTGCCCAACCTTCCCAGGTCAACAGCAACCTCCCCATGGGGAAGGGAAGTTGAGACCCAGTGAATGCAACACTAATGGGGGGAGCATGTGAGTGAGAGAGATACTCAAGGAGGCTAAAAGCTCATCTAAAAGTTTTTTGGTTTTGTTTTGGGGATTTTTTTTAAGTTTTTAAAAGGTAGAAGTTTATTTAAGAACCTCAACAGTTCTTAAATAAACCCCAGTGTTCAGATCCACTATGGGCTCTCCATAACTCTCTGCCACCCATGACAGTGATGTTCAATGTTCACTGTATTGTAGAAGAGATTCATCTATCGCAATGGCTCATACTGGACACACAGGTCGTACCACAGGGCTGCCAGACATAACATCATCAGCACCCACAGCCCTAGAGAGACCTTAACCTCATTTTCCTTCCCCAAGGGCTCTGCCCCTTTCCAGGAATTTCTGGTTTCCAAAAGCTTTCCTCTCATGTCAGCTGATCAAATGACATGTCACCCCCGAAGTGGCACTGACCAGAGGAAAGGGAGGGCAGGAAACTGCAGCAAGGTATGGGATGAGATTGCTGTTCTTTCCCATGGCACTAGAGATTTTCAGGACAGCATATGAGTAGGAGAGACATGGAGCTACAGAGGGAGTTTGCCAGGGGGGTGAGAATCCAAAATCCTATGCATAATCCCATCTTCTCTGGAGTGAGGAGCAGGAGAAAGCAGATCTCTAGCTGGAATCATGTATGCTGCTGCTAGCAGTATGGCAGCGGAATGTTAAACAGAAAATTTAACCCCTTTTTATCCTTCCCTCCCTTTCTCTATTGAAACTGTAGCTAGTAATGATCATTGTCACTGTAATCAGAGAGAAAGATGACGTGTAAAATGAGTGTGCCGCAACTACAAGGGGACAGTAACAGAAATGTGAACAGCTCTCCGGAGGTGGAATGCCTGATCTCCTGCTCCAGTGCTAAGTCATGTAATTTGGGAAGAGCAGACATTATCCAAAATCTCTCAGATGTGAGCAATTCTCAGACTCCTACAATAAACCATCTCTCAGCTCAGCTGGGGAAAAAAAAAAAAAAAAAAGAGAAACACCAAAACTACTGATCCATTTACAGTGAATCATCTGGTTAGTAGTCACTTTTGTATGACATAATTTGCACGGTATTCATAAACTGCTTTTTGTTCTCTGATGTTCCAAGCCAGCAAACCTACAACGACAAAAGCCTTCCAACTTCCACAGAAAAACTCCTGGGAGAAAGCTTGCAGAGCTATGCTTCAGTTCACTGGTTAGGATGCACAAGCCAGGCTGTGGCTATGCACGCATGGAAATTACTAGAGCAGGGCATACCAACATCCAGTGCACCAGCACAAGGAGCTTGTGGAATCCCCCATATCCCAAGGAAGGATCTCCCAAAATCCCTTGCTCCACGAGGGATTGCATTAGGCAGTGAGTGAGAAGATCCTGTTTGCTGGATCAAAAAATCACTGCCCACTTTGCCAATCTCAGTGTCTCAACCTCCATACAGTGCCCATCTACTTCAGGTTGGCCCTTGCCCATAGCTTGCAGTCCACAGTTTGGCTAGATTCCAAGGCTCATGATCCACAATTTGGCTAGCATCTGAGCCTGCCTAAACTTGCTTTTCAACCTGAAAAAATATTTTATGCCAAAAATATAAGCCTATTACATTGCCTGACCTTCTAATGAACCCTAGCTGCTGTGTAGACACTTTATTCTCTTTGCCTAAGTTAACACAGTGACAACAACAAAGTTGAGTAATAGAAAAGGACATACCTTGCTGGGAAGCAGATCAGCAAAAAAACCACTTCAAAGCAAATTTCTTTGTGATTACCAGGTACCCACTTTCCTATAAACCTATTTAAGGAAAACAGCTTTTCAGTATTGAAAGATTATGGGTTAATGCAACTTTAGGATTATAGGCAATATACTAAGATCACAAAATACAAAGTTTTACAGATTCATTATAGTTTCCTTCACTGAAAAGCTATTTAAAAACACCCTGAGAAATGGGGTTAGATTTTAAATTTAGCACTGTTCTACAACTCTGGCCACTTGTAAGCTGAATTTGGGTATCATAACTAGTTATTTAAGTCCTCAGTCAAAAAGCAAAAGTTTTATTGGGTCAGATTAATTTCTTAATAATTCTGGACACATTTTTTATATGGATATCACAAGACCAATTCATTATTTTACAGGAGGTGTCACCAACCAGTGCTTTTACAGACATTCTTACTTTTTTCCAAAAACAGAGACAGAACTGTCTTTTTTGGGTTTGTTTTTTTTTTTTAATACTATTGTAGTACTATTGTTTTGTGTGCCAGTTTCTTTAGGGAAGCTGTAGCAATCAGCAGGGAAGTTAACTCCATCTTAGTACTTACCTAGAGTCAATTTTGGAGAACTCAGAGTCAATTCTTGGGACAGTGGCTATAAATAAACTCCTAAATATAACGTGTTCATGGACTGACCCAAGGCAAAGAGGCAGTTTCTGACTTCCACCCGCCCTGTGCAGAATAAACCCACTGCATCACACATTTGTCTGCAACAGCGTTAACTGGAATAGTCCAAAGCAGAGCCAGGAAGAGAGTGAGTAATCAAGGAGTGCTGGTAACCAGAGGGCTGGGACAAGAACTCTCTCTGTATCTTTTATTTAACAGTATACACATACCCATATCCTAGGACTCTCATGCTGATGCTTAGGCAGAGAGTGCTGAAAACAGGTTGCTTGCCTGTATTTCACAGACCATTCCTGTGCTAGCAATAGCGTAAATAATGTCAATAAAAATTTCTTTCAATACGTGCCCAGGTTGCACTATCAAAGATTTCCGGAAGACAATAGCTGCTGCTCAGCAGAGTGATGAATCAATATATTAAACTGTCCAGGGCATTTACATCATGTGGGCTGAGGATATTAATAATCAATTTTGCAGAATGACTACAAGTGACAAGTTGCAATTTGACCACTGTGGCAAATAAGAGAATTGGCACTAGGACTTCAGCCCCTTCGTCACAGCAGGGAAGGGAAGCAAAGCTACAGCAGCCATCCTGCTGGATTAAGAATCTTTCACACTAGGAGTTAAATGTTATGAAACAATATTTGAGTCATTTTACAAGCAAATCATAAAACCTCTAACTGGAGACTTAAAACCAAAACCCAACAACAACAAAAAAAACCCCAAAAACAAAAAGCCAAGTTCATTCTAATTTTTCCTTTCCAATAACCAAACCATGACAAACTACTAATCCTGTGCATAATTCCATTTTATGGTCCACGCATTTATTTGTACTTTTATAAGAGACAAGGAAGAAAGAAAGGACTTTTTCTGCAAAGCAGTCACTTCAAAGCTGCTAGCTTTGCACCGTCAGGGTGATAACGGTATTGTTCTGTCCACCTGCAGATATGGGAGATGCTTACCAATTCCCCTCACCATCAGCAGTGATTTCTTTAACTCAGCAGCCAAAACCATTAGGGTTCGCTCAAGCTTCAAACATAGTCAATGGCAAGAATGCCACTAACTCTCTGAGAAATGACTGAACCATTAAAAAGATACATATTACAAGTGACATAAATACTGTGTTCCTGCTAGGTGGAGTTCCTTTGAGGTCATCACAAATTAAAGGACCCATGGAAATGCAGGGCTGTTCAACTGCAATCAACCTAGAATGCATTAAACAAGAAAGGGATTTGCCTCCTGGAAAGGTGTAGAAAACAGCTCCTGTGAGCTGTTTACAAGCAGACTCTCTGAACAAGAGATCAACAAATACGCCGATTTACCTGAACTGTGGCACTAATGCTCTTTGATGTCTCTCTCCTCTGAATTTCTTCAATACTTGATGAAACACAAAAGCTCTAGTCTTTTTCCAAATGCAAAAATAGATGCCTTCGAGACAACTATCTGTAACATATTGGACACTAAATGCTTTCTCACTTTCTGTCCTAAACAGGACTGTTGCCAGCTTGTGCAATATTTTTGTGTTGTGTTTTACTTAAAGCTACAGCAGTTTGAGTTAGGAGGATCTCAGCTTTTAATTTTTCTTTATTTTTAACCAAGTAAGAGTAATTTATCATTTGTTGTTGTGGAAAGAAGTAGAAAATATGTCACCTATTTAAGCTCAAATACTAGCTAGAAAATTGTATTCTTCTCCTAAATTAAAATAAAAATAAGATCCTGAGTTTTAACCTAGTTCCAGGTGGTCACATGCTTCACAGTCACTGAATACTTGGAGCTAATCCTACCAAGGCTATAGCTTTGTTACTGCACTAGCTACGGTTTATCACACTGTGTGTGCGAGAGACCATGCAGGAGCAGTTGCATGCAAATACCTATGCCTTTAGTACTTCTTACCTCCCGAAAGTTTAAGGTATATAGTCATTTTTGGGAGAGCGCCAAGCAGGTAGGAGGTACACATGCTTCATATCTTTAACAAACATAGATAGATAGATAAGAAGCTGGGTAGAGGAACAGCACTTCTGCTTGGCTTATAGCATGTGTTCATTCCCCATCAGACATCAGAGTATCACATAGGCACACTCCACCTGAAAGGCACCTCTGTAAAACAGGCCTCCCTAGATCCAGGCTCTCAGAAATCTTGTTCGATTTAGAAATGCAGCACTCAGCTTATTTATAAAACAATCAGCTGCCTATCTATATCTAAGTATATTTCAAAGTTTGGAAGTTAAAAAAAAAAAAGTAGTTTAATCTATTCCTTTAATCTATTCCCCCCTAACATATGTTTTCTATGCTGTCCTCCCGACTTCCAGACGGTAAGCCATTTCCAAAAACATATCATTCTTTCTGGATGTCTTTCTACAATACAACCCAACCAGAAGCTACAAGTTTGATGCAGCTATTAGTGGCTGGATTCTTTGGCTTGAATTATGCAGAAGGTCTGATTAACTTATTATAATGGCCACTTCTGGCCTTAAAACAAAAACAATACAAAACAACACAACATATAACATCTAATTCCCCTTTTCCCCTTCCAAAGACCACAAATATCTTGGGACTAACTTTCTTCTACAGAAGGAAACCTAACAGTATATGCCGTGGGTACACCAACCCATGCCAGTGAAGTAATCTCATTTGTTTCACTGCCATAGTGATTGCGTAGTATTTCTGGGAAGCAGAGCTCTTGGCTTACAAATCAGAACCCACAAATGTTATTCTTACTGTTACATGAAGCTCTGTGCAACGTGTGGTTCTCAGAGCGTGCAGGACTTGGTGCTTGAGGACTCGTTTACCTGCTGTACCTGCACCTTCCCTTCTACAGGAGGAAATGAGCCAGTTTGGGCTGTTTTCAGGCCTGACTCCCAACACTGGAGATGGCTTTTGGTTTCTAACTCTCCATGAAAAAACAGACTCTGGAAGTTACTAACAGCTTTTGCAGGATACTCTGTATCTCAGAAAAAGTGATAGAAACTGGGTGCTTTCCAGATTTAAGCTGTAACTTGCAAGAGCTCATACTAATCTTTACTGTTAGTAGCTGCACCCCTTACAGAGTGAAAGCGTGACACAGCTGGGTATTTTGGGAGTAGCCCAAGCATACTGAATCTAAGACTTTGGAAGGGGACACTTGTTGGGAGATGGGCACCTATTTTCTCTGACAACCCACTTGAGATGAAGTATAAAAGGCTGCCAGCTTCATATGGTTTCCTCCCCATATTTTCTTGGTTTAGGTTTCACTAAGTGTATTAATAGATTCAGAAAGTCGCTCTGCCTGGCATTATTTAGCATCAACAGTATCATTCATGTGGCAGTTGTGCTATCTAGGGATTAAAATAGAATCTAGTGCCTTAATGCATGCTATGTGCGCATTGCATCCCAGACACAAGCATTCTGAGAAACTCTGGAGAGAGAACCAAATATTGTAAAAAGCTGTTAAAAGCAGCAAGCCAAGCTTTACAGAGCAAGTAAAAATTTAGCCCTGGTGTAGTGCAACTGGATTTCTTGATTCAAATGGCCAGATTTCGATTGGGCAGAAATCAATTAAACTCCGTTTTCTGGCCCAAAGCTTCCTAAAGACAAAATCTCATTAAGTCATTTGCCTCTTGATAGGACTGAAAAATGCATCCCAGCAATTGTAACACTGGGAGAATATGAAACAAACCTCCCACTCTCTCCGAGGCCAGCTCCACACTTATGCAGATACTGCAGTTATTCATCAATGTCAGTTTGATTTCACACTAATATCCCAGTTAATCTTCATGATTTCAGTTGCTGCAGACTCTCGTTACAAATCTCTAGTGTGCATTCAGTGGCTACAGAGGCATAAGATTAATAAGACTATAGGATAAAGACATAGGTGGTCGTTTATTATAATTTGTTTTGCCATGCACATAATAAAACACTTCTTGCCAAAAGTAAATGTGCATAGCAGTATGTTTTCTATATCTTGCCTCTGATTTTATTTTTGCTAAATCTTATGATCAAACCCACTCTACAATAGCAAATTTATTACTAAAATTTATACCACAGGGTGAATTTCCTTCTTGAAACTGGGCTGCTGACTGAAAGATGTGTGGGGAAAGTCTAGGAGTGGAAATTTTACTTTTTGTAACACCTTCGGATCCAGCACAATCTTTTGACTGACAAATGCAGACAATTCTTAGTTCATTTTGGTCCCTGACACTGAGAAAAAATAAGCTTTGCATAAGCTGTCAGGTTTATTTAGTCAGGAGAATAACTTTACCTTACAAATATTTGTACAGTAAAAGCTCTTTTTGCCATTCTTCTCTCAGTTTTCTGTGCCAGCCATTTCCTATTAACTGGATTTCTCAAGTTAAACAAAATTTATTAGAGGCTGAGGGAGTATACACATACCTTTTACATGCAAAGGTGCTGGTGGATGCTCTGCCTGATGTAACCAAAGATGAGCAACCCACAACCTTAGGGAGGGGAATGAAGACTTTGTTCTTTGAATCATAGTGAGAGAGAACAAGGGACTTTCCTTTCTCCTGGAGAAAAAGACAGTCTTGCCCAAGTAGAGTATCCAGACCAATGGGAAAATTGAGTGAACAGCCAGTGAGCTTTGTAAAATGAGAAAATGGAATAAAAAAAGGGAAATGTTAACACCATTCATTGTATTAGCCAGTCAGATACAAAGAAAGGAAAAATTATAACTTAGATATAATGTCCTCAAGGTGTCTACATATTAGCAGCAGCAGATCAAGCTGGCAACAGAGATTTGTTTGCTCAGCTCTGACGTATAGGTTTAGTTGTATGTCGGAAGATGAAATATTTCAGCCCTCTTTCACCTGAAGTTTCCTAGTTAATTTTAAGTAAAGTACATATATTAGATTAAGTCTCTGCATGCAGATCATCTTGTTGGTTACAGATCTCTTTTTTGGTTGGCTGGCCTTTATGAAATAGGTTGATAATTTGTTTACTCAGCTGGACCCCTTCCAAATAGTGTTAATACACTCAGACTATCCTAATCCCAAGTATCTGTTTATAATCTGTGTTATGTTTACTGATGCAGTTGACAACATTGCAACTAGAAAGAGAAGCCATCTGCTGCTGAAGAGCACATAAAGTCTAACATTTAGCAAGGTCATTGGTGAGAAATGAGCACACCTCTCTGGTGATGAGCCTGTTGGTGTTAGCAAAGTCCTAGGAATGGCTGAACCTAAACAGATAAATTCAGAATTGATCAATCCTTTTTCTCATCCCTTTCATGAAAACCAAGATTAAATGTTTTTCAGGTTTGGTAAGAGGGACTTTGTTATTCTTCCACACACCCCTTTCATTTTCACATGCTTCTCTCATTTCTTGGCTCTGGCTGGGACCAGGAGAAAGGTCAGGATGCTCTCATCTTTCCAGCCTGACTAGAAAAGGGAAATATTAGAAATCTAATGAATGAAAAGCATGTCCCCTGGAGATTTTCAGCCCAGTTTTGCAGATGCAGCTGTAGTTCAGATAATCAACAAGACTTCTGGGTGCTTACTTGAATAGAATTATTTGGTTGCTCTGCAACACTAATTAAAGCATACATGGGATAAGGTGGTTGGCTTGGATTAATGGAATCTGTCGCTACCTACAATCTGTACTTTCAGCTCAGTTTTATGAGGTGCTAGTACTCAGCACACTGATGTCCAACTCTCACCAGCATCACTCATTTTCTAAATGATCTAACCCCTAGAGAGCAGCACTCAAGTAAGTTTGTTTTGCTTAAATAGACCCACCATTGAAAGAAGCTGCTCTTTCATTTGCAATTACAGAAAAGCTGTTCAGCAGGTATTTAGCCTATACCATCCAGCTTGTGTTTTGCTACAGCTTCCCACTTTCCTGTCCCTTTTACTACTGCCAGCTTGAGTAACTCATTGCCTGGCTAGATTGTACAAGATAGGCCAACATACTGGCTGTCTCTGGGAGACAATACTTTTCACCCTTTGGAGAAGTCTCCAGCTCAAGCAGCTCAGTATCAACTGCACAGTCTATGGTTGCATCGTACAGAGGGCTTCCACTGATTACAGGACATGCACTAAACACAGCACCAAGAGGAGTGAAGAATTTTGCCCTTATTTAGTGAAAAGAGCTTGGACACATGTTGAACTGATGAGCTCAACTGGGTCTATAGCAAATAGCCACAATTATTTGCCAAGTTTTATTTAACATTCTTAAATAGGTTTATTCTGTTAAAGGTGAGCCATTCTAAAGCCTTCTGACTTGGGATCCTGTGTGCAAATCAGCTTTAAGTAGAGGAATGCGTGAAGGGGAAATCCATAGAAAGTATCTGTAAACGGATGCTGGTGATTACAGTGTGATCTCTGATTATTTAAATGGATTCTCTAACACATTCTTGCTTGACATAATTAACTATACTTGTTATTCTGTTACACTACAGTAGCTAGCCATATGGTAGCTCACCCATTTTTGGAGTATTTTTTTTAATTATTATGTTTTTAAATTTGTAAAGGTTTAAATCTAGTACAGAACACACATTACATGATAAATTAGCCATATATTACCTTAATAAATTTATACGTAGATCTAGCCAACACACATTAATTTTGCTAATTAAATGTCAATATGTGCCCAAGAGTGCAGCTCTTCAACATTGTAAATGTCACAATTTAGCAAACAGGCAGAATCCTCTACAACTATATTGGTCCAGATTACAAACAAATTCTGCCATGCATCTCCCATGACACAATGCGGGGAGAGGAGGGGCAAGAAAGCAGGTGGTAGGATCTGCCAGCAGAGAGGCAGCAGCTAGGGGAGCCTGTTCCTGCAGCACTCCACGTACACTTTTTTCTCCCGTTATTCCCTGTTGGTCATTTGTGTTGCCAACTGCGGCATACAGAGAGGGGAGCCAAAAATTCGAACATGAGTATGCTGCTAGAGAATGCCACCTTTGAGCTCAGGGAAATCAGCCAGTGAGATTGCCTAGCATTAAAGGTCTCACATAGTGGTCCCTAACTATAGCCACTGATCTTAATTTTAGCGGCCTTGAATTAATTCTTTGGTCCTGCTGTTTTCAGTGGTTTTGACAGAGTGAAGTCTGTTGCAAAGAGAAAAGCCTTCTCTGTCAGTCCCTCCCTCCTCTGAGGAAGAGCAGGGACTTTCCTAACAGGGTTCAGTAACCGTGTACACTGGAACCCACCAAAGATCTTGCAAGTAAAACCTGCTATTTCTGTTACACGCTTTGTTGCAGCAATTCTAGTTCCTCATCTTCTAGAGGCGATCTGGTCTCCATTCCCTTAGGGCAATTCAGCTACGACAGTTTCTCCAACTTCTCTTTGTACCTCTTGGTCTTAAGCCACCTGAATCTACTGATGTTAAATCCCAGCATTTTAACATCAGTTCAGGATGATATATCAGCCCCGCAGAAATGAATAAATAAAGATGTATTCAGTTCACAACTCTAATCAAGTAAATTGATATAGGCACTTATTGCTTACTCTGTAGAGATATTGGCCAGATTTTCCACTGCCATTACTGCTGAATTTCCGTTGTTTCTTTCTGTCTTCAACATACTGCTTATTGCAATTTTTGAAAGACAGACTTGCATAAGAATAATTTCAAGAGAATGTTAACTTCATGCTATAAGTGTAGGCAGCTTTCCAGTTCTCAAGACTGATTCTAAGGAAACCTAGTACCTGAAGAGTCACTCAGAAATCACAAACTTCTATAGGAAAAAGATGCCTTTCAACCATTACAAAGGGCTGTATTAGCAAAACTACTCTGCACTGCCACCTTGTGACATAAATGCTCAGCGGGAGTCTGGCTTTGTGGGTTCAAATTCATCACAATAGTAATTGTGAAAGGCGATAGAGAGATATTCACTGCGAACACCTCAGATTAAACACTTGTTTGCATATTTTGATGCGACAGGTCTGAAAGCACTGTAAGGAAAGGCTTCGTTTCTCAGTGCAGTATCATCTGTAAAAGGTGTCAGTAGTTACGGAAGGGCATGTGGAGTTATTCTGGCTCCTCTTTCTGACATTGCTATTAGCTATTATTCATTCGCAAAATGAACGTTGGAAAAGTCACCTTTTGACTGTGTCTGACCCCCAAAAAGGTAACTACTCCAATAAACATCTCTACAGAAACTTTCCTCAGTTGTTGCCTAATCCTGTAGAAACTGAGTTCTCGGCTCTCAGAGCTTCTGTGCTCTTCCAAAAAAGTTTCAGCTGCCTGCTCTGTATCCATCACATGTCCAAGACACATCAGTGTCTATAAACTAGGTTTTCTTCTACTCATATTCCGGGATCCTGCTCGTCTTTGCAGAGCACACAGAACAGAGTGAGCTCTGCTCCAGATAGTTTTGAGGAAGAGTCAGAAGTTAACTTTGTCCCTCTTGCCCCATGCACATAGAGAGAATTCGTTACTTTCTGTTTAAACTCTTCTCCTTAGCACAATTTATTTGTTATTTGCTGACCTAAAGGAGAGAGTGAACACAACTTTTACCAGTGTTTAGAGAACGAACTTGGTACATAGGAGGGTTGTGCTGTAGTTTCACTAAATAATTAACCCAAAATAGCAACCCCAGAAGGCTAAGAGGACCACTCATGCAAGGCAGGAGTTCAGTCATTTTTCTCAGATCTAATTCAAGATACAAAAGAGAAATTCACTTCTCTAGCCCTCATGTAGAACCAATTCACCTTCATTCTTTCAAAGAAAGCTATCCAAATCCACCAGCGTGCCCAAAACAAAAAAACCCCACATGTGGGGCAAAAAAAGGACCTAACCTTCCCAAGTATCTAGTAATATAACTTAACAACACCTATCTAGTTTATTTTACTAAATAACTAGTGTTCTTACTGTTAGAATTTATTCTTATATTTGTAGGAAGCTAAAGAATCTACTTCTGATTTGTGGGAAACCTTCACATGTAATTCTGGACTGCACATTCTGCTAGAGAGCCAGATGACTCAGTAGTGACCATCTCAACACTTCACCATTTTTGTGACATTTCCCAACTCCCCCAGCTATAGAAATGACCTAGTAATAGTCTCTAACCACATAGGAGTATAATGAAACTCATGTCTTTGCTCTATCAATAAACAGGCTTTGAAGACTTCAATGAAATACACTATTTAAATGCAAGTCACTCTGCAGTGTATGAAATCAAATTTAGATTTTATTAGGAATGATCTTTGGGGGGGAAAAGTTTATGAAAGAAATGCTTTAGTGCTTGTCTGAAATAAAATGACGGGAAAATAATTAAGGTTTGACCTTTGGAAGGCCTTCCTTGGTAGAATCAAACTACAACAATGAGATTTAATATTAAATACATTATAGGATAAATACTCATTTCCTCTTTATGATTTCTGTAGTTACAGGGAATAAAACTATTATTGATTAGACAGACTGAAATAGTTTAATAGCTTCTCAAAACCAAAAACCATCTAACTCTTCCTTTGTCATAATTCTTTGAATAAATGTTAGCCATCTATGCTCTGAGAGACAGAGATTCATTCCTGTGATTAAAACACACTTCAAATCAAGTAAAATAAGAACAGCACGCCTGACACTACAGTTGCTGGAAGTAGAACAATTCTACTAAAAACCTAACCCCATCAAGGAAACTTGCTGCAACTCATCAATGCAAATTATTTCTGGTCCAGCCTGACAAACAAGTAGCCAGCTACCTGTTCTCTCATGCAGAGCCAGAAACGAAAAGTCTAGTTTTCCCAGACAAAACCACTTAGTTTTAAGGCACGTAGTTTTCAAGGCACTGTGCTTAGTATTGGTTTATTACTCTGCTTTACAAATACACATAACAGAGTTCACAATTCAAACGTGTTACTCACACTGCTTTTGGAGCTACATTGTCCCTTATGTACAACTTATCCTTCACTGTCTGCAGTATCTTCCCACGGAATTAAATGCCAACTGCTTTTTGTACCATTACCAGAAAAACAAACAAAACACACCACCCCTTCCTTAATTCCTACAAAATCTCAAGGGGAATCACATGCACACAAAAAAACCCAAACATTCAGCATTTGATTTTTTGGATGTAAGAGAGAATACCACTCAACAATTCACCTAAATAGAACTGTTTCTCTTAGCAGAAGCATTTCTTCTTAAGCAGGTGAAAATGTAAAATTTGTGTGGCCTGCTCTGCCAGTTTTATATTTAGTTACCTTGAACATAAAACATTACTCAGTCCCTAGATTTATGTTCATCTATGAATGCCCCGACATTTCTGGCATCTTAAGTTCAAATCATCACACAAGTTTGATAGTCTTAAGCAAGCAAAACCTCACATAACAGTGGAGATGGATAAAGTAACCATGATTTGTGATGCCTCACTGTATGTATGTCAGAACTATTGAGGGTGGCCAAAACCAGCTTGCTGAGCAGTAAAATATAACTAACATTAAATTCTCTTTACTTTTAACAAGAGGGCAGACACAAAGCTGTGGAAAATTTATTTGAATTCTTACCATTTTATAACAAAAGAACACTCATCTCACACTCTAGGCAGTGTTGACAACCTTAAAACTACATGTATAAACAAACAGAGCCATTAACTAGCTTAAGTTTGACTCAAACAACCCAGCAGCAACGCCATAAATATGAGAAACCGATTACAGCGTCTCGCAGCTCTCCACCACAGCTTCAACTCACTTTTCAGCTCTGAGGAATTTCCCTTCCCCTATGGACTTGGAAAAAGATCCAGATTCCTACAGCTGGATACTAAGGGGGCCATGCACCTACACAGGAATATAAAGCTAGTCCATCCTTCATCCGAGCCTGTGGAGGCTCATCACAATCTCTTGTTATAGAGAAATGATCTCTAACTTCCGCCAGCAGCTATAACTAATTCCAAAGAAATAGGGATTATTATTTTTTTAAATATGAATCTCAGGTGTTCATGTTAGTTGCTAGCAAGTTTCCAAGCATTCCCTCCAGCTGTATAATACAAACTAGTTAAATTAGAAAAATGACCATGGTTATTTGGTATATTTTGCAAAGGTTTAAAAAGACATTTCTACCTCTTGACAGTCTGAACAAAACAGGAAAAGTCAGGAATGTTTAAGAATAGTTCCAGTTTGCCAAAGGCCTTCCCATATCCCTGACATCCCTACTGTCTGAACTTGGTTTGGAAGCATGGTTTTCATCACAGAAGGCCTATAAGTTTGGCTTTTGCTCAGCTTCTCTCTTCCATATTAATTTTATGGTCAGGTGTTTCCTTTTCCAACAGTCTATGTTGTATTTTCAACCCAGATTTATTTTCAGCACTTGATAATATTCCATCAGAAGTTGTAATTCATCCTCTCTTTTTGCTGCTGTTTGTCATCATCAGAAGACTGCTTTCAAAGCTTTAAAAATGCAAATGCAGAAACAAGTGTAGAGACAAGCCATACCTCGGTGCCACCATCTAAGAGAAAAATGTGTTCTCTAATGACACTGAAGTTCTCATAGCAGAAATTCAAAGCAGGTGTCGTGGTTTAAGCCCAGCCGGACTAATCACCACACAGCTGCTCACTCACTCCCCTTCCTCAGCTGGACAGGAGAGAGAAAATATAAGGAAAAGGCTCGTAGGTCAAGATAAGGACATAGGGAGATCACTCACCAACTACCATCATGGGCAAAACAGACTTGACTTGGGGAAATTAGTTTAATTTATTACCAATCAAAATCAGAGTAGGATAATGAGAAGTAAAACCAAATCTTAAAAAAACAACACCTTCCCCCCACCCCTCCCTTCTTCCCGGGCTCAACTTCACTCCCGATTTTCTACCTCTCCCCCCGAGCGGCGCAGGGGGACGGGGAATGGGGGTTGTGGTCAGTTCATCACACGTTGTTTCTGCCGCTCCTTCCTCCTCACACTCTTCCCCTGCTCCAGCGTGGGGTCCCTCCCACAGGAGGCAGTTCTCCACGAACTTCTCCAACGTCGGTTCTTCCCACGGGCTGCAGTTCTTCACAAACTGCTCCAGCATGGGTCCGTTCCACGGGGTGCAGTCCTTCAGGAACAGACTGCTCCAATGTGGGTCCCCCGCGGGATCGCAAGTCCTGCCAGCAAACCTGCTCCAGCGTGGGCTCCTCTCTCCACAGCTCCACAGGTCCTGCCAGGAGCCTGCTCCAGCATGGGCTTCCCACAGGACCACAGCCTCCTTCAGGCATCCACCTGCTCCAGCGTGAGGTCCTCCACGGGCTGCAGGTGGATATCTGCTCCACCATGGACCTCCATGGGCTGCAGGGGACAACCTGCTTCACCATGGTCTTCACCAGGGGCTGCAGGGGAATCTCTGCTCCAGCGCCTGGAGCACCTCCTCCCCCTCCTTCACTGACCTTGGTGTCTGCAGAGCTGTTTCTCTCATATTCTCACTCCTCTCTTCTCCGGCTGCCGCTTCCCGGTTTTTTCCCCCCTTCTTAAATATGTTATCACAGAGGCGCTACCACTGTTGCTGATCAGCTCAGCCTTAGCCAGTGGCAGATACGTCTTGGAGTCGGCTGGCATTGGCTCTATCAGACATAGGAGAAGCTTCTAGCACCTTCTCGCAGAAGCCACCCCTGTAGCCCCCCCTGCTACCAAAGCACTGCCACGCAAACCCAATACAGCAGGTCTTTCTATTTTTACATTTTTCTGGGGAATGTTAAAATAACACATGACATAGGGAAAAACCCCCACAGCATGTCTCAGTATTAACCAGATAATTTACAATGTACAAGTATTTTTGAGGGTGTTTTTTTTATCAAATACTGTTTTCACTTTTTCTAGGCCTTCTGGATATTTTTGAATTCTGCTTCTTTAAAAAAAATTGCAACCATGCCATTCACCTCAGTACTCCTTGGAGCAAATCCTGGTGCAGATGTGCTTGTGTCAAACATTAAGCTCAGGAGAATCTGGGGCGCAGAACTGACCTTTTGCAGCTAAGGCCCATTTTGCAAACTGCACAAAAGCTGATGTCCATCATACTCATGGTCAATCAAACACTCTTCCAAAACTCTTCGGGAGAAAAATCATTTGCCTAGTGGTTTTGACCAAGTGAAAGGCCTTTTCCCCCCTTTTCATTTAAGAAAAAAAAATAATTAATTACAATGTACAGCCTACTGCCGTGTTCCTTTAAGGATGTTTTGGTTAACTCATCCCTACTGGAAATAATGCTTTTTGTCTATATTCCCTAATGTTTACATTTCAGAAATTTCCCAATGTGTGCTTCAAAAGTTTTTTTAAAATTAATATGTATTCTCAAGAACTATTCCCTGCTTAGAAGATTTTCTACCTGGCGTATCAAAGTGCATATGGATTTTTCAAAGAAATGAGATAGTGAGATAAAAGAGATATTTAAACGCTAGTTTCCTGAGTCACAGACATGACCTGTGTGTACATATTTCCAGTATGTGCTACTACCTGGTCCAAAAGCTGCCAGGTGCACAGTGCTTGCACATCATGCACAATTGTAAATGTCAGAAGAGTGCAGTATTCCTTAGAAGTGATTAGCTAACTGGATGGAAAAAAATGCATTTGTCTGTGCTTTTTGATCAGGCTTTCTTGTAACATATACAATGGTCCTTACTACTTCATGAAAGGGTCCTGTGCTATACTCAGAGCCATCTACCTTGTCACACTAAGTGGAAGATCTGGTTACCCAACACTGCAGAGCAGTAAGCATAATTACTCACATGTGTATGTGCTTTCCTAAAACCAAGGTCCCACAATATACCCGGAGGGCTCAGGCCATCACCTGATGAGTAGGTGGAGGCTTTGACCTTTCCAAGCAGTGGACAGATCAGGGATATCTGTGCTGCACCACTAATGTTCCCTCCTGCTCTGTGGACAGAGGGCTCATAGGGAAAAAAAAAGACGCCTAGCCAGGAGGAAGAAGGAAAAGGGGCTGTATATGCAGGCTCTGCTGGGGATCAGCTATCTTCTGCAGAAAGATGGGGCCCTTCCCCATCCCCACAAGGAGGGAGGGCAGAGGAGACACCGGGGCAGGGGCTCCCACTGCAGTAGATGCTCAGCACTGGTGCTGGTAGCTCTGGGAAGGGTTTTTGGGTTTTTTTTGAGAGGAGCAAAGTTATCCAAAATCATCTTGGCATTCTCATTGCTTCAGCAAGTGTGATGGGGGTGTTGCATAGAGGGCAACATAAGACCGCTCCAGAAGAGTCTGGGGCACTCAGATGGTGAAGGTCTAAGCCTTTAGAGGCAGAAGACAGCCCAAATCCTAGACCCCACTTCCTTATGAGCAAGAGGCAAGACCACAGACAAATGATTTACAGAAAGGTGGGGGGCATGGACCGTATAGTCCAGATAGCAGGCATAGAGCACACCTTTGCCCATGTACCAAACTCTAAGTTTAGGATCCTGATTCCTGATTTTGATCTTGATTTGGGGTATTTGGTTATAGAAAGTTATGACTTACTGTTTCAGGTCTGTATCAAGCATCTCTGGCACCTTTCACCTTCAGACATAGCCAATTTTCTCTCCTCCCACTTTCAAAGAAAATCTGAAGTCATTTCCTTAGGCGAGGGGCAGCATATGTTCAGATTGCTGATCACACAGGTCCAGCAGTTGACACTTAATATGCAAAGTAATTCTCACAGTAACTACTCATGAGAAGCTCCTTCCTGGCACAAAGCTCCTTAGCAAAGGATTAGCACCATGCTGACCTGATGCTAAATGAGAGTGCTTGATAATAAAGTTAAATAGAATAACTGTCTCTCATGCACAGCAGCGAGAAGTTATGGATAAAATAATAGGCTCGACAAAAATGTGTGTTTGCAAGAAAGACTGAATTTAAATATGCCTGCACAAGGTTCCTCTTTACAGCCAATGTGAATGGGATTATGATATGAAAGGTAAAAGACAGGAAAACATGACCATCTAGGCACTCTGTAGCTTTCTCCTTTTAATACATTATTTTTACAAGACTTAAGTTATCACTTTGACATTACTCAAAATTTTAGAGTAGTTCTAGTACAAACAAATGTCAGTCTACATCAGTCCTATTAACAATTTGATTCAGTACATTTAAAACAGGCTATTTCTGACAAGATTTCACTAGAAAATGAAAAACAATTGGGAAAAAAATACTTTTTCCTTCAGAAGCAGAAAATAGGCTTGTTTATCTGTACAGACATTTTAGTCTTCCAGAAAACCATGTAAAACTGTAGAAAATTCACATCTTGTAACAATTTAAGCAAACAAAAAAGATACGAATCTTCTTTGCAAGCTTTTCTTATCTTGGATTTTAAATAAAGAAACGAGAATTGCAAAAATGAGCAATGTTTTCATTAGATATCAGCAGGTTTAAATTTGAATGATTTTTCAACTACTCCTAAAACCAGACACTTAAAATTAGCAATCTCTTATAGAAAACGCTCTAGAGATTTTCAGCTCAAAATTAAAACAGTGAAAAAATCAATAAAGATACTACCCATCAGAACACTAGTACCTCTAAAAAAAATTTAGCAGGGAGCAATAGGAACCCAGGCAGATACACATCCAACTAGGCCCATTCTGCTAGATACCTTTAAGAAAAATGGCAGTAATTTTTTTCCCCACACTTTCCAGCCCTGCTCCTCCTCTTCACACTAGAAACAGTCACAAGTTTTCAAAATAATTTAAGATCTTATGTGTCAGGATTCCTTCACATCATTCATTATCATGTGATTAAAAGTCTGGGAGATATTCTTCCTGGTGTCAACTTTCTGCCTAAATGCAGAGCAACTTCATTTTACAACAGATAACATGAGAACAACCATCCTTCCCCATTCAATAAAGAGTTGAAGGATAAAGAGAGAGCGGGTTCTGTATATCTGGATGCAAAGCAAGGTACTCTGATGCAAGACCCTGCCATCTCTCCCCTGCACCAAAATGCTTAGCAGGTCCTCCTCATAACTGCCTAGAGGGCTGCAGTGTTTGTTCCCTGGCACACTGTATCAAAAATTTAAATGAATTGACTTAGAGGTAGGTCTTGGCTGCAAGAACTTTTTTGAACTGAAACACATCAGGGGGGAGTCATAGGAGCCACTTCACTGGCAGCAGGCAATGGGCAGCTGGGGTTGTGACTTCTTCCACCAGCACAGCCAGGCCCTGGAAGAGACTGTCGGCGGCTGAAGCCCTGAGACAAACACACATTGGGCTGGTGTGCAGAAAGCACATAGGATCACAGAAGCCGTTGGCTTTCTCCTGTGCCACGCTGTCAGACAGTCCATGATGCGCCTCAGCCATACACTGATGAACAACCCCACAAAGCCGCATGATGCATATGTTAAATAGCAGCAGAAGGGAATTAGTACTGCATGCTCGGCGTGAGGTTAAAAGGTTCTGGTAACTACAAGCATGAAATGATGTGCTGCAACAGTGATTTGCCCAAGCTCTGTAGTAAGCCTCCCTGCACACACTGGCAACTCACAGCAGTGTTGCAAGAACCCTAAATGCAAGGGAACACAGTGACATTCTTAGGTTTAGCGATTAAGGGAGACAGGTCCATTTCAGAGAGTGCTCCAGTATCTTGGTGGAGAGATCCCCACCTTCCCCTCCTCTCTAGAGGTGGAGAGGTCCCCACCTTCCCCTACTGACCTCTGGGTTTTTGATGAGCCCAGCTGGGACGGTTGCCATGGCTGTGCCAGATGCCAGGGACTGCCTCTCGGCCCCAGGGGAAACAGCAAGATGCTCTTATGGGCACAACAGGTCTGCCGGCACACAAATAAATTACACTATTAAGCCCACCCAGGAACTGCTATTTTCCCCCCGTTCCCTGGCTTTCGGAACATGCTGTAGCAGAGGTGATTTGGAGACTGACAGTGCTGTGAGCAATGCAAAATAGGGGTAGAAGGTGAGGTGCAAGGTACAACAGAGCTGGGTAACCAGCAACAGCCAACTGAGTCATGCAGACATAGCCCCCCTGCACTGCAGTCAAGATAAGGATTCATCTAAAAAGAGCAGAGTCCAACATTAGTTTGTTTCAATTGCTTATTCTTCAAGTAGTTCTCTGAGCTTCAATGGATTTGGATATGGCATGGGAGGCAGCCCAATTTACCTATTTTCTTTTCAGATTTACAGCTTGAGTTTGGACAAAATGAAAATATATAAAGGTACGTATTTTGGGCCAAATTCCTAATTCTCACTCACTTAACATTCAGATGGCTTCATGGGAGATGGAAGGAGTGGAGCAAGTGATGTTAGTTTCTAATATGAGTACATACAGCATGGCTTTTGTTCCTATAGCATATGGTAATAGTTTGTGGTTCAAGTAAAAGAAGATTGAGGACAATCAGGCTATTTAGCATTTTATTACTTGAGAAAGTGTGAACTATACAGCATTGTAGACTCTATTGTCTTCTTAGTGCTTTTCAGGAGATGGGAAAACAAAGTTTTGTATCCCTGTAAGATACAATCTTACAGTTAGAAAACTGTCCCTGATTGTTCATGAATTAAAGAAAGGTGAAAGACAAGCAATTCTCTCTCAGGACACACAGGCTTTAAAGTAGCATTATCTCCATTGGCAGATGAGGTGCTGCAGACAAAAGAATTTATAGAGGCTGATGCTAGGCAATCTGAAGAATCATAAGTGGGTTAGAAATGTCTTTTAAACAAAGGAGTGCTTGTGAATCCTTTGGGATACTAGCCACCAAAAATAGAAAAAGATGTAATTGGTTTGCAACTTCTTGCGTATTTTTATTGTAAAAGCAACTCAAACACTGGTGTTTCACACACCTATCTGTTACAAATAGTGCATGACCCTACCTAAGGTTATGGAAATTTGCTGATCTAGCCTTCTACTGAAAGCCTGGGCCAGAGAGAAGCCTCAGATTCTCAGCTTTCCAAAAGATTTTCTAAACACGTGTTCTGAATCTGCAGAATTTGGTTTCAGCTCATTATAAAACCAGAAGCCAACTGATGTTAACAGGTCTGCTCAGAGGCCTTACTGCCATAGGTTTTGCATTCTTTCAATTCATTTAGACTTAACTTCGATACACATGATTTTTAACTTTTATTAAGCATTAAGCGTTTGCATGTAAGATTTTCCGTTTCATTTGCAATGTCAGAAAGGACACCTGGACCAACCACAAGAGCTCTGAAAGTCACCATGGATAAGAGGAAAGGCTACAGAGGAGAACAAAAAGGAAGGAAAGAACTTTGTAGCCATCAGGGAAGCCTAAACAATGGGAATAGTATTGAGCCTGCATTAGTAAAATCTCATTATTTGTATCTCTAAAAACAGATTGAAAATACTGAACCACAAGGATTCAGTGCCAGTCAGATTCTGGCTGACTGAATCACACCAGCCTCAAAGAGGTACAACTCCTTTGTCCAAAAGCTGATGTTAAAACTGATCTTGTATTTTCCCATCTCCCACTCTTAAAATCTATGAATACTTTCCTTTCTTCAAAATAATAAACAATGACAAAAAATCTTTCCAAGCTCAGCAACATGCAGAGTAACATAATTCCCATCTAAAATAACACTGGATGAGCAGTGAACCTGGAGGATACACCTGGGAAACAGCAGAGGTACTTATTCTGCAATCACACCTATTTCTAGTCAAAATTCTGTGGGACAGAGATTTACAGAAACACTCCCCTGATCGGGTTGTAAGAGATTAGCTTCCTCTGGAAGGAGATGCTTTTTTGCCAATGACCAAGACAGCAATGTCAGCATGGAGAAAGCACATGACGTTACTGGCAGCAAGGTGTTTTTGTGTCAGCGTGCCAGCCTTCCTTGTTTACAGGCATGTGAAAGCTTCATGTTAGCACAGCCTAAGGCACTGCTGGGCTCTGCCTCAAGCCCTGCCACGCTTTTGCCTGCTGGCACAAGCTTTGCTAACATTTTATTTCTCTTCACTTTCCTCAAAGTGAGACCTTAAGCATTTTCCCTGTTTATTTCTGCTTCTGCCTATTCTAGAAACAGTTCTAGTACTCCACTTGCTTTTAGCACAGGGATTACAACAAATCACTATGGGTTTTCATTTTGAAAGCCATTCATTGAAGAACAGCCTTAGTTTGCTCTAATGCCTTTTTAAAAGCTTTGCACTTTTAGAGAACCTTCTGCCCCAACTTAAAATGCGTGCAAGACCATTTGGAGGGGTCTGTTTGAAACATAAGAGAAACTTACTCACTGTAAGTAAGTGCAGATCCTTACTCATTGTAAAATAGTGTGAATATTAACATTCGCAGAGTGATACAAACAGATGTAAACTGGTCGGTGGTATTGAACAGAAAGCAAGGAGACTATTTTAATCAGCCTGTCATCTCCAAGTCAAATTTGACGTTCTATTTGAAGATATCACCCAGGAAAACAGTGCCTCACTATACAGCATCGGGTGCTGGGTTCAGCACTCACTTGGGAAGCAATGGAAGCTGAGAAGATGAAAAGGAAAGCAGGAGAAAAAGCAATTGTTTGGAGGTGGTTGTTGGTTTGTTTTGTGGGCTTCAAGAAAAGAATTAATATTTACTGTTGATTTTTTTTTTTGGTTGTGCAAATCATCACTTGAAATACTATGTGAAATGCCTTATACAAAGAGCATAAGAGGCCCAGACCCCTTGGTAGCATCCTGTTTAAGCTCAGAAAGGGTTTTGTTTTGAGAGTTCAGAGCTCAGTGACATTTTTGAGGTCTGTATTCCTTCTCAAGTTATGCTCCAAAGAATGCCTAGGTTTTGGTGGTGAGATTATGAAGTTTGAAAATATGAACAATCAGCTGAGCAGAAAAAAGAAAAGAGAGCAAGGATTAGCTGTAGCAGTGACTCTGCAAATGGGGACCCTGCTGCAGTCCAGAGTCAGGGGAAAGAAAATTAGCGTGGAAAAGGGAGCTATAGGAGAGCTAAATAACAACCTGTGGAAACATTTTTGTTTACTGAAATAAAAACTGGGAGGGATAAGAGGTAGAAACTCCTCTGCGGTAAATTAAAAATACACAAGCTTGCTTCAAGTTACAAGGAAGTAAAATGCAGGAGCTGTGAATTCCAGAGAAAATGGTATTTCTGTATTACTTTAGCTGCAAGCTGGGTATCTTTTTTCAGAGCACCGAAGCCTTTGCAGTTTTAAAGCCTCACTCCCCTGCATCTCTGCTCTCAGGTGTTTTTCACTAGTGCCACAAATCTTTGAATTAACCAGAGAAATCTGGGAGGGGAGAATGACACCAGTTTTGCAAAGTACCATCATAATTCCTTGATTCACTCTTTTTAGAGCACTAAAATGCCATCATCATCATCCACTGAGGCATTTCAGACCTAGTAACTAGTGAGCCTGTGTCCAGGTCTAATCAGAGGCCCATTGAGAGAGGACTGAATGAGTCACCAGGTAGGGCACCACTACCTCCTCACAGTGGAGTAAACCAGCAGTTACCCCAAGATAAAGGCTAATCAGGTCTCAGTTTCCCCTCCCCTTCCACATCTATCAGATCTTGAAAGTTGGTGTCATTTCCTTTAATACATATTTGGAAAAAAAAAAGATCATTGCAGTAATCTCTCCTGATGTCTTGGTTAAGAAAGAGCATGGACTTTTTGCCCTGTTTCCTGCATCATGACTTTAACAGCTTTTAGGAAAGGATCTAGAAATGCACAATTCAACACATCTTCCACAAATGAAAAGCTCAAAGCCCTGAAGATGCTGATTTCTAAAAGAAGAATAGCGTCGATGATTGGGATTTTAGTTACATCATCAGAAAAACTGCACAAAATTCACACACTCCTTTGATACTGGTGAGGCTTCAGAGGCACACAGCAGCCAAGCCTATAACGTGTTTTCTATGAGTAGCCAGGAACATTCATATCTATTCCAAAACTCACTTCTCAAAATTACCGAAAACCTGCCAAGCTTGGAATCACTTTGGCTCCAAATGCTAAGCTTATTAACTGTGATACTAAACAGCAAACAAAATGTGTGCAATGAGATTTACCACACAACTCTTCAAATCACAAGAGCTTCTGGAAAGAGAAAAAGCCCTCTCTTCAAAATGATTTCCTTTTAGAGTTCAGCTCAAAAAAGCTAGCATTGTCCTCAATCTTTGAATACCAAAAAGTCAATACCAAAATATTTTCTAAACACAAACGTATATGATTTATGCTTGGATACAAAAATACATGCTTTACATAAGGCTCTCCCAGAAAACAAAGACAGTTTTACTGAAGTAAAAACAATAACAACAGGACTGTCTAGACAAGATGCTATCTGTTCGTTCTGTTGCAGTCATCATTCCAAATGTAATCACTACAGTTGTCTCCTGACAAATAATCCTTGATAAATAATTATGACTGTAAGGAAAAAATGTCATCTTACTTCTCCGTCTACATCTCTTATAGGAGAAACACAACGTTAAAAAAGAGGGAATGTGGGAAATTTATAGGATTTTTAATAAAAAGAAAATAAAGTATGAAATAAAATAAAAAAAATATTTATTTTCCTTACATTTGGATCTTCTGCCAAGCCAAGGAAGAGGCTCTAACCTCTAACCCCAAAGCTAATCATGGTGAAACTTCAGTGACCTGAAATTTAGAAACTGTACTCAAATATTAACCCTGTTTCTGTTCAAGGAATAACACAAGCCAACAGTGATAAAGAGACTAGCATCTTTTTGGTTTTTTTGTTTTGCTTACTCACCTTATTAGGGATTCTGGACACTTGCTCTACTAAGGTTTGGTACTTGTTCACTACTATTGGAAACGCAATTTACTTTGATGGGCACAAGCCCTTCATACCATATTGTGGCTTCAAAACAGCCACATCCACATAGAAAGATTAAAATACAATCACTGTATTAAAAACAAACAAACAAAAAACAAATAAACAAGAAAAACCCCAAACAAACCAACCAAAAACAACAAAATCCACAAAAACTCTTGGTTGCCCACAACCAGGAATACATGTTTTGGGATGCACCATCAGTAGAGTTTCCCCAATGACCACCATGAAAACCTGATCCTTCTAACGCCTTAGTAATGTGCAGCCTTTTCCCAGAAGAGTAAATATTAGCAGACGATTCCTAACAGCCTTGCACCACCCCTTACTCTGGTGTTTTCCCTCTTCTTTTCCCAACTTTTTTTCCAGCTCAAGTTTGTAAATTTTCTGCTCCTAGATTTCCTTCAGGCTTACATCAGTGTCCCATCAGCATGAGGCAAGTCATCCCACATGGCTCTATCTGGCCTTTCAGATTCAAAGGAAGCACTGCCCTTCCCCTTCTATAGCGGCTGGGGCAAAGGCAGCTTTTCATCCCTTGACCTGTTTGCAACATGCCTTGATAACTGGAAAGGAAACGAAATTGTCAGGAAGTTTTACAGGAGTTGGAAAATAGAAAGGAAAAGAAGTCATAGAAAACAGAGAGAGAGAAGCCAATGCACCGCCACAGTGCAACCAAAAAAAGAAAAAATCCAACTCACTGAACTGCTGCATCCTTTAAAAATAGTCATTTTTTCCAAGTACAGACAAACTGAAGTAAACCAAGTACAAAGCTCATGATCATGGATATGAAATTCACTTCAACAACTAGATCACTGAGCCAAAAAGCAGCATTGCCAGTAGCAGGATCCGATATGTACTTTGGATACAAAATTATTAGAATATTACTGGATAGCCAACACTTGTCTGCTGTCCTGAATTTCATGAAATTAATTTAATTTTCTTGCTATTGAAAAAATAGAAGTTGGAAGTTCAGGATATCTAGAGCTAGTCTTAAAAAAAAAGCCAGTGCATGGTTGATTTTTTTATTTGAAAACACTCTAATGCATGTGTGCACACCCAAGACTGCAGAACCCTCATGGAGTTAAATGTGGCAAGGATAGAAGCAATGCCTCTTTAGGCTTCTTATACATTCTTCACCTTAGCACCTAAGAGAATTCTGGTTTAGAAACTACAGAATTATCAATCCACACTATCCTAAACTCCCCCTATAGCAAGTAATCACTGGATAACACACTGAAGTAAATGGAAATTAATTTTCTAGTTGTTCAAATTTCAGCTTATGACTTTGGCTTCAGTAGACAGCCCTGTCCTTGTATCTTAAAGAAAATTGGCTCCAAAATGCATGCTTTTTAAGCTGGGTCTTTACAAGCAGTTATTGATTTGTGGTTCTTACAATTTTCTTTCTGTTGGAAATACGTTTCCAATAGCAAGTTGGGAAATATCCATTTTAAGAAGTTTGGTTACGGTCAGAAGATTGACATTGTAGAAATATCATCTTGATTCCATAGCTGGTTTGGGGGGAGCTATGATTCTGAGTTGCACAGGGTGAAACAAGCATTTATTTCTGTTTGCATTGCCAGGCCTTGGCTGGAACAGGAGAGGTAGCTGACACTAGGAAACATCGAGGCAGTTAGCAAGTCAGGCTGAATAGTCCTTATTACAGTCATACAAAAAGCAGAAGGAATATCTTTGGCATTTCAGACACTGGAATGAGATTTTGGGCTGTTAGATAGTGTGCTACATACCCCTGTTTGCAACTTAAGAGACTGTTTCATACAAATGAGAGTGAAGGAGAACAAACAGAGCATCGCACTGCCATTTTCACAGGGATATTTTCTAACTGTAATTCCACTTGACAGTTTAATACTGGCAGAAGTTTTAACTGACACCTGTTCAGGGAGATTTCTCACATTGACATGCAGCATATAGCTGCTTGAAACACTAATGAGATTGGTCTTCTGGAGAAAAAAATCTGAATTGCCGATTGTTCAGCACAGACTTACAAAGGTAAATGGGAAGGCTCCTTATTTTTCAAAAGACACAAAGAAATTAAAACAGTAGCTGTGGGTAACAACATTTTGATGCAGCTTCAAATATAAATCTGCCTTTTTTCCAGACATAAAATTTTTGTAATTTGTTCATCTTGCATAATAATTATTTTGCCACTTGTTTCACATGAATCAAGGTCAGATTCTAGTTGTTCTTTCTTCATGAAGAATGTGACTCAATGACTAGGGCAGGGGACTGGAAGTCAGAAACTCTGGCTGGGAATTTTGCCAGACTCCCAAAGCTACCTATCATCTTGATTTCATTGATGACTACAAAGAGAGATTTATGCAAGATCTGATGCCTTTCTGGAATGACACAAAGTGATAGCTATGGCAGCAGCTTGTGAATGCTTACAAATACTTAGCTAGAAGTTTACTGTGCACATAAAACAGTCCTGCATATTTCTATAGGCTGGTTTTCATTGTTTCAGTGTGATTATAAAAAATCCTGTTCTGTAGCTTAACAAGTTTTGTTTCAACTGGTAAAAGAAATTTAAAAAAAAGCAACAACAAAAAGAACCATGTTAGATGTCCCCAACAGCACAGGTTCACAGGTCCAGGATAAGCCAGAATCAGGCCAGCTAGAAAGAGGGGAAATTTTGATCCAAACATAGACTTGAATCATAATTTGGCCTGAATTAGGATTTCAATGCATAAATTTTACTACTTCAAAATTTGTTTAAAGCCAAGTGTATTTCCAAAACAGACCTGAAGTGTAGCATTAATCACCAGCCATATCTAGACTACAAAACAGCTTTGTTAACATTACGCAAATAACTTCGCAACACCCAGGTACTTGGATACTTAGTACCATGCCTGGAATTGCAGACAACCATGCATTCAATTGGTATTTGAAGTTGGTGAATCCTGTCACCAACTGAAAATGCCACAGCTTAGCGATCACAGCTATGGGCAGGCAGGAATACAGTGCAGGTGGGCACCTTCGCTGATGTCTGTGACACTTCCCAGCTTCCAGCATGGGTGTACTTGACTACATACATATCCTGCTTACTCAATTGTATTACTCCCAGACACCTGTATAATTCAAATATTTGTATGGCATCATTTGAAAAAAATAACAGTTCAACAGAACAGAAGTCAGATAAAAGTCATAAAAGCAGGGGGTCTAGCTAGCTACAGTCAAAACATTTTAAAGAAATTAGCATTAAAGTAGCTTTTTGACAAAGCTTACAATCTACATTTAATAATTTTTTGTCATTATTGTTACAATTTAATGAGTTTATCCAAAGGTCACTGAAGTCAGTGGGAGTCTTTCCATTTACATCACCAGGTTTTGGATTTGGCCAGCAGTTTGAGAAGTACTTTGGGATACTTTTGGATGAGAGTATCTGCATAAATGAAAGCTCAAGTATCTAGTATAGCACTATGAATTTTGAATGGCAAAGAGTCCTCAGACAAGGGATGAAGAAATCTGATTACATATCTGTGGAGGTGTAGCCACTTTTGTATTTTTAAAAAAATATTGTCAGGAAATATAATAATTATTTTGTTGAAACAGCATTATCTCAAACAGGAAATTGCATCCACAGATTTGGAAAGAAAGAGAAAGAAGTTAAGTGACAGTTACTAGCACTGATGGACTTTAGAAAGCTCACATTCCCAAGTGGAGATACAGTTATGCAAATATAATATCCAGTAGCTTCAAGTATGGTTGTGCCCCATTGAAAAAAGGCAAAACTTATTCATAAATCTAAGAACATTCTCATGTCACCTTTTAAAAATGATTTGGTGAGATTTGGCTGAATCTCTAAGACCCAGAAAATTCAGTAGAGCAACACCATCAACACTTTTCGTTGCTATTCACAGTGACAAAGTGAAATTCTAAATAAAAAAGGGACATAACTAGATAAAAAAATCATGGTTTATATAAGATATTTTAAACTGGGTTTCCTTTGACATTCATCCATTCCCACAATTAAGCAGATCAATGTTCTTTATCTGTCAACAGAATCTGTCACCTTGATGCTAAATCAAACATATCCACGTGTGTTTTCCCCACAGTAAGCTTTAGAAAATACTGTGAATTTCAGGGTGAGTAGAGCTGAGTTACACAATGTGATCCTAGGTTACATTTACATTAGTGCGTTAGGAGTGGATTAGAAGATCAAAGCAGCCAGTGTCAAGAACTATACATGTGCACTATAAGCATCTCAGAAGCTTTACGTCAGAGTAGTTCTAGTGTGGTCTCTGAACTGTACTGTACATGTAGTTCAAAGGATAATTATGCTCTAAACCTTTGTTTTCTTGGATACAAGACCCTTCATGGATCAGTCTAGGTAGCGCCATTGTCTTTTTGTCTGTCTCATACAGAGAACACAGCATACCGCTCAGCGCCTGACACTGTCACCTACCCAAGGCCTCACAAATGTATGCAGATCTCATTTCTGTTCCTGATTTTGCTCCTGTTCTATTTTTTCCCCCCGTACAAAAAAAATACTACTACTAACAATAATAATAAAAAAAGAGTGCCTGAAAGCAGAATCCTCAGTATATGCATTGAGAATCCTACTATATCAATATGACTAAAAACATATCTGAAAAATTAGTAGGACTTTTAGCCTAATAAGAGACTTTATTAGACTAAAAAAATAGCCTTTTAGGGCATGCAAAATAAATTCCATGGATTCCCTGTACATTTTCAAATACTTAATAAACTGCCAAGAAGAAAATAAGAAAGCATGAGCACTGGGCAAAAATCTCAGGTCCAGAGAAATTCAGATCACAGATCTGAGGAATCCCACGTAAATTCACTTTATATTGATGACAAAAAGAATTATTTATCCCACAGAAATTCACACTATATTTAATGTCAAAAAGAATTACTTAACTGGGAGTGTTAAGTCCCAACCTGACTTAAGTAAGGACTCTCATCTCTTCCTCGTTAGCCTAAAAGATCTAGAATTAAGACACTTTCCAGCCAATGAAGAAAAATAAAAAAATCCACTTTAAGGTCTTTGGTTTAGCTTTATTTTCCCCCAGAAAGAAGAGGTAATTTATTTTGGCCTGCTTATTCCAGAGGAGAACTTCTTAACACCTCTTCGCACATCCTCTTCATCCTAGACTCCTACCATGACTCTACTCAGTTGAAGCAGCAAGTCACTACCTAGCCCTAGCTCGTTAGAAGTTCCATCACACTGAAGTTGTTTCCAAGGAATGCTGAATGTACAATGAAATAAGGCTATTTACCAGCTGTTAATCTTTGCAGTGAAAAATAGTGTGGAAGGAATTGATTTTTCCAGCTGATGACTAGGTGGTAATTTGTCAAACATGCTTGACAGAGGAGACGAAGGGGAGAGATATCCAGGTAGCACTTCCTTGCTAATAAAAATCTGTAATATATTAGTGCTAGGGAGTGGCAGAGAAAGAAATATTAAATGGCAAGAGGACGGGGACATCTTCAGTAATTTTATCTCCTTCGGAAATTATATGGAAAGACTGAATGCCTAGAATCAGGGAAAATTGGCTCTCTCTTTCTAGCTAACTGCCTGAGCATTATATCCCTGAGCACACTTCAGTACCTCCCTTTCCAGATGGGAAAGGGAAGCTGCACCACTCAAACTGATATTTGTATCACCACAGTTCCCCAGACTTTTCCCCCCATGTTATTCACTTTACTGTCTTCCGCTGCACTTTCAACAGTCTCTCACGTTCCCACCTGCCCCCATGCTGAAGTTTCCTTACACAACCACACACAGCAGCAACCCCTTTTAATTCCTCACTGTTTTTAACTCCCACCATGGCTGAGGAATGGTTTCGACCCCTGCTTCCTCAGCCACTTCCTCCCAGGATGCTCCCAAAGGTGTGCAAGGGTGGACCAGCCAAGCCACCCACCCGCCTGGTGTGCAGCAGGGGCAGAGGCAAGGTCACCTCAAGCAACACCGGCCCCCGCTGACCCACCAGCGGCACACTCAGCTGAGACACGTGCACACACCGTGCCAATGGGAGACTGTAATGCCTGGCAGTGCCACAGAGGTGGGAATCTGTCCCACGCTTATCCCTGCTCCACCTCACTGACCCACTGTCACTCTTTTGTGCATTTATTTCACCCACAAAAGTCATTGTGCTGATTGTGGCAGTGCATTCCTTCGCCCCTTCCTTTTTCTGGGCCACTCTATGATCTCAGGAATTCCAGCTAGGCCTTAGTGCCATGAGTTGGGCGGTTAAGCATCCCTTGACCATACAGAAACCCTTGCATGGAGAAGGTGGGGAGTAGCACTGACTGCATCAAGCACTCCTACTACCCAACTCAAGGCGGGTAACGAGAGCGGGAATAATCAGTCATTCCCTGACAGCCCTGGAACATCCCTTACCTGGACTGTAGCCTGAGTGGAAGGGTACCAGTGTTGCTGGAATTGCAGTAACTTTCCAGTAATTTGCTGATGACTAAAGCCAATCTTACAAACCTATAAACGGTGGTCCCAAGTGAGACCCTTTGAGCTCTCCTGGACCACAGCAGGCTGTGACCAGCATCTCCCTCCAAGTTGGATGCCTCTCAGAGTTTCACAGACTCTCCAGTTTGTGAAATTTGGAGGACCGTCGCCGAAAGCTGGCGACGGGATCTGGGCTGAAACCCCCTCCTCCTCGAGGCTCAACCCTCAACTGTTGAGAAATGCTGAGACATTTGAAGTGAGTATTTCATGGAACTCGAGGGGAATTTTTAACAGGTATACTTTTATATATCTATCTATCTTTGCATCTGTGTGTAAATCAATTTGAGTACTCAATAGCAAGTATAATACTATCATTCTAAGTCTGTAATCAAGCCACTGTTGTGATTGTAGTAAACTCTATCAACTCATTTTGCAAACTTTAAACTAATCCATGATTAAGATGTGCTAAGATTTTATGATTTACCTTAAACTGTGAATGAAATTTAGATTGCTGCTAAATACATATAATTCTTTAGATATAAACTGTTGACCAAATCTGAGACTAGAATTAGACCTAGCCACACCTAAACTCCTCTCTGAGAAGGAGTTTAGAAAGCAAGGGAGTCTATTCTGAACCTCATGACTCAACAGGAGGGTATTCCTTACTCTTTGTATCTCTTCCACTAGACATAAATGGTTGTCCAAGTCTGGCACTAGGAGTGGACCCAGCTGGTCTTCTCTGAACCTCGTGACTCAACGGGAGTATTTCTTTGTCCCTTGTACCCTTCCTTTCCTTTAGACATGAACCGTTGATCAAGTCTGAGACTGTCTGGATTCAGCCACACCTAAACTCCTCTGAGAAGTTTAGAAAGCAAGGGGGTCCATTCTGAACAGGGAGGGGTCCTCTTTACCCTTTTCTTTCTCTGGTCTCTCTGTATAAATCATTCTGATTCAAATCTAATTTGATTTTCCTTTATATGATTTGAAAGTAATAGAGTGAACCTCACCATCGAATTCTGTTAAGTTGCATTTTTATAGACTTCTATTAAAATCGCTTTTGACAATATCCTTGACGGTGATTCTTCAAGTGGCCTAAACCACTCATTTGCGACACTGATGTATTTACCTCCATTCTTTGCAAAGCCCTCCTTGCTGAGGGTGAACCGCCACCCACACCGGGGCTCAGCACCGCTCCCTGTGGTCCATGTGGGAAGGAGGCTGACGGGAAGCGCTGACAGCAGAGCGGGTGGGCAGCGGAGGCTGTCAGTGGCCCTGCTCCCAGCCGGCCGGGGAGGCAGCCAACTCCCACCATCTGCAAGAGCAGGTGAGGGCCAGACTGCCCTATAAACACACAGCAGGGAAATCAGGATGAAGCACCGCTCTGAGGAATTCGCTGAAGTCCAAACCCCCCGGAGGAAGTGAGCTTGAGCATAGAAAACACAGATCTTAATAAACCCTAGCAATTCATTTGAAGAGACTCAAGGGAATTTATAGGCAATGTATGGCAACAAATCTTGTTGCATGACTTAACATTTCTTCCTAGTATTTTGTCCCCTAGAGCATAACCACATATTAGTATAGATACCAATGCAATTTAATCCAAAGTAGTTTAGAAAAATAAATAAAAGGATAAGAGTAGTGTTTGTTGACTGCTTCCTTTTAACATCCGTTTTGCAGATTCTTTTTCTTGTCAGTGCTTATAAACTGTGTTACCTACGAAGAGGTTTTTATATAGGTGAACTCACTTAAATTCAACAGGAGGGCACGAGGCAACACTGCACTGAGGAACTGGATATTATCAGATAGCTTTCAATAATTCAAATCTTAATCGTTTCATAAAAGATATTCTTTCTTACCCTCAATATTCTGAATTTAAATCTGCTTACTTTGATTATTGAAAATTGGCCTCTGATCAAATAAATTTTAGAAGCAAATAAATTTCTTCCTGTTTTCTCTATATAAACAACAAGATCTAGAGGTATAACCAAGGCCAGCTGCAGGCATAGACAAGGTAGGTAATGCAAAGGGGAGTAACCTGTTCGGGACAGCAACATGGACATGGCTCTGGTGTCCGTTTTGTCTCTTGCAGAAGAGAAACTTGCTCTGGCTGCCATTCATACAGAGGCCAGAGCAGGTAAGTTGCTGGCTGTTCCCAGGAGGGGTAGCTTCACCCAACAGCATCTGCTGCCTGCACCATCCCTGTGCCGGCAAAAGGGCAGCAAGTCCAACTCTCCAGAGTTTTGTCCTTTCCTGTGATGGGAGCAGCCACACTTTAAGCACTGATGCTTGGCACTGAGAATAGGTGACTAACAAAAACACCATGTTACCTGATACCAGGACATAAGAGCAAAGGTAAAAGAAAGATGAGACCTTGCCTCACATGGACCACCTCTCCTCAAGCCTTGCCTGTCCTTCCTCATGACCAGCTATGCCTTTAGGGTTAAACCTCTCAGTCTTCATTAAAATTCATCATCCCCACACCATCAGCTGAAGGTTTGCTTTTCGTTGCTAGTGCTGAGGGTTAGTCCCCTTCTGACTAGTAGCTCACCACAGTGGTTATGCAACAGTGATGCTGTCTGCAGCACACAAGCGGAAGAACCTTCTGCTTTACTTTGTCCACAGAGCTACATATAGTCAAACATGGCCATGTTGTGCCTATCTTTGAGGTCAGACAAATTCAGGGATTTGGGCGTCCTGGCTTTGTATCTGACAATTACAGGAGCTACCTGCAAAAAAAACCTCCAAAGTCCCAGATGACTTTCTGCTGGTCTGCAAGCAGGCACCTTTCCCCACCTAGCCTCTCCTTCACCCAGCACACCGCTCCTGGCTCTCCCCTCTGGCTGAGCAACCCACACTTCTGACCAGACCACAGCATTTGGCAGAGTATGGGGCACGTTCGACATCCATCTGGGAATGTAAAGAAGTTGTGAACGGAAAGACAGTTTCCCAGTACAGTATTTTAAATGCTGTTATGAGCCCAGAGTGACTGTGTCTGGGATTTTTGGAAGTGTAAGATACAAATCCAGAGTTTGTATGCAGATAGGTAAAACAGACAGATTTTAAAGCTGGAGCTAGCAAATCAAGTAGAAAGTAACACGAGATTCACACTGGAATTTAACTGTACGCCTCTTGATGTGAACAGCCCTGTCATAATTTCTCCCTAAAAATAAAAGCATGATTCTATATAAAAATCTGAACGATACCAAGTTTTAACGCTGAGAAGCACAGTGATTTAACAGGTTGGAAGCTGGCAGTCACCTGTTTGATGCCATTTAAGTTTCTCAACCTTAAGTTTCAGAGTTTTGACTTTGAAAGTACTCTTTCACAAGAAAATAGTTCCACAAGCTCTGTATTTCAGTTGGTCAAACAAAAAATTGTCATGAATGGTAGCAGATCATCTCATATAGCATTAGATCCTAATAAAAACAGCATAAATTCAGACAGGCCTTTTGCAATCACTGACCATTTGAAACCTTTTTTGGAATTTAAATAAGTCTATGTTATGCATTCATATTCTCCATGTGTAGCAAGAAACTACTGCAGGTATCTCAGAGCACAAAAATCCAACAGCATAAGGAACAGGAGTGTTTCAAGGCCATACTTTTAACTGCAGCCAAAAAAGAAAAATACAACAAACCTGCCCAACACCAAAATATAATACTGTATGTTGACAATTCTGCACTGAAGAAGTTTCTATTCTTTAGGGTTATGAGTAAAGCACTCTCCTTCCTTTTTTATTAAGCAAGTCCCTTTTTGTTTCCAATCAAAACTACTTGTTACCATAGTTGTATAATAAAACTAGAGAATACAGTTACCCCACCTTTCTCTATTTACAAATTTTTTTCTTACGCTCAGCCCTACTCCTAGCCAAGGATGATCACACACCTTAAGATGACAAATAAGGTAACTTAATCAGAGAACGTAGCTACACTGGCATTTAGGCCTACTTTACAGGAAAAGGGAAAGTCAAGGCAGAGACATACAGCGACTCTCCTGCTGTCACCCAGCCATCAGATTTTCCACGTGAAAGGCAACATGCTCCATTCCTTGTCCTTTGTTTCAAAGTCTGCCCAGAATCCAACCCTCCACCTTAGTTTCCATACCAGAAGTTCAAGCACAAGCGAAGCTGATGTAGCTGCACTCTGAGGCAATGCAGCTCAGGTCAGTGAGAAAGCAGAGGCACAAAGGGGAGAGCTCTGCAGGCTCTATCAGGTGATGGATGTGTTGTAAACAAAGATAATAGAAATCCTAAGTCTGGGTAAACACTCGGGCGTTAGCAGCAGGCAAACAGGGAAATATCTTTCATGACTCATTTTCTGTCTGCATTACTGGCAAAGCTCTATTGTGTTTTCAAAGATGCAAAGCATCTTCACAGATCTGAGGGACTGTATAAAGGGAAGAATCTGTAGATAAAAGATTATTTGCTTTTAAAGCCTTAAAAATATCAGAATGCCAAGATTTAGCTGCTTTGTTATACTGGGAAATCTGGTGAGAAGACAGGGAATTGAAGACAGGAACCATGTACTTCTTAGCTGGTGAGAGGAGTAAAAAAAAAATTTTTTTTAATGTTTCCTCCCTCTTATCCCAAGAAGAGGCTCACACTGACAATTCTACGCTTGAAAAATCTCTTTCACTCTCAACGCCTCAGCTTATAGTCCAAATCTAAATCAAGACCAGGCAAGGATTTTAAGAGGTCCAAACTATATAATTTTCTTTTTTTTTTTTGAAAAGGATCAGAAACTCTAAATATTTTTCTATTATAATGCAGATAAAACTGTTGGAGGGAGCAAGGGAGGGAATGAGGGAAAAGGAAGAGACAAAGTGAACAAAAGTGCATTCCCACTCCCACTTGGAAAGCTGACTCTGCTCTTAGAAGTTAGGACACTACACATGAATGCCAGGAGATCATTGGGATTAGGCTTGACCACAAGACTTCCAGAAACAGCTCTTCAACAAAGTGTGCGCCTGCCTACAAATTGCAAAGCAGTGGTAGGTTAAGATGTAAAAGCAGACCATAAGCATTCACCTGGGTTGAGGTATTCAAGTGAGAAGACAAGCTAACTGCAGCCTCCAAATCCTCTGCACCATGCTATTGAGACTGAACCAAATATTTTTGCTTAAATTTGATTCCCTGTGTCACATTTACTTAGTACTCGATCACTGTACTTCATTCAACATCAACAAGTATCTGCCTCTCAACATTTGCCCTGTATTTTGGTGACAAAGCACCATTTATTTTGAACAGTCTCTCAAATCCAAGCATTTCATTGAGAAGTCTGCTTCAGCAAGTTTCCTGTGGAAGGTTTCGAAAGTCAAAAGCTCTTGTGTCACACAACTATCATACAAGCTCCTCTACTGGATGTTTCAATGCAGTTCTGTTTTGCAAAACTACATCACAGGGTTGGTTTGATTCTAATGCAAAATAAGCGTATTGAAACTATTCAAATTTCTGCAAAACATCCAGTCCCCAAGTGGTCAGTCCTGAGGCCACAACAGCACCAATAAGCAGTGGGTAACTGGAATGACTTCTGCTGAAGTATTAATACAGAGTGCAGCAACACCACCGCTGGCTGACATCCAGAAGCTCAGATAATTATCTCTCTTACCAAAGCCTAAGTTTCATCTGAAGGTAACAACCTGCTTCAATTTTATATTCTGCTGCAAAGATAGATTCTAGGCAGATGTTGCTGGAAAACAAGATTAAGAAGCAGAAGGTCAAATAGCAGAATAAACAACAGCATCCTACACCCTACAAACTAAACAGCAGCACAAGAATACTAAAGCAGCATTCTGTGCTTATTATCATAGCATCTGCAAAAAGCAAATCCCAACCTGGTCTAAATCAGGCTGCCAGAGACATTTAACATGGGGATCTAGCAGAACCAAAATACAAATTATTACAGTGATGATTTGGATAAGACAAAGAACAAGTATCAATCTTTGTTCAGAATTTTTCTATGGCACATACAGTGCCTGATATATTGTGAGCATAACAGAGCGAAGTGACCCAGGGAGTAGCTTGCCTAGCAGTGTAATTTTTTTCTCACAAGCATCCCCCTGTCCCCAGAGCATAATAACAACTTTTCCTCTATAAGTTTAGAGCTTTCTTTGCAGCTGCAAAGTCGAGGAAAATAAATATTTCACAACCTTTTTCACAAGAGAGTACAATTTTCTTTGTATTTAAAAAGATACAAGCATCCCCCTATACATTGTGAATGACATGTGTACTAAATAAGGAAACTGTTCAAGTGGTTCTTGTTATGAAAGCCAAATGTAACCACTCCTTTAATTATAAATTTAAAATGCTGAAAGCCTCTGTAGCTAGATGAGCTAAAATGCATTGTAAACCATTGAGACAACAATGAGACAGTCACAATATTTTGTAGAAAATGCCCCTTAGAAACAGCTTTCTCCCTGTCTTATGTCAGTAATCTACCAGGAATGTAAAAAATGCAAGAAAATAGGAATTTTAAAAAAAAAAACACAGAAGTACTGATAAAACAGCATGCTATCAAGATGAGTGGATGGATTAGCAGGCAGAAATTCTGAAGACTGGAAAAATAAATAATTTGTTTTCCCCACAAATAACTCCTCACATGACATTTCACTTGTCCATCTGATAAACTGATTTGCAGCAGTCTCTCATTCATCTGGTGTCTGCTGAAGTCCACTGTATGGCCTATATACAGAATAATACTCGCTAATTTGAAGTTGATCCTGCAGTCTCACAAAGAGCAGACACTGAAGGAGTGGTGTTGAGTAATTTCCCAGATAAATGGCTTTGCATGACTTACAGGTAACTGTAATCTGTCACAACTCAGGCACCTTTGAATAAGATGAAGTACAGGGCAGGAAGACAGAGTATTAGTCTAATCCTACTTAACCTTAAAACTAGCACTACACAATTTACCTGCTCTTGACCACCACCCCCCCCCCCCCCATCTCCTCACTCCCACCAATGTCTCCAAACCTGCAATTTGTCATCCAAAGGGCTCCTTGGTGTGTGTCTAATCATGGGCAGAAGTCTTTTTCTGTGTTTAACAGAAACAAAATAATCTATGAAGTTTCATGGGAAAAATTGGGGGCCGCTTGAAGAGATTGTGGAGTTATACTTGAAGTAATGAGAGACTATTTCGTAACTAAGTCATTTTGTTTGGGCTTAAACTTATAGCTGAAACACTGTAGGGATAGTTACTTGTGTTAGCTAAGGAAGAAGGCTTAGTTTAAGTAAAATTGGTCAAGATCAGAGGCAGGATGATACTTGTAGGTTAAAGTAATAACTTCTATTGAACAAACCATATGATTGGAAAAATAAGCCTGAAATAGAAGCAGCAGCTTTCAAAGCTAAATGCAAGCTGAGAAATGCATTGCTTGGAGCTTAGCTAGAAGGATAAGTGCAAGAACATTTTTTGAGAGCAAAGGTAGTTAGCATCCCTGTGGAATAAAGTGAGATGATGAGGGTGAGGGAGAAAGAAAACTGATACAGTAATTTCACCCTCAGGGGAACAAAGGCTGGTCGTAAAGATAAGTAATGTATCTCCTGTGGACCACATAGCTTTTAATGTGCTATGAACCACTCAATAGAGTCCATATTTCTGGAATCTAGTAGCATCATGAATTTTAGCTTTTAGGCTGATCTTTGGCTATTTTTGTAGTAAAAGACCTACAGGTCTGAGGACTAGGACCAGAGAGAGCGATTGCTTTGTACAGAACATTTACTCATTGTCAGTAGGTGTTTTTCCCCTTTGCAGACTGCCAGTGAGAGTTTGTTCTGCTGCAGAACAGTTGCTTAGCTTCACACCTACTGCAAGAGCACTTCGGGTACATTCCTGGAAAGGCAGATGCAGAATCTGGGGATGCCAATAGCATTTCTGTAGGGAGTATTTGCTGTTGTAGAATAGCAGAGATGAACAGGAAAGTTTTTTCTCAGTCATGTTTCAGGTGTGTTATGAGGTATAGAGACCTTTGCCTGTGCTGAGGTTAATGCAAATAGGGATTTGTGTGTAGTCCAGCCCAGATGGTTCTGGGAAGCTTTCTTCCCATACAGGGGCTTCTTTAGTACTGTTGGGAATGCTTAATGTGTTTCCATGCAAGTAGCAGAGAAGGACAGTATATGACAACCAGAAGTATAAGACAAGAACTTATTTTATGCTGAAATAGTTCCTTATAATGTGCAAGCAGCTCTCTCAAAAGCCTGCATCTTCTTCTAGGGGACCATTCCTTATGGGTAAAAATCCCCTTCAGTTTACATCTTGATGGCTTTCCTTAGAGCAGAGGCAGGGGTATCTGAACCTCAACTATAACTTGGTACCTATCATTATAGCTGTCAAATTTAATAGCAGCGGCTGAGTGAGCTGTCAATCTTCTTTATAGGTAGCTATCTGTACTTTTATGTGGTTGACTGCATCAAGAGAAGTCACATGGACATAGAATCAACTTTCTATCCCAGATTCAGCAGTAAGGAAGCTCCAGTGTCTGTTCCTACAATAACACTACCTTCATATGATGTTAGATGCAGTGTGGGCTTGGTCATACAGTTGTTAAGAAATGTTCTTCCAAGCTAGGCCATGACAAAATCGATAGTGTGGTGCCAGTGGAGACAACTAGTTACTACAGTGTAGGAAGGAAGATTTAATATTTTCTTTTTTAATAGTTGCTACAAGTGGAGATGAAGTGGATAAGATCGACAATAGCTTTAACCCAGTAATCTGAATGCTGTCTCTCTTGTAAATACGCAGACAATATCTGTCAGCACAGTCCAAGGTGTTAGCATGAGGGCTAATGGAACTAGGCATATACAAGAGTAAAACTGTCAAGGCAAGCCTGCCTTAGATGCAACCCAAGCGCAGTGACTTTTCTTACTCTTGACAAAAATCCAGTCATTCTTCAGCACAGAAATAAGATTGGAGAGATGCTCTTGTCTTCTTTTTTAGACTGAAGAAAAGGTTCCAGGGCATTGTGGCATGTTAGTCCTGCAGTTGTCCCTCCAATTCTCCCAGAAAAAGGGGTCTAAAATCCAGGTGCCAATGAGAGACACTTACGTGTGAAGGGAGAGCGAGGGGATTTAAATAGAACCTGCTAAATGGTAGAGCACTGCTTAGCTCAGTAACATGCAAGTCTAAGTCTTGCATTCACTGTTGCAGAGTTCCAGGGGAAAATAGCCTGGGTATTTTCAAGAAGCTATGGTTTAGGGGCTTAATACTACTGGTTTTTCATCTCAGACTCACTGGCACAGACATCATGCTGAGCTCCAAGCCTTGGTGTCTAAGTGGAAATAGCTAACAGAAGACAGATTTGAATCCTTTGTTTGAGTATAGGAACATTGTCAATAGTAGCATTCAATCTCAAAATGTGTTATTAATATCTGAGCTAGGAGTAGTTTTTGTTTCATGATTAAAGTGCATGAAGTGTTATACCCAACTGCTTCATATGGAAGCCATGCCAGAGCTAGACTTGACTGGCTGTGCAACTGCTCCAACAATCACTTCTCTGTGTTTTAAATTCAAATTGCAAATCAAGGGGAACATTTTACTAACATTACCACTTATGTTATATGAGCCCCTTTAGGAGCTGTCTGTGAGTGCAGCTTCATTTACAACAGCAATATCTCTGTCTAAGTGCACTATTTGGCATCAGAACCAGTCTGAATTGGCATTTAATAGAGTTATCCTGAGAGGACAGAGCAAGGCTTGAACTTGATCTGTTAGGAACTAACTTCACTCTTCTTTTCCTTGCTCTGTGCAACTGCGTAATTTGCACGCAGCTACCAGAAGGAATTAGTCTATAATTCAAGCTGCAAACGCTATGTGTCTACATATGCCAACAGCTCGGTGATCAGGTCCTGGGAAGACACCTTCTCCTGACTTTGCATTAGGATAGTGCCGGAGAAGTCTTAAAAGGAATAGGCAATGGAGAGGCCAAGGAGATCTCCTCCATGCATTCTTGATCAAGAAGGGCTTGAATTCTGGATACTAGACCAAGACACCACAAACAATTGAGACAGTATCTGCTGAGAAACAGAAAGTCATTCTGCTTCTAACTCTAGATTAGTTTATGTCAAAGTTGGCCTCCTACAACTGCATGCCATCTCTCAGTTAGCAATAGTTACACAGAAAGTGGATCCCAGCTGACAAGACCAAGATTACTCTTCAAGCAGAAGTTGAACATGGCTTAATGAAGATGCAGGTCTTATCAGCAAAGGATCTGTGTTTGCAGATGTAGGAACTATGCTTCAGAGGAAACGAATTGCTCTGATGCAGATATTAAGAGTCTAAGCTAGAACTTGGAGGCAGCAGAGCTTACCTGACACTCTTAAGCAAACTAAACAGCAGCAACGTCCACAATTACATTGTTGGTACTTGTCAAAGCTATTAGTTTCAATTCTTGTATAGCTCTTCCTCCCACGCTACTAAGTGCTACAGAAACATTAAACTTTCCTGGCTGCAATGAGACCTATGTTCCTCTTGCCTTTTGGGAGACCTTTGTAACATTTCTGCCATCTTTGGCTTAACTCATCTTGAGCTTCTTCCATTTTCTAATTGCTGAAGCTGTGAGGCAAGATGTCAATGTGCAAGAGCTAACTTAGTCTCTACCACTTGATTTTATCATTAAGGTGCTTTCCACTTCTCCCCATATATCAGGGCTCTCAAAATGATGTGCAATATAGTAAGTTGATAAGCCCTATTATTTTGATCAAGGTCCCACCACACTTCATAGAAGAGTTGCAGTAACAATCTTTTTCCTGAAAAATAAGTTGTAGGTGAGACGGGAGCATTGTCTCACTGCTAGGTGCAAGCCCATTTTTAATTCTGAGCACCAAACTCTGGCACTGTGGAAGGGACTAGGAATTCAGAACGAAGGTAAAAATACCATGAAAGGGAGCTTGATGCTCCAGCTGGCACATCTGATGAATAAGATACACTGTTGAATGTAGTGCTCAGCCTCTCTCACCTGGACTAGAAAATACTCATAAGCACACTGTAGGCAAGGTTTATGAGCTAACCCTTACCTACTTTTGTGCTTGTGCACAAGCTAATTCATCTCAGATTGCACAAGCTTATCTGAGGAACAGAATAAAAGTTGTCATTCTTTAGGTTAGAGAGAGAGGTCAAACATGAAGAAAAAAGTGATTTGTACAGCATTAACTGCCTATCATTACCCAAATATTTTACTGAAGACAAATTTATAGCATATATCTAGTGTCACTTCACTTCAGCACTTATGACAGTAATTGCCTTTCATAATCAAGCCAGTTTCCCTCTCACACACTCATGTGTACCAATGTGACTACCCAAAAATCACACAAAACCACCCCTCTGTACTACCCTGCTGCCTATCATTACTCCAATAAATGAGATAATATTATACTTTCCTCCATCAAGACATCCCTGTGTCAAACTGGAAATGTTACAGAGACAGCCTACTTTATGGATGCATATAGGTTGATGAAAGCCAAAGGAACAAACAGTTTGACTTAAGGAGTGTCGTTATCTACGATGGTAGACAGGTAAGCCAAAAGCCACCATACTACATATTGCCTAAATCTTCATCTTTTTTAATCAGAAAACAGCAATCTACAGCTTTTCGTATTTATCTAGCACTACTCTCCTTCTGCCTATGGCTATTTGTTCTGTTCTTGACTTTACAGTCACATTCATGCTGTCAGTGATCGATCCGGTGATCTTCACACTAACTTGCACAGTCTTTTTTCTTGTATCTAACATCATCTTCCCGAGAATCTGTCATTTTGTGGCATGGAAAAAGCAACCAGCAGTGATGTCCCAGCACAGTGACTTAAAGCACCAGTTACATTCCCCAAACAAGGAGCTTTGTTGCACTTAGCCTATATATTTTAAATAGCATCTCACCTCGCAACACGGAGGGAATGCTTTTTCTCCCCCAGATGGGTAGCAGTTCTGTCCTCAGATATCAGGCCACAACCACTAAGAGCCAGACCAGTATACAAGCTGAATTGTAGTCACTACCAGAAAGCACAGTTTAAGAGACAACTTTTCCATTTACAGTATTTGATGTGCATCATTGCTGTCAACAAGAGATGAAGGAAATTACCTTATCAGGCTGTTACTGAAGAACTGACAGCTACTCCTCTTTGCCTAATTGAAAGCTAGACTGTACTCGATCTCCGTAACAACAATAGCGACCACATATGCTCAAAAAGGGATGGACAATCTACTAACACAGGAATCAGGTTCAGTTTATGTCTACATTGTAGACACATTTTAGTGCTAACCAAGTCCCAGCCAGGCAATAGCAGCTATAAATCTATATCCTTGCATTGTACACTGCCATTTTCTCAACTCCCCATCTTTCTTCTTGGAGTTTAATGTCTGTTCAGGAGAGCTTCCACAAAACATTAGAACATATCTCTGCATCTCAGCTGGACATTTTCACCTGGCTTCCAAGTAAGCTACCTAATTTAAGCCATAATCAGGCCTTAGCCATTCTCCTCCAGCTATGCTGCTTACTATGAAGAGTATGAGCCATGTCTGCCAAAACAGACCTCTTACCAGAGACAGGCTGCTGCTTCCTCACCCCACTCTTGACACTCTGCAACTCTGAGAAGGTTCCCATCAGATCTCCTACTAAACAGTACCAAGAGGCTGCCCAGATAGCTTCTTAACACCTTGTCTCAAGTACCAGCACACTCTTTTTGTGTGTTATCAGCAGGTAAGCTTTTTGTCATCAGGTAGAGACCATGTCTGAACTTATACTCCTCACCAAGAGACTCCTAGTGCCATCCTAAACTGCTTCTAGGGATATCACCTTTCAAGTCATATTGCTCCTTATCTGAAAGGAGTGACATCTTAAGCCCTACCAGCTGGTTAGGGCAAGTCAAACAAGACTCAGTAGCCAGTAAGGTATGTAGATCCTTTAACAATTCTCTCAAAGACATTGACAACAGGCTACAAAGCCATTACACAAAGCAATGCTACTTGCAGCAATTACTGTTAATGGATATTTCCTTGTTCCAAAGAGCAATAAGGTGCCAGAATAAGCATTGAAGCTGGTGAATAGAAACTGCATGAGCCTTTAGAAGAGTCTCTGCACAGTATGCTCACCCTGCAGATCAAACCTATTTGGAACTGGTAGTGAAGAGCCTTTCTCCACTGCATCACGGGAGGACTTTATGAACAGACTCTCCAGACGCAGGAGGACTTTATGAACAGACTCTCCAGAGATGCATAGGTAGTAGCAGCCATATTAGAAACTTTGTTTACTAAAGGTAACATGTTCTATAGTCTAGCCAGTATAACAAAAACAAGGACAGCAAACAACTAGCAAAACAATAGTGCAGACTTGGGTGCAAAGCACTGATTTTATGGACAATTATTTCTTAGGATATTTTACATATTCCATGCCTTGTAAGGCTGGTGAGACTACAAACTCAACAGTTCCTTGCAGAATTATTGTAAGCCAGGTTCGAGATATTAATTTACCTACCTAGAAAAAGGAAAATATAGCAGTGTTTTCCTGTGTAAAGCAGGACATAAAGTCAACAAGATGAGTACTGGCCAGTCTGTACATATATAAGAGATACACAAGCAACAGCACTTACCTGATGCATTTGTCTCCCATTCTCAGATGAAGCCCTGTGCATTTCTTTTCCAAAGAGTTCATCTTACAGTATAGACAAAACACAGGCACGAAAAGAAGCTGAAATTACACACTGCAGCCTTGCCTGTATGGGCCTGGGACCACCCGGTCAGGCCACAAGCCATGCAACCTCTTTACAGTATATGCACATTTAGAGAAGTTGTTTTTAAGGTAGCAAAATCACCATCATAATTTTTAGCCTGCAGTACTGTCTTCCAATTCATGGCTTTCACCTGCCTTTTATTTCCACTATTGCCATTAAAACATCTTTTCACAAGTTCAAGATAAATAAAGAAGTCAAGTCACATACAGAAGATAACATTTTTCAAAAAATATCTACACTCACATACACTCAGATAAAAGCCAAGCTGTTTCCCCAAAGGGAAACAAATTTAGAAAAGACCAGCTTCCAAAGACTACCAAGCATTGTCCTAGCTGCAGCTTTTCAGCATCACAACTACGTCGGATATTCACATACCTAAATATTACACAGACCACTGAACCAAAATGTTATGAAAACACACCTTAAAAATACAAATTCCTACAACTTAAATGAAACTAACTCCAAACTCTCCATGCATCAGTCTGATGTTTTGTTTCTAGCTACTGGCTCAGGGCTTACATAGCCTTGCTGATGACCAACATTAAATTGAGAGTTCAGTGAGGCAATAAAAATAAGGCATCCCCTGTCCTAAGAAATAAGAGAGCGTAATTGGGGTCTCTTTATAGACTTCATGGCTTAGAGGTAAGCACTTCACCATGTCTGATTCTAATCAATACCTCTGATTCTTTAATTACCAGCAGCATGTCATTCAGGTGGCTTCACTTGAAAATTAACATTTTGGTAGTTAACATTTTGTAAGAAGGGCTTCTAAATCCAAGTGGTTATCCTTGATCCTTTATTAAAGTAAAAGGTGGTGGAATTAAAAGAGGGGTGGGGAAGACATGAAAAAAAAAGAAACAAAACAACACAAAACTCTGGGACAAATTTAAGGTCTAAAATGACTATTTTTCCAGGAAAAAACAAGGTAATCAGTTGTAAGTCTGTCCTGTGTACTTCCAAATGGGCCATATCACAATTGTATGCACCCTGGGGAAATCCTGCTGCCCTATTTATCTGTGCCTCACTAACAAAATGGGTATGATAGTACTGCCTTAACTGATGAGCTTAGAGTAAAGATAAATCTACTTCTAAATGTAGACAGGCTCTGAAGTTTTGGTCACAGACTTTAAGAAAAAATGCTAAAACTTTTGTTTGGAGCCAAGAGAATTAGAAGCAAGGTGGTTAAAAAAAAAAAAAAAAAAAGCACCACAACACAAAACTTAAAATCTGGCATCTCAAATGGCTGACAACAGGACCTCTGTATAGCCAACTGCACAGATAATCTCCTTGGACTTGGTTCCCCCTCATAATGATTCAAAACCACCAGTGAGCAGAGGCAGATTATGACAGGCTCACAATAAACATGTCTGAATTCCAGGCATGCAATGATGTCAGTGTTAGGGCAACTTTAAAAATACATTTAGAAAAAAATGCAAGCTATGCACAGAGCATAGCTACAACAGTCAGATCTGCCTCTTTGCCCACAGCCTTCAGCAATACATGGCACATCGGGCAACCCTCAGCAGAAGCAAGGTGTACTGCAGCCCCAGGACACAACATTTCCAACCCATGACCGGCTGCCTGTGGGCTGGGCACCGTACAAAGTGAGAGAAAACCCATGTTCCTTTCCACAAAGGCTAAAAGAAACTTGGAAATGTTTAAGGTGGCCTGGCCACCACAGGGAAACAAAATGCAATACTGTGTTGGCATGGGCTACTCTGCCTTTCCAAGGTGATTTTATTCAGCGTATTTATTACCTAGATTGTCCAGGTCTTGAAGCAATCAAATAACTTTCAGTGATGGAAATCTGTTATAAAGTTTTCAGAAGTACAAATCCTTCAGTGAAAGCTCAGAATTTCCTCAGGAGCTGAAGGGGAAATTTGTTCGTAATTTGAGTGGCACAATACTTCCCATAGATAGCAGGTTCCTTACCCCAGTCTTCTCACACGTAAACTCATTTGCAGTCAGAACTGGCTTACCACCACTGACAGGAATATCAGTCATGGCCTTTGCTCCCTCCTTCACCCAAATATAGATTTGATGTCTGAGCACATCTTTTGGCTGGCAGCATATATACAGGAAACCAAGTGACAGACAGCTGATGGAGGGCAAACCATTCACTCCCTTTGAGATGTCCAGGCAGGCAAAGCAAAAGAAACTCACAATAGACTGTTGCACCTGGGAAAAGGAAAGTGTGGCACAGAGTGATGTTATCCCAGGCTATTAGAAGATAACGTGGCATTTCCAGTGCAATGGCCAAACACAAGTATCCACAGGCCCATCATGTGCTTGACAAGTGTCATGAAAAGACCAGGACAGAAAGATGCTCCTCCTGACAGTACAGGCATGGCTTAGGGCTGGACAGATTGTCTGCTTGTGGAAATTATCAGGCCCTCACAGATAGGTCAGCTAGTTTACATTAGCTGATGCCTGCTTTCCACTGGCTGGGAAGTAAAATTAAGTAGTCATCTTTCTTTCATTTGGGACTCATTTCAGAAGCAGCATCTCAAATTTTCTGCTTCTAACTTGAATGTTAGTTCGGACATGCTGGTGCAAACCAGAGTGCTGGGACTGAGCCTCATCCCCTCCTGGATGGGCCCATTTCTTTCTCCTCTCCCCTCATACTCTGTGGAAGCCACATTTGGGTCTGTCTTCTTAGACAACAGAGAGTAGTCATTCATAATTAAAAGTACAAGGGGAAATACAGAGCAAAGTTAGACTGGCCTTCTAATGAAGTTAGGTAAAAGAAAGAATACACTTTTTACAGCAAATTACAGCATAAAGTGACTTCCACAGACCCAGATCCTGATCCTACTTTCAACAGCAAAACTAGAGTAACTGTAAACATCTGACAATCTCCTTCTCCCTCTCCGAAAGTGAGAGAATTTTTTTAATTTTATTTAGAAATGAAGACGCAAAAATGAGGAGGAGATGAGCAGACAGGAGAGAGGTCTCACCTCTGACACTGAAAGCATTCTTAATACTCTTTGTGACATCCTCCCATTGTCCCTATCGATTCACGTGATTGTGCATGATGAAATGGCACAGAAGAAAGCAGGGTTGGAGAAGGGACTGTACACCAGCAGGTGGGTTTTTTCCAATTCAACAATCCAGGTAGCTGGAGAACAATTGTGAATTAGTCAGCCCAGTTAGGTCTCCTGAAAAGCATTACAGCCGCCCTCCCCACTGCCCACAGACACTTCCACGTGCACCTGGCTGCCCAAGATTAAAGTTCAAAACTAAATGAGCACAAAAGGGCCTCTGCCTTTTCATAATCCAGAGCCTGCCATCCTGCAAGGGCACACTATGAGCTGGATGCAGTCCAGGGCAGACAGCGAGTGCTGTGCATGCAAACCCAAGCTCAGGAGCTTGGATACAGAGGGAACACCGGGGAAGCTGATCTGCTGTAATGTCACTGTTGCATGCCCAGCAATTTACTCCCACCAAAATGGAGATGAAAGGACAAAGAGGGGATATTTAAGTAAGTACGTAATTTGCATGCTGAATCTCACTCATGTTCCTGGCCTCTGAGACACCATTATTTTCCACGTTTTTCCCACATCTCTCTAATGGAAAAGACAACAGACCTATGAAAATTTTAATGTGCACTTCTACCTGTCTCGACTCTGATACTATTTGAGCCAGAGCACAGAAAACAGCCTCTCCGAGGCCAGACGCAATGCTCAGTCACATCACCAGCCCACATGCACCCCTATTTATGAAAAGGACCATAATTTGTGGCAGCCTTCCCGCTTGGTCAGTGCCTGTGTCACCCCGAATACACAAATCCTCCCCACTCCGCTGATTCCCCCAGCGGGTGCTTTTGGTCAGCAGAATTTAATTCAGCAAGATATTCACACAAAAGGTGTTGCCCATACCCCCCCAGCCACCCACCCCAGGCTCTTCATGCAGGGTGCGGTACCTGATCCAGCTCCTGCTCCCGCAGTGCTTCCTGCGCTCCCGCTTCCCGCCTCCCGTAGACCCAAAGCTCCACCGTGGGTCCTCTGACACCACCACTGCCAGCGGGTGTGGGCAGTGGGTGGGGGTCCTGCCAAGGGGGCTCAGGGCAGGGTACTCCCTGCTGCCGGCCTCCGGACCCTGACATGGGCAGCACAAGGCTGCGTCAGAAGCGAGGGCAGCGTGCAAAACGGGGGGCATGGGGAGGGAGGGGTGTCAAATATCCAGGCAGAAGGCTGGGAAATGAAACATAAAGAGATTAACTGACTTCTTAACTCAAATCACACAGGGCACCTACAACAGAAGTGGAGGCAACGCCTGGATCCCACAGCGCAGCTGTAACACCCTGCCTCCTTCGGAGGGAGCAACCAGCACCCAAAGGAGAGCGATGGCAGCCTGGCTGGTCTGCAGGTCATTAACTTTGTTGGCAATCGTCTTGACCTGCAGAGCTGCTGTGTCTTAACGATTAGTGTACCTACAGCAAAATATCCTCAGAGACATTTTGGTACAAACAGAGCACCTTTCACATGGGTCTTTAAAAGCTTGGCATTTAACATAACAAAAAGCAATCGTCATGTTGTTACATGGAATCTTATGTATATGTTCAAGAGGCATACAATGTTATATAGAGAGATTTTGGGGGGGGGTACTTCAATGCTTCTCAATCATTTTTTTACTATCAGTTTAGAAAAGTTATCATTTACCTTCAAAACAAATAAACATATGCTTCTGGCCCTTATTTGAATTGACAATATAGCTTGGAATTTGAGTGGTTCTGGGCAAATGAATCAACATACCTGTGAGAAAAAACAGCCTAAGTCTGAAGTCCTGTTTCCTATCTCATGTCTGATTCACCAGCAAATTTCTTCAGAGAATAGGGGCTTAATTTCTGCTCACACAAAGTCATACCTATTCCTGAAGGAATGCCTTTATTCCTGTTGCCCGTTTGAAAAGTCAGAATGTACTGCACTGCATAAAAATGATCTATACTTCCAGATTAAGAAAACAGTTTTTGAAATAGAGCTAAATTAGGTTTAACCATCCCTCACACATCCCAGCCTGAAGGAGCACCCTAGCAACAACCTTCAGCATTTTGCAAACATTTGCTACTAATTATGGGTTCTTAGAACAATAATACAAGGCTCCATGCTTTACAGAAAGAGGCCAAAAGCAGCCTCAAAAGTAAGCTTTAGCCTTTAATTCAAACCAGTGCCATACAAATTCTCAAATATACGTTGCAAAAGCTTCCCAAAACACTGCTCTGATTAATGGCTCTGAAAACTTGTAAAAGCTCAGCTGCCAAGCATTAAAATGTAGGCTGAGAAAAAGCTCATATAGAGCAACTAAATAAAAATCCTTTGAAATAGCTTTTCCCTGTACCTTAAGCAACAGCAGCACGATACAGCAGCACACAACAAAACTCCCAAGAGCACAGGGCTCGCTCCGTAACAGTTCAAGGGCTCCCATACCTGCTTCCAGCAAGTTACTCAGGCCCCATGAAGGGCCACTCTGCCCCAGCAAGCTTTCCCTCACCTCTGATAAATCAGCCAGCCTTCCATAACTCGTCTGCTCACATTCCCATACGCACAGCTGTCCTCTCTAGCCTAAAAGCTCCCCTATTACCGCTTAAGCTACCTTTAGCCTTCATGTACTCTTGCATTTCCCTTGACCCTAAGCAGGAGGCAGAATGAAGCAGGCACAGAAGAAACACTATCCTTTCCAGATTCCAGTTGTTTTCATTCTCAGATTGTCTCACCTTAACAAGCAGCCAAGCCATACTCCAACCCCTCCAACCTCAACCATTCTGTGATTCACATTAGCTCTGCTTACAATAGGAATTTAACATGAACAGCCCTTTCCTGGGAAGCAGGGCTGGGTACCCTTGGCCATAGCCCCTATGAAGATGTATTGACTGGAACCCTTCTGCCAAGAGACTGGGAGATACATCTGTCCAAGATGAACTTTGGTCTTAAGGCAGAATATCAGCCCATAGGGATGTCCCTAGCTGAGAAAATGAGAGGGTGGGTTTTGGTTGGGGCTTTGTTTTTTTTTTAAATTTCCTGTTACTCTCACTCAGTCCTATTTCACATTTCCTAGATAATTTTTAGTGATTCAAACCTGTGGCCACAAACTCTCTGATACCTTTTCAATTTTCTTCATGAAGGGGTAAGGTATGAAACTATTTTATTTGTCTTTCATGCAAGAATTGTATTGGCTTAGAAACTTCAAAACTAATAGGAGAGCGGAATGACAGAAATGAGTAAAGACACTAGATTGCCGGCACTGACTCTTAAACATCTCAATGATTTAAATGACGGCAGAATTTCTTTTACTCACAGAATATGAGAATAAGAGAAACATCAAGGAAGTAAAAAAAGCTCTATTGTTTGCTGAGGCTGGAATCTTCTTCCCTGGGCTTAACAGTGGATTTCAGCATCACAGGCTTTCTAGTTCTCTGTGTGTTTAAAAGCAAAAAAGAAAAAAAAAAATAGCGGGATTTTTTAGCATGTAATGTGTTGGGAAAGGAATGTTCTCTTTAGGGGACCAGCTGACTATATCCCCTGCCCTGAGACTGAAGCCTGTTCATACTACTGCACAACTATTACTCTTAATAGGCAAAACTACCCCTGAGTTTCACTGGGCCTAATGGCTGATTCACTGCTGAGTATCCAGCGTGTCTCATGCGATTTCCACCAGTCAATGCTGACCTGTCAAACCACAATGCTTCTAATATCCCATGGAAAGGAGGGATTAAGTCCTTCATCTCCCAGACCGAAGTACCACGTGGGGCAGCACTTCCCCAGCTACTTTAAAAAGCTTACTGAAAATCCAGTGTCTGTGTGAAGGGCAGATGGGTGGAGGAGAAGAAAGGAGGACCTAGAGGCCTCCTAGAGGCCCAGATTTTGATACTTGTATAAAGAAGGGACCAGGGTTTGGTTCAATGTTTCAGCAAAGTACTGAACCTGCAACTGCTTGATGATTGTACTGCTGGGTCTTGTCATTTTATCTGGAGGGTTCGGTTATCTAAAGACGTGAAGCAAGAAAAACCCTGCTGTATATGATCTTCCCCCAGGCAAAAAACGCCTTGGAGCTGAGTCTTCTGGAGCTTTGGGAAGATCTGAACTCCAAGCACTGCAGTTCTGGCCAGCTCTCACCTAAATCTAGCATTAACCTTGGATTCTCTGCTGTCTGCGTTATCATGAGAATACATAGATATTGAATTAAAAACTGTTGGGTTTGAACAGTTTGGTAGTGATGGTAAAATTACGATTTTTTCCTTGTGCTTCAGGAAAAAAATTACATTCTGATGAAAGCAGGCTTCTACCCAAAGGCATCTCAAGATTCCATTAAATTATGGGCTTTTTTTTATGAAACAGAAAATGTGTTTTTAAATGGCAAATATTTTTGCTTCTACAGTTTATCACAAAACTGGCACATACATTATACAACAAAAGTTTCTTGCTGAAGTGTTTGGAAATGATTGGGATGCCTAACCTTCTGTAAAATGATGGTGATAAACTCATGTAGTCGTGATCTTTGTGACAGACAGAACTGGCCCTTTTAACACAAATTTTAATAAATGTCAGCATAAGTGTACCCCGTACAATTATTATATCATTAGACAAAGGCTGATATGACACAGCTGTTACAAGGTTGGACAATCCAACTAGAAATATACAATGGACAAAGTTTACCATCAGGTCTGAAATTATTGATAATCGGATCATTTGCCCCTGCATTATTTAAAACATACCTGATGGCACTAATTCTTGGAGATGGGCTAGTAATTCCTTTAAGTTTTGGCTTTTTTGGGCTAAAACAAAAGCAGAGCTTCTGTTACCCCGTCTGGTCTGTTGTTTATGCATATGGCAGCTTCCAATTTACAAAGAACCGTTTCCTCCTCTGACATTCTCCATCCTCTGTGTTTAAGAAAATAGTACTTCCAAACAGTCCCGGTCAATATTCAAGCTGTGAGGATTCCTGTTATTTGTAGCTCTTCATAAGTCTCTTCTAGTGTTTCCAAGGACTTTTCTTAATTAACCCAGTCCCAAGCCTCAATCAGCAGTAAGCAGCAACATGTTTTTTCTTGGTATGATTCATATGTAATTGGTTTTACAGATTCCATTAAGACTGGAAATAAATACAGATACCCATAAGGCTGAAGCCAACTGCAAAGCAGGCAGGTGCCATTAAAGTGGTGGGAGCAAGAGTCAATAAAGAAAGATGGGGTACTAATGGCTGCAACATCCCCCTGGGAGGGAATAAAAATAAACAGCTTACAATAGATGGGAGATAAAAACAAGTAAATGCCCTAAAAGATTTAAAGGGAATTGATTTCTATCTCATCTTCTTCTTACTATCCTAAGTTTTGGAGTTGTTTGCTTTTTCCCAGAGGTAATGGAGTCCTGTTACTGTAATGCCGAAGGTAAAGGGAGAGAGGAGAGGTGGTTCTGTTCAAAACAATTAACTGCTCTTTTCTCTTGCAGACAGCAAGACAGGGCTTAGGGTACAAATCAGGACTCATACGTTTTCTGGGAGAAGTACCAGTTGAAAGTCTCATTCATGTTCTAGAAAAGGTTACATTTCACTCCCTTGTACAAATCAAATGGTATTATGTTAAGGAAGTGCATTGCTATAAGCATGAGAACAGCATGAAATAGCAGCATCTGCTGCCTATTGCTGGGTCTAATTACCACCCATCACTATATTCTTTTTGTTTTCTTTTACAAAAAGTTTGTAACTCAAGAAGGAGCAGCAGGGTCAGCAGATGACTCACATAAATGCTCTGCAGTAAGGCATATGGTATGTCTTGAAGCCTTTAAATGTCAAAAGCTCTACTCTTTTACTTATAAAGCAGTTTTAGTAAGTATTTTAGAACTCTGTGGAAGCACATCCCCAAAGCAAGTTCATCTCTCCCAGCTTTGATATCCATGCAGTAGGCACGTTCCATAAGCCCCGAAGAATTAAATGGCATCCATGTCTGCATCAGTGTGAACCATCCAAGGCATTATAACATTTTGTGATTCAATCTGCATAGCTGGCTCTGTGCATCATCTATAATGTATTTTGAAAAGGAAATAGGTTGAGGAAGTGGTGAAACAAAACATGTTAATCTCACAGAAGTTCAATATTAGCAGTCAACAAATAAGTAAGAAAGAAAAACTAAGCAAAGCACTTGGACCTATGTAAGAATGTGCAGAGGAACACATTTTCTCCACTTCCTTTATACTGAGAATGCCATTCCATATTTTAGACTGTTTTTACATTACTGGTAATACCTACCTGGCTTAACCAGTGGTTGAACCCTGAAGGTAGATGAAGAACCTAAGATGCTGTGAGCCAAGCCTCCCAGTGAGCATGAGAATAAATGCATCAAGCTTACACTTTTTTTTTTACTAGGAGAAAGTTAGCTGTAAATAAACATATGTTGGTCAGAATTCTCCCTTTGGGAACATACATTTGTTCAGAGTGAAACATTTTACAAAAATATATTTCCACACTGTTTTTTTTCCCAAGGGGTGAGGAGAAGAATATTTTTTTCAGCATCCTTAAAAGGGAAGCAAATGATCTGGTTACAAAGTTTTCTGAAGGAAATGTTTTAGACTTACTAAAAAATATTTTACATAACAACATTGACAGGATGAAAAGAAACATCTCAATATTATTAATTTACCTGAAGTTATTGTAGAATCGTGTCTTCTGAAGTATCTTACTGTTTTGGTTAAGTTTAAAATAAAAAAAAAGAAAAAAAAAAGAAAGAAAAAAGAAAACTTGAAATTTTTTCTGCCTGTTGGAAAATTTAAGCTATCAGTACTGTGGGTGTTTTATATAAAGTGATCTTGCCAAGGCATAGTGCTGCATTCCAAGTGAATTATTATGACTTTCAAGTATTGTGATATTTGACTTCTGTCTATGTTAATGAATTGATATGTTTAAATAAAAAAGGAGTAATATTGTAATTTCCAGAAATCTGCTCCATTTCAAAGCTAGACTGAGTTAAATGGCAACAGGATGAAGACTTGACTGTAATGCACATCTTAAGAAAAAAAAAACACAGTTGAAAGCTGTATATAGCAAAGTATACACATTCATTCTTTGAAGGCCTCTCCTAATAACGTTTCAGCTATGACACACACTTGTTCTGCACCAGCAGAGCAACATGTGTTCACAAGATCAGTTATTATTAGCGACAGGACTAGAGGAAATGGCCTCAAGTTGCGCCAGGGGAGGTTCAGGTTGGATATTAGGAAAAAGTTTTTTACTGAAAGAGTAGTGAAACATTGGAATAGGCTGCCCAGGGAGGTGGTGGAGTCACCCTCACTGGAGGTATTCAAGGAGCGTGTGGATGTGGCATTGTGGGATGTGGCTTGATGGGCATGGTGCTGTGTGGTGTTGGGTGGGTTGGTTTTTGGTGTGTGTGGTTTTTTGGGGTTTTTTTTGGTTTTTTTTTTTTTTTAGGTTGGACTTGATGATCTTACAGGTCTTTTCCAACCTTAGTGATTCTGTGATTCTCTGATTCTGTGATTATCTTAAATTTTATGAAGCCTTTGTTTTTGGTAACTCAGAAGGCTGCACAGTTTATCTCTGCGTCTTCAGTAATTCCTGCGTAGGCAATGCCCATGGGAGTCCAGCACCCCCCTTGGCCCCCAGCGCACCAGAACCTAACACAAGGTTTCCACAGTGGAGACGTGTATCAGTGTAGGGTCTCCAGGTTCCAGAGGCAGCCTGGGACCTACTGGCCCAATGGCCACTACAATTTTACAACTGCTTAGAGCCCTTAGTCAAAAGGCAGAGTAAACCAGGCTTATAAATCCTTAGTTATATTCATTTTGATTTTTGGCTCCCTCACTTGCTTCCATCTTTTTGTGATGGTATTTATTACATATTTCCCCCTACAGAGTTCCTCAACTCATTTAAAACATGCTTTTCTTCATACATCACAAATATTTAAACAATTTGCTGTATCAGATTCCTTAATAAATAACCTATCACCAGCGCTTAGTGTCCCTTTGATAGGTGAATTTCAGATAAATGAGAATTTGAAAACTTACAGGTAAAATTAATCTTTTGTAGTTTTCCCTTCAGTTCCAGTTGCAGCTATAAAGCTGCATTTGTTCTCCTGTGAGGTACTGCATCAAACCATAAATCTGCAACACTCCCAGGTTGGTCATGGGGGAACAGGAGCAGTTTGTTGACATGAGTAAGAGGCTTCCATTAGCTTTGTTCCATGACTCAGAGATGCCATTTTCAAGGAGGTATCTCTGACAAATTTTTCTGAGCTGTAGCAAGACATAAAGGAAAGCTGAGTACAGAAGTAAAAGGTTTCCAAATACATGTGAGGTAAACATGCTTGACTTTTTTGCTGTTTTTTCAAAACAGCAGGACGGGTGAACACAAAAAATAACCTTTTCAGTGTGTCCCTTATGGATGCCAGATTTTTCTTCTCTGCATTTTCCTTGTATGTTGTAGTTAGATTTGCAGAATGAGGCAAGATGGTTTATAGAAATCTTTTTGGTGTTAACTCCTCATGCCTCTTTGTCTTAGCCTCTGTCACACAGAGCACTGGCTCAATCCATTGCAGTAGTGACCAGATAACGCTTGTGATATTGTGTTTCTTTAAAGCCATGAGGCTCATGAGCACCAGGTGGAAAACCAGAAACTACAAAAATTCCGAGGTGCTGGATAACCCCCAAAATAATACGTATTAAAGCAGTGCAACAAAAATACAGGTTTGTTTAAAAGACCTGAAGAAATAACATCTTTACAGAATGGCTATTGGTCACCCACTTGTACTCTCCTCAAGTCTCGATTAGCAGGCCTGAGCAAAGCCTGTCATACAGACAGACAAATTTTTTAAAAATCAGGTGAAAGCTTCCTGCAGCTAATTCCTCCAAGAGTTCATGCTTCCAGGACTCTTCAAGCCACATGCTGGATCTCACCTTCTTAAAGAGGAGTTGCCACTTCTGCTGATAGGTGCATCACCTCTTCCAGGGGGTCACCAGGATTAAGAACTCATTCAGCTCAGGCATCTCCAGCATGCAAGATGAACCCAAAGGAAACAGAACACCAGGAGGAGATCAGACAGTGATTAATCTGAGAAAATTTACCTAAAATACAAAGGGATGATGAAACATGGCAACTAGCACACACATTATGTGAATTTGCAATGTGAGGCAGCAAAAACATCAATGCAGTTTCAGAGTGTTTGGTGTTTAGGCAACAAAATAAAGAGCAAGGGAGCAGCAGGCGTCATTTCTCATCTAGGTTCCCATTCTCCAGTGAGCTCCAGACAAATGTGCTGCTCTGTGGGGAATCTCACTAAATCGGTAGGACTATAGGCACATGCAAAGGTCTAACCCCATAGGTCTCACTGTAAGACAGAGGCCTCGAAGAGACAATTTTTTTTATAGCCACCCTTGGTGGAAAGTACTTAATTCCAAGAACCTCAATTCCCAGGCAGAAATAACCCAACTGAAGGGATTTCAGAGAAAATAACAGTAATCGTATATTTATACTTAACGTATGTAATGGCAAAAATAAAAATAAGTAAAATCTAGAAGAAGATTTTCAGAGGTGTACATTGCCACATCTTCACAGAGGCAAAAGAACTAAAAGAAGTCATGCAAGATAAATATCTCTCTTGATAGAATAGTAAAGTAGTTCAAAGCAGATTTGGCAAAATACAGGGTAGGTACAAAAAGAGCTGAAAAATAAAAGAAAGGTTCAAAATGGAATAAAAATTTGAAATTAAAACGGGAAGAACGTGATGAACAAAAATATGACCCTGGAAATAGGTGCTAAAGGCCAAATCTAGGTCTTTAAAATTAGAATGGGTGAACAATAATGTCACAAGCTCAGTACCATAGACTGGATGAAAAATAAGGTTCCTTCTTTGTAATTTCTCTGAATTTCTCAGAATCCCTCTAGGTTTGGGAAATAAAGTTGTTCTGTGACAGGTATGAAAAGAGAAAGTCACAGAAGAGTCTTCCTCGTGGTCACAACAATAAAGCCACTAGACAGGAGGACCTGTTACACAGCATGGTCTCTAATGAGTGGAAGAAGCTGTCAGTAGCTTTAAAGAAAAAAAAATAAATCACTTTAATGACCAAAGGGAAGTCAGCAAATAAAATTTAGATGAGGTTAAATACAAGGAACTGGGATCAATAGATTCCAGAAAAATAAAACTGACGCAATCATCCTGTGAAAAAAAGAAAAAATGTTTAATGGCTTTATAGACTTGAGCATAGTAGAAATGTCCTGTGTTATGCTCCTCTTGAACCAGTACTTGCCCTCCCTCACCCCTTGAGCACCAACAGCAAAATGTTTAAAACAATGGTAAACTGAGACACTTTGAGCAGAGTGTTGTCATTCCTGCAAAATGCAATAATAAATTTGCATTCTCTTTAAACAAGTCATAACAAAGCTTCTAACACAGAGTACAAATGATAAAATGAGCGAAGATAAAAACATCTTTCTGTGCCACAATGCCTTTTCAAGAAGTGTCCAGGCTAGGTTGAAGAGCAATGTAATAACATTCATTTAGAGACGTGTCAAACTGCTCAGTGCCCATCTGAGCCCAAGCTTGCCCAGCATCTGAGCGAAGGCAGTTCTGAGGTTAGGTGCTGGCCCATCGTTATGTTTCATTCTGGCTCATGTAAACATCAAGCACTTAAGTAACTACTTTACCATACGTTTAATCCCCATGTAAAATAATGAAAATAACTGTGCAATAGCTAGAAACAACTACTTTAACCAGCCACAGGCAGCTGAGGGTTTGAATTATGGGAAACATCCAACTGGAACTGGTTGATGCCAACAAAACTCTTTACAGCTGGAAAGGTCTCTGGTGTTAATTTCAGGATTTCAGAAACAATGTGCCTAAAGGCGATGTGATGGTTGGACCAGAAGCTAATGAAGTGCATTGTGGAAAGGAGATATAATGATATTTACATGATCAACAGGTGCATATACTGAACAGCTTAGCTAAAAGTCATAAAGACTCCTGAACACCAGATAAAGATATTTGCGGGAGTATCTAATTGAAATCTCACCTTGTTTGTCTACTTCTTTTTCCAAGGGGAAAAAAAGAAATAAAACTGTAATTACTTTAGTATTATTTTTTCTCCTTTAGTATGCATCACAATGCACACACTTTTTTTCCCCTGTGTTTCCTCTGGGGCTTGAGTAAAGCATCTGAAATGCTTTTATAAATCTGGCTCTAGTCAGTGGTATTTACTTGTGGAGTTCATTGTTTAGGAGTAAGATAACCATCAAAATCCATCAGAAATAAGCATCCTCCAAAAACCATATGAGATTGAGTTAAAATTGTGCTAACTTCCTGAGAACCTCCCAGAAATATCTATTCTTGTCTCCTTTCCTTGGAGTGGTATTCACAAAAAACAGACTACTTCAAAGTCTACAACGGTCTTCTCTCAGTACCATGCTGCAGGTTTAGACTCTGAAACTGTCCTTTTCCTCATCCTCCACATCCCACTGAGACTGTGAGCAGCCACAGGTTGTAATCAGGAAAGGACTCAGGCCTGGCATCAAGAATATCCATCCAATTGGGACAAAAGAAGAGCTTTGCTATTGAATTACCAAGAAATGGGGTTGGTTTGGGTTTGGGTTTTTTTTGTGTCTCTACACCTATTTAATCCTTTTGCTTAGAAGAGTCAAAAACATCCTGATGTCTTTCTTGGGGTTATGAATATATTCCCCAAAATAAAACATATTTCAGAGCACCAAAGAGGCTTTGCTGTGACATGTAGTATTGTGAAGGTTTGGGATACTGAGCACTAGGTCAGAGATGAGAACTCCAAGACCTCCATCTTCTGCTACTATGGCTACCTCATTTCTATTTTTCGTCTTCATTTTTCTCAGTCATAAGATGGGAAACCACAGTCCCAGCCACAGGGTTGGTGTGATTAGGAATGTTATTAGGGTTCAGCCTAACTACAAAGATAGAGCCTGACTTTGTATTGCATGCTGAGGATGCTGGATATCAGTTTTACATTCAGCAGAAACTTATACATATTTGCAACCACTAGGTCTATCTTGAGCCATTTGCCCAGCCATCAGCAGGACATGCTGCACACATTGACACTCCCTCATACCAGATCACACATGCGAAATACTACGTATTTTTGTAATACTGATATAAAACAATACATTACAAATTATATACCCTAGGATCTATGCTATATAAAATATCAATACACATATAAAATACTTTATAACAGTTAATATTATGTATGCCATATTACAATGATGATGATAAGTGTAATTTTTTTTATTGTATCTGCATATTTTGGGTTTTTTTCAGATCATGAAAACATTTCAGGAGTTTGTAATTATAAAAAACAAGAAGAATATAATCTGTCCATGCACTAGGCAGCCCTTACAAGATTATTCTCCTTAAGAGGAAATGTTCAAAATTTGCCATGAATATATGCATAGTACAAAGTATTTAATAAATGTCTGGATAGGCAGAGGTATAGGAATATTTCATAGATTCATTTCATTACACAGCTAAAGTCTCATGCCTCTGAAGCAGAGGCAAACAGTAATCCACAACTGAAAAATATATGGTGGGTTGGTGGTAGTGGTGGGGGTTTGGAGGGGAACTTGTTTGTCTTTTTTCAGAGGAGATACATTGTTAAATTAGAATCCTTAGCAATACATGAGATTATAAGTCTACCCAGTGTATTGAAATATAACAGTTTACTACCTTTGAAACCTAATCTTCACATCTGCTTTGTTCTAAACTCTAGCTGTGAGATAAAGCATCGGAATAGTGATTACGGAGAGTTTATGCCAAAAGCAGGTTATACTGCTTGTAGGTATCATAAAACTACATACCGTACCTAGGGCTTTAATTCTGGTAAGCACATCTTGCATTCAGTGATGCAGTTTCCAGATGTCATTACTGTCAGTTCGTTCGTTATTCCCTCAGTTCCTCCACCCTGGCCCTGTCTGAATGGTTCTTTTTATAACATTGTCAGAGGATTTCTAGTACTTCAAAAGTATGCACACCACATAGGGTCCCTGTGGCTGCTGCTATATAACAACAGTTGTTCCCAGAAATGTACAATAGCAGAACCAGCAGATATATAAACACATGAATCTCCATTCTGTACAGCAGTGACCTGTTACCCTGACCAGTAAAGCAAGCCAGATCATTTCACTCAGTAATGTCAGTTCAGCCTAATTCACAACCGCTTTCCTCTTCAGCAGTGGGCAGGATGGGGAGGCAAGCTGAGGCACAGCAATGCCGAAGCCCACCGCGTCTCACTGAGGAAACAGTCAATTTTCAGTCTCACAAGGTGCTTGTGTGAACAATGGAAAAGCTAAAACAAAATCCCATTTGGGAACGAGCATGCCACTTTGAAAGCTCAGTGAAAATATATGTTTTTGAGTAGAATTTGGTGTGACCATCCATAAGCAGGGTCAGCCACAGAGCTACAGCAATTGACACGCATATGTGGAGCTCACAGCATTATCAAATGGTGACATTCGACCTCTGTTCACACTTCTTTAATTGGCAATGCCCGCCATTGGAAGGGCACAGCACTGGCATATGCCCATTGCCACAAAGTTGCTTCAGGTCCTAAGATGTCATTGAAAAGTCAAGTTTCTAGTGTCTATATTTAGCAGAATAACTTTCTAAACACAGACTATATCCAAACCAAAGGCGGCTGTTGCCTTAGTTACCTCACCACTGTGGAATTCTGAAGTCTATCAAGATTATTTATAGATGAATATTCATTTTTTTATTATTCAGCATTTTTGCAATCCAAACTTTCTCTAGTGGTATCCCAGCTTCCAAAATCCTAAATGCCATACTCACAACTACACTTCTTGAAAAACACAACCATGTAATTATGTGCTGGCAGTTATTCTAAAGTATTTTAAGTACCAGGAAATGTGGGAACAACGTAAAATAAATAGCATAATACAAAAGGATAATAATATGAATCACACAGTGTATTTTTTTGTTAGCTATGTGAAAATGCTCCAGTTTTAAGTTGAGCCAAAGCTGTTGCAATATATTCATTTTAACTGATCTGGAGTGCATCAAGAATATTTTGTCCTGTTACAGACCGTAAGTCAAGGTGAGACAAATGATATAAGGTCTTAAATGTTATTCCCATCTGTGATTCTCCATTTCTGCTTTTCATCTCCTGCCCTTTTGGATACAAGGGGTTTGTCCTGGCCAAGCAGAAGTTGTCTTTTCCCACAGCCTGCACTACTTGGGTGGAGACTACCGTGTCCTTGCCAAGTGGCCTGAACTCTAGGGATTTGCTCCAAGTGCACCAAAGTTTTCCAAGAGGAGTTCACCTCACCATGGAGCTGTTTCCAGAGTCCTGTAGCAATGTGAGATAAGAGGGTCTCAGATAACTGCTTCTTCAGCTTCTAAATATGGCTTGAAACAAGCTGATTTTGTTCCAGAAGCCAAACCATCTGAGTTTAGAATATTCTCAGTAATTATACTTTTAGTCACTTTTTTTAAACTTAAGCTTGTTAGAAAACTGAACAACTTAATATCAGTAACTATATTTGGAGTTGGTCAATGAACAAATACTTTAGAAAAAGAGGAAATTGTCCTATCAGTTGCTTAAAGAACATTTGGTTTCATACCATGGCTGGAAATACGACACAGAACTGTAATTGTTAATGATGGAGGAAGCTTAAAATCTTGCAAGATGCTTTTCCACACTCTTGATCTCGTGAAACTCCTGTTCTAAGAATCACCTGCTTCCTTTCTTAATGCACAGTATACAGCACTGCTGGAGAGGGATTGATGTCCTCCCCTTCGTTCTCACTGTTTCCTCCACCCTTCATCAAATATTCTGTAAACCAAAACCAAACCTGATTCCTGCCAGTCCTAACAGACATAATCTTTGGAGTATTTTGAAAATCAGAACACTTAGGAAAGACAGATAGCTTAGGGAGACTTGAATCACAAGGCAAAGAGGTGAAAGAAACCTTCAGCTAATTCACCTCATCAGCATGTCTGATACCAACCATAAAATAACTTAGGTGATGCTCAAAAAAAAAAAAAAAAGGTAGAGACTTGAAATCATAGACTTTAAAAAAGTATACCATGGAACTTTTAATTAGATATTCAGCCTTAATGTTAACTTTGTTCATATTCTCATTACTATGAGGATTTGGCTTTCTTTCTCTTAATTACTTGCAACTAGACACTACAAACTGAAGAAAAGTATCAGATATCAGAAGACTAAAAGAAAATGACAAAAATTGTCTATTTTATTCTCTCTTCCACTGGCTGCTGTGACAACATTTTATTAGTAATATTTTACCCCTGGAGAAATTAAAATGAAGAGCTTGTGGCAGGGTATCAGCTGTAGAAGTGAGAGCAACGTTAGACGAAGTGTCAGCTTCTGCAGGTTTCAAACTGCTCAGAGAAACCCAGAAGGAGTGAGGGAGCTTCCTCTAACACAAAAGGTACATAAATTCATGCTGGAGGACTTATAACTGGTTCTATTCCTCCTGCCAACATGAGAGGAGCTCATGAACAGAGTGACGCTCAGCAGTACCCAGGACTTATTTCCTAGCATCACAATATGTCAGAAGAAAAAGACAGACAGGCTCTTGTGCATATTATGGTGCCAAATGCTACAGACAAGCTGAGTAAACAGGGACAGGCTAAGGATTTCTGGAGATAAAGACTTCTCTCCCTTGACTTGTAGAGTAAGAGTAGAGTCGATCCAGAGCTGATCTGGCTGCCTTAGAACTCTAAAACCTCCCACATCTGCTATTCAGCCACCCTTAATGTATCTAACAGGCTGCTTTGCAAAATTCCCATCACAAGATGAGCTACGATCACACTCCTCAGCAAAACACAAACAAAAAAAACCTTACCAAGTCATCACAGAAGTTGTGACATCTCTGCATCTTTCCTGCCTCTGATATTAGGATAACTACTTATTTTTTCTGTACTCTTTATCTTTCCCTGACTGAAACAGAGACCCCCAGGCAAACACCAACTATCCTTTGAATCTGAGGGGGAGAGAGGAAGGGAAAAAATTAAATTTTAAAAAAGTATTAAAAAAATTGCAAAGGTACTTTATTTGCCCTTCGAGGTTCCACAGATCATTTGTACAACAAGCTAAAAAGACAAGAAAGCAAGGTAAATTTTCTATAGATGTTTGTACTAATTAGTGAACATAGTGGGATAAATAGCACTTGTCACAAATGCCTGAAGGTGTCTTAAAATGGCAAATTAAAATATACAGTAAAAATATCTTCTTTAACTGTTGACTTTTTAATTTTAGCTGATTTGATGTGTCTATTTCCAACATGAACAGCTCTGAGTTATTTATACAAGGCAGTTATACATTACAAAGTATCCCTCATTATGCTTTTTACTGTTTTGTCAAACCTAAAGCACATAAGCCTTCATGCTTCAGGTGAGATCCACATTTTTACTTTCCACACCTGGGCATTGTCTCATCAGCATATATTTTTCCAGAACCCAAAGAAGAATCTAGTAACACCTGCAACTCTGTGTGGAGGATACACAGTGCGGATCAAAACACAGAAGGGCACAGATGGAGATGCTTCTCTGTGCATACATGGCACTAACCAAATGCGAACCTTAAGTAGCTTATTTAGTTTGCTCAGTGCCCTTGAAATAAAAAGCAGCTCTAGATTCAGATTTCAAGTTACAGGCAAGCATTCAAGGATGCTCAGACTGTGGACTGAGTTTAACTCTTTTGCAGGGAAGGTAAGATGGGAAATATTATTTCTTGAAAGAGAGGAAATCAGAGCACATAGAATGCTGAAATTTTAAGTTAGGGAGACCAAGAAAGCAATTTTAAACACTAGCATCACAATGGAGTGCTAGTCTGTATTACATATGCGTAGAGAGTACCTGAAACGCTGCACAATGTCAAGGACATGGGGAAAGAAGTATACCAAAGAGCTGCATGGACAACCCCTGCTGCAATCAAAACATGGAGAAATTGAAAAACAGGCTCCCAGAAAGGTAAGAAATAATTTTGAACCAAACAAATAACATAATTACTGCGAACTAGTTACTGCAGGTAACTTTCTGAGAAAAATGCAATATCCCACTACACTTTTTGAAGGATTTATCCCTTTGCTAAGTGAGATGCACATAGGTGCAGGAAGGGAATTCAGCTCACCAAACTACAGCTGTGTAGAACTTAGTTGACTAGACCCCACTCGAAGACTAGAAAGGAACCGGCCTTGCACAGAGTTTTATCTGCAGGACAGGGCTTGGCCATCTCCACCAAGGTGAGATGAATCACTGCGGGGGAGTACTGATGGCTCCATTGCCTGCTGGAGGAATCTGTATGAGCAGGTGAGATGCACCATGTAGACGTTTCAAAGCAGGGAGGAGTTGCACCATTGTGTCCCATTAATCTGTGCGGTAATTGAGTGGCATCAGCAGCGTTAGAAGCCGGTGTATGCAGGACCTTTTGTTTTCCTTTTCAGGGCCAGGAGCCAGCTCCCACCCCAGCCAACAAGTGTAGCTGTCAGTTGCAGAAACCCAGAATTATAGCTGGCTTAAAATAACACCCCTCCTCTCAAGAACTGGTGCAGCATCATTCCCCACTCAAAAGCTGTTCACTAGGTTTGTGAAAAGAGCAAAGACTATTTGTATGAACCTTCAGAATGTGTTTTAATTTATTTAATGCTTTGCCAGCCTTTTTGCGAAAAAGGGCAGCAGAATTCTGGAAGTGTTTTGCCATATGTTTTAGGTTGGGGGTAAGCAAAAGAAAAAGCTCCTCCTTCAAGATGCCTCTCCTTCCTTTTTGCCATGATAACCGTCTCAGCTGAAATAAAATTTGGAATGTACGGTATAGCTCCCACAGCTGGAGATGTTCAGATCTGAGACATTGATGGGCAGCTGTAGAGCTAAAGTACACCTACAAAATCAGGAACTAGGTTTGTGCAGCAGCATCCATCACTTAGAGTTATTCTGATCCAGACTTCTGTCTGGGGATATCTTTAGTCTATAATTCTCAAGGAAAAAAAGAAACAAAAAGAGACAAGGCAGTCTTCCCCCAAAGAAACATCTCAACCCATTGCTTCAATCATTTCTTCACCACTTACTGCAAATCTGAACTTCTTTTGGGTTTAAAAAAAAAAAAAGAATAAAACAAAGAATCTATATCTTTCAATGTATCTGCCTTTTGCTCCTGCCTCCATTCTGTGCTCCACTGAAAGGCATGGAAGATATGCCAAAATAACACAAAATGACTGTTCTTCCTCCCATGCTCCCAGCTAGACAGGAAACACTCTGGCCTCACAAGAGTATTTTTTAAAGAACAACTGTGGCTTACCCTGCACTGAGCTCCATGGAAACATCAATGGAACTCATTGCTGGACCGTAGCCTAAAGCTGGGGTTTAGCTCAGTTTTTTGAGTTTGTTCTCATTTTGTCCAAAACAGCCTACGCATCTCTGGTACAGCTCTGCTGGCCTGTCAGGAGCTAAGCTGAGCTCTCCAACTTCTTTTAAAACAAGATACCAAGCAGCCATGAAATGGTAATGACTTTCAGTATTTGACCCAGTAACCTACAGGAGGAATGCAGGTAAAACTTCGTTGACTAATGCTGCATTATGTAAAGCCATGATCAGATAAGTGCTGGTATTTTTTCAATGCTTGCCATAATGAATAAAAGCACACAAAGCTTTATTTCAAAATATAAATGGGGTTGGGCTGAACAATTCCTGTAGCTCTTAAAAATTACACAGTTGAAAAAGAATTGTCAATCAGTTTTGTAGGGAACAATGGATGCTAAACCTCATTCAAGACTGTTTCTGTACTGGTCTTATTTTCTTAGCATAGAGCACATTATTGTGATCCACATATCAGATGGTATCTGTATGCCCTGTTCTTTGAATGATTTCATCTTTCGTGCATAAAGCCACAAGAGAATCCTGAAAAACCTTTTCAATTTCTTGATCTGAAAGAGTGTTTGAAAACTGGAGAAGCCTAGTTATTTTATATCCTTGACTTCATTATTTTTACAAAGTACAGCTACATGTGTTCCATTTTAACCAATAAGTAGGCCCCTGAAAAGTATAAATATGCCACTCAGTATGCAGGATTTTTTTTTCCCTGTCTGCAACAAGATGTTCTGCCAACTAATTCACATTTGCATGACATTGTAATACTTCCATTAAGATGGCTGATAAAAGTTTTGAGAGTCTGAACATGTTGGCAACCTTCAACATTTTTAAAGAAACTTTTGCTCTACCTCTTCTTGAGTAGGGAAGAAAGAAAACAACAAAAGAGTCAGACTAAAGGACTGAAGCAAATCATCATGACTTCAAAAAATGTGAATTTTAGTTTAATTAGCTTCTTACATTAGTTTTAGGTGGGAGAGCAAATCCATTTTTTAACATTCTGCTGTTTTAAATGTTTTGAGGAAATCAACATTGTAAGTGAAAGCGACATCCTGTAAAAGTTGGGCGTAAAGCCAGAAGAATAGGTCACTCGTGAGTGAATGTAGTCCAGAACTGTATTATCCACAAAGTCAAGATATGCGTCAAACACTGAAAGCAGCCAAAGGCCAGAAGGACGAGATAAAGGATAGCAAGGAGACAATCCTGAGCAGTTCCTACTTCATAAATATTAAGAGTAGCTGGCACACCTTGTCCAGAGAAATCCTACCTTGTAATGGGCAAATGGCATCCACCAAAACAAGTCTCCCCCAAAAGGCAAGAAGACAAAGAGCCAGAAATCCGCGTAATACAGGAGACAAATAAGGAAACAGATACCTCAGACTGAAAGTAAGCAGGTAATTAGGATGCTAAAGCCTCTGCTGCTCTGAGAAATAGGGGTCAAAGAAATCACACAGGGTCACAGGTATCAAAGGGAGAAACACTGTTCTGTTTGTGTCCTCAGAGACATGTGAAATTCAAGCCTCCCTCATCTCATGTGAGAGAGTGTCACAAACCCTGGAACAGGGAAGTTACCTTTATTTTTTCTTCTTTACATAAAAAAAGCAAACCAAAATACAAAGGTTGACTGATAAGTATGGAGAAAATAATAAATTTAGATCAAGAATGTCAGACAAGAATCAAGGCAGAGAACGCCAAAGCCCCTTTTCTCCTCACTCACAGCTCAAGACCCTGCTGCTGGGGGCAAGGGGGAAAGAATACACCCCCTAACCCTCCCATAGGTTTCCTGCTGTTGTCAGGCAACACTCCTGACAACTTTAATGCACTGATTAAGGAACTCATAACTTAACCTTTAATTAGTTGATCAACATCTTACAATCAGCAATGTGCAGCATACTCAATTCTAATCCTGCTCCACTCAAAGCTATCTTGATCCTGCAGAGTATTTCGTGCATTGCTATTCTTAAGTGCAGGCTGTTTTCAAAACTGATGATATAATTCTTGCTATGTGGGAGAGTTGGAGGGCTTTTTCTTCTGGAGGGTTACACTGGAATAATGCTTGTGCCTTCTAGAAATGTTATACAGGAATTCAGCCTACCCTGTTTCATAAAAATGTAATTTTTTAAAGCATGATAAGGAATACACATTCATAAAGTTCTTTATTAAAAGCCCAAGTGCACAGTGCTGCAGGACATTCTTTACCTGCAAACTCTTGTGCCCATGTACTGCTCCATGTAACAGAGCAGAATCTGATATAAGAACAACTGAACCTACCACACAATTGGGTCCTGTGTAAGGCAATCTCTTTGAGCCTGAAGCCATGTTTTAACCTAAATAAGAATTTTAATGGTCTGCAAAGGGCCCTAGCCAGTGGAAGAAAGCTTTATTTTCTTCTTTTCTACTTGCTCTCCAGGACAGACCTTGCACCCATTGTAACCCTGCAGATGTCACTCGGATCATCCCAGGGATGAATCTGCTGATACTGCATTAAATCCTTAAGGAGTAGGAATAAATGTGTTGCCTTTGCTTGACTAAAAACACCACTGGCAGAACAAGCAGGCTCCAGCAGATCTCTTGTTTGTGGTCATGCAAAAGCTCCTGTACAAAGCAGTTCAGAGGCGCACATTCTCACTGCAGGGTGGTACGATGCCCCCATTATTTTAAGCCACCTTAACTTTGGGTTTACAGTTCCTCATGATCTTGCCACTAACCTGTTCACACTGTTCTTATGAATTGAAAACCAGCCTTTGAGGGACTATTTCAAATGTCTTTACATTTCCATACCATTAACTCAAAGCAAGAATAGTTCCAATGTAACTAAGTGCAGTCTTTAAAAATCTGTAACAGCAGTGAGTGAGAAAGAGCTACGCCTAATGAGCCTTAGCCCACTAGAACAGATGTTTGTCAGTACTGCAGTCTATATTTGTTATGTAAATTATTGTACAACCATTTCTTGAGTCTCAAATACTAATGACTTGGTGTGAAAGCAGAAAATCAAGAAAGCAACCACGTTATTCATATCTGACTGTTTTTATTTCTGCCGTCTACCATCCGTTCTCCAATGTCAGCCAGACTGTTTCTCGAGATAAATCTTTTAATCCAGTAGTGAGTGCCAATGAGTTTCTGTGCTTGTGTCTGCAAAGGGGTCTAATAATAGTAGAGACATTTTGGTGCACACTGAGAACCAGCAAGGGAAATAAAAGAACCTCTAACCCAAAAGATCATCTTACTTTGGACCCTTTGGATTCCATAGGAAAGTATTTCTACACAGTTCATGGAAGAGCCTAAGTAATTTTTTTTTCCCCCCACATAATAGGTAAACCCATTCTTTCCAAAGCACCATAGACATAATTCTGCATCAGTGACCGCCTACAATGAAAACCACCCTTGTTTATTGTTTTAGTTTTGTAGTGCAGGGCTGACTATCTGCTGTAAGAAGCATCTCAGCTGCCTTTTCCTTAGTTTAAAAAAAAAAAAAATTCATTCTGACCTCTGTCAGAAAGAAACATTTTTCAAGTTAACAAGTTACCTTTCAAAAACATCTATGTTGCAATCTTAAAAGTGATTGACAAACAGGTAGTCCCCAGCTCCCTATTAACTAATTTTAGGCACTTAACTAGAGTTACCCTGAGTATCCTAGGAGATAACAAGGCACCTACTGACAGCACTTGAGATCTTAGTGGTACTAGCAGCTTATTTCTCTCCACTGACTACAGGGGAGACTTAGGACAATTATGTTCCTAACTGAAGTGCATCAATTATGTACCTAAAGTTAGGCAAGATGAATGCAGACCTACAGAACCTAACATTTTCAGACAATCAGTGCACCTAAGGTGCTTCTGTGGACAGGTCATTCTTTTAAAAGGCTTTTAAAGCCCCATGGTATGTTTTTAGGTACGTAATCCCCACTGGTTTTTAGGTACGTAATTCCCACTGAATTCACTGGGAGTTGGTGAATAACTGCTTTTAAAAAGACCTTTTCCCAAAGCACATTTGAAAATATTACCTCTTTTTCACCTGCTTTGGGTGGCTGCACTCAGCAACAGAGCAACCAAACACCTAAGGAGAACAGCTAGCCAGTTATAGGAGGAGGTACAGCTGCAGAAGAAAGAAAATTGCATTACCTTGTTGGTATTTCCAGCACTTCAGAGGCCACTGTGGAATCCTGATGGCTTTATGTGATTGACGTGATTTGTGAAGGTCAAGGAGTCATGAGCAGCAGCCCTAGGTAGATGCCACAGCTGACAGCGTTCCTCTTCAGTGGGAACAGAGGGACACAAGGCAGTGACAGCATGCAGAGTCTATCTCCGTGATATGCACTACTTTAACCCTTTATAAAAGCATGTTTGGTAAGGGCTTGTGTATTTATTTGCAAGATAAAAATGTCCTTATTTTGACAAAAAAGAAATCTGTTACAGTCCAAACAAAACTTTTGTTAAATGTAAGCAAACAGAGGCTCAAAGGAAAAAAGCACTACACACACACAAAATTGGTTGGTTTTATTTAGCATGCAAAAAATCCAAAGAGAGTTGAGGATTTACCAGAGCAGATCTGATAATATCCCATATGTAATTAGAGAAAAGAAAACAAATACATCATAATGTATCTGGCAGATCTCCATCACTGTATGCTACAGGAAGAAGTACAATTCTTTTCTCTCTCCTGAGATAGACCATTTAAACGTGAGATATGTCAGTTGGGTTTTAATATGTATTTTCACAATAATAAGAGGTATAACACAAAAACCTGAGAAATATAGGTAGACAAAATTAGTAAGGAACATCCATCTCCACACTTCCCACTGCTTCCGTCATGAAAAGAAGAAAACATCTGCAGCACCAAGCCTAGTTCCTTTCTCATTACTGACTTAGAAAAAAAAATATTACCCCATTGGTGTGAATTTCCAATACATCTCCACATAATCTGCCCCTTAGCTCTAAAATACCCAGTTTCGAAATGCCAGACTCTTCACTTCAGACACGGCTTACAGAATGGAAGTACAATCCTCCTGCACATAACACAACCTGATGCAAACCACAGGCCTTCCCTATGCTGTGTCATCCACGTCGTGAATTTTTATGCAGCTAGTAACATGGCAAATGTAAAGCAGTTCATCTTCCCAAAGGTAAGACAACATTGTTCTGCTTAGAGAAGAGTCTTTCAACCTCAAAGGAGTAGGTGGAAGAGTCAGCAATAATAGCAGCAATGGGGATGGACAACATAATCCAAATACACTGAAAGTCAACAGTTTCCTTCTCTGTCCACTAGTTAACCATCTTTTTCTATCAGGGACAATTATTTTACTATTGGTACTCCTGTCATTGCCTCCTTTTGATATTTTGTGCCACATCGTGCCCCCTGTCATTGCACAAGTTCCTTCCTAAATCAAATCTTCAACCTGGCTTTGTCATCTTAGTTGCAGGCCAGGGATTTGTACATTCAAAGTGTCCCATCAGACATGTCAAACATCACGGAGTGAGAAAGAAAAAGAAATGATCACTGGTAACATCTAAAACGTGCATTACTGACTCAGATCAGCACTATTACTCACTTTTAAATAAAAATCCGTGCCCACCTAACAAAGTGTTGACCTGTTGATCACACCTCAGCCAGACGTGCCTCCTGTATGTGGTACCAATATGGGACTCTACTGAGTAATGTGTCCTAGGATACACTGCAAAATAATGTGCAAGGCAACATGAAAGGCTGACTTGACAACCTCTGGTAGCTGCTGCCAATATTTATTGGACAAAGTGAGAGAGGCTTTCTACGGAGAAAAGCCAACTTTTTATGAAATAATTTATCACAAAGTTGAATATAATCCATTTCCTCTTATGCAGGACACAACAAAATATGTTGCATTGGGCACACTCCTAAATGGGGCGAAAAGTGGAACGGGTATCTCCTTCCAGTTAGGCTTTATTTAATTTAGCTTTTTACTCTGGCTGAGCCAAATTCCTGCATGCAACCATGGAAAATACTATAGGAGGCTTCCTGATCCTCCAAGCTGCAGTGTTACTGGTGAATTTGGTTTATAAGTTGTTCAGGGAGTATTGGGAAATTGGTGTCAGCAGCCAGCTCTAGAAAAGACAGCACTGAAGTGCAAGGCTGTTCACTGTATTAAATAAAGACTGAATTTTAAGAGAGTCATGGTCCATTTTCTTCATCATAACATATGTGATACCTGAGCCTGGTGAATAAAAGTGCTATAAAGAATCTCTGGCCCAGAGCAGGTTATGCTTTTAAAGCAAGAATTAATAACAATACCAAATAATCTGTGCAAGTCTCTTAACCTCTCTGGACCTAATATTTCCCCTCCACGAAACAGACATAATGTATATTACCCTCACAAAAATCACTATGATGATGAAAAAATATTACTTACATCCAACCCCTCTTCCATGTGAATATTTCCCTTTAGAAAAAGATTAAAAACCCGACCGATACACAAGCTTGATGTAGGCTCAGCAACATTTTCTTTCATTACAGAAGACATGAAACATATGCTCATGTGGGACACAGGTTATGGCCTTACTTCTGGATTCTTTTTGTAAATTTGTGTTCTAGAAATTAAAGCTTTTTAGTTCTTTATTGAGGTTTGTGATGGCATCTAGTGGTGGCTGTGTGAATGGGACATTTCCCTCTATCCCAGCTGTCAGGTGAACTAAATAATGGCTATGAAGAAAAAATTCCTGTTGTGAGTTGTGGCTCCCACTCTCTCACACAGGAAAGGTGGGAAAGAGCTAACCAGCAGAACTCTTGTGTAGCTGACACTTTGGGATGACAAATATAGACTCTTTGAATGTGAAGAAATAACTCCATATGCTCTCCAATGCTTTGCAACAAGCTAATCTAAGTCCTTACCTAATATTTCTTAATGTTTCATCCTGGTGACCGAAAATAGCTCCTTTCCTAAAGTTTCCCTCAAAGCCTTCAGGGTCTATGGCTTTTAAGGTGTGCCCAACCTCACTCTCGGTCCAGCGGAAAAGAAAGCCAAGAATGGTCTTTCCTAATGGAGAAACACAGATTAACTTTCAATACTCTTGGAACACAGTCCAACCATGCTGCAATAACAAGCAGCCATAAAGATGGTATTAGTGTCTGATTTTCTCACAGAAGAAATGTTTTTGAACTTCATTCCTTAAGCTGTCTTCTAAAGGGTCCTCAGGTTCATTTCAAAAGCATGACACTATCCCCTGGTGAGGGAAGTATATGCATTTTTCCTCACACGTAAGGAAAAACTTCTGCATGTATGGTCAGGCCTTAATGGCTTCTTTGTCAGACGCCATTCATCATTTGTCTCTTACCTACCTTGAAATCGTTCTCATAAAGACTTCTTCATCCAAAACTGGAGTCTCCTCGCTACACCACCGCAAAAATCTTTTAATGGTTTCCCTCTTTCTTCCTCCTCCTCGTCCTCCCTTCCCCCCTCTTCAGACCAAAGGGCCAGGTCTCCGTACAGTGAGAGGCTCTAAATCCAGCAAAGCACTGACACGACTGGGGGGCAGTGACGGCAGCACTCACTTTAGACACCACGTTATCCGTGTTCAATGGGTCTGGGAGAATCCGTTCCCAACATACTTGCTAGCAGAAATCAAGCTTTACAGAGTGCTTGTCAGAGATCTAGACATGCTCAGGGAGGGCCAAATGAGAGGTGAATCTATTTAAAACATGAAGAGGTTTGGGGTTTTTTTTTAACTTCTCATTTCTTCAAGAGCTTGTAAAGGACTCTCACTCCATTTAGCTTTTAGTTTCATCTGAAATACAATCCATTTAATAGTCAATTAAAATAATGACATCCTCTCATTCAGCTTTTCAGCTGGGTTCCCAGAAGAGGGTATAAGCCTCAATGGAGGAGCCCACAGAACAGCTTTGAAGTGAGTGCTTATGTGTGCTGGGAAACTGAGGCACAGATAGAAGATCATACAGATAGGACGTGACAAGGTCAGAAATAAAACCCAATTTTCCTAATCCCTAGGACCCCATCCTAATCCCTGAACACATTCCTTTCCTTGCAAGGGGTATTTCAAAATGAACCGTTAAATCCCACCACCGTTCTCATCTTTCTCTGGCCAGATGATAGCACATGTTGCTTTCATTATTGGTTTGTGCTATCCTTTGGCTCTCCTGCTCCACTCCAGCTCTCTTGGCTTGGCCCACAATCTCTTCAAAAGCACAGCACAAGTATTATTTCTGTTTCATGCAAAGTTTGCCTAAATTTGTGGCAGAGAAAAGGCTGCAGAAGACTCCCAAATGAAACCAGCTGCCTAGTATTTCCACGTCTGTAACTTTAGACCAAATTATGTGAGCTGGAAAGCTAATCTTTGGCCACCCTTTGACAGAGAGAGATCTTTATAATTATTTTTATTTACATTTTGTGCTGTTAGCATAGAAATTTGATCACAAATGTGACATTATTACCATCTCCTCTCATTCAACCAGTTTTTCTGCTAAGCTAATTACAACAGTGATAAGGGATATTTGCCTTAATGTGTCTTTAAATTGTAGCTGCCAAGTCTACTAATAAGAGGCCAATGATCAGTGACATCAACTTCCATAGGTCATCAAGGTGTAGGTGCTTGTGGCAATTGATAGCAATTGCAAAGCTCTCCTGCAGTCTTTACCCTGCTTCCTGACAGGGTGTAAAGACTTCACACCAAGCTCCATGCTATTATAGACCGTCCACGTCTGGTAACCATAGTACCTAATCTAGAGCTAATTTGGGAATACCTAAAGAGGCCAGTGTAGGTATAACATTAGACGAGAGAAGGATATTGGCACCATGGGCTCACCGAGAGTAACTGGGAATCATTGATGCTACAAGCTTATCTGCAAGATGAAGATTGCTTGTTTTTCAAAAATCAGTTATCTCACTCCAGAACAGTGAGTCAGTGCAGAAACTGTCTTGTGAAACACTATGGCCAGCACTCTGTAAGGCATAAAGTAGGCGATCGTGATTTTCCTTGTGGTTATTAAAACATATGCTGGTGAGGCCACACCTCAAATACTATGTTCAGTTTTGGGCCCCTCACTACAAGAAGGACATTGAGGTGCTGGATCATGTCCAGAGAAGGGCGACGAAGCTGGTGAGGAGTCTGGAGCACAAGTTTTCTGAGGAGTGGCTGAGGGAGCTGGGGTTGTTCAGCCTGGAGAAGAGGAGGCTGAGGGGAGACCTTATCACTCTCTACAACTACCTGAAAGGAGATTGCAGAGAGGTGGGTGTTGGTCTCTTCTCCCAAGTGACTAGCGACAGGACAAGAGGAAATGGCCTGAAGTTGCACCAGGGGAGGTTTAGGCTAGATATTAGGAAAAATTTCTTTACTGAGAGAGTGGTGAAACACTGGAATAAGCTGCCCAGGGAAGTGGTGGTGTCACCCTCACTGGAGGTGTTCAAGGAACATGTGAACATGGCATTGCAGGAGATGGTTTACTGGGCGTGGTGGTGTTGGGTTGATGGTTGGACTTGATGATCTTGCAGGTCTTTTCCAACCTTAATGTTTCTGTGATTCTGTGATACAGTCTTCTCTTGACCCTATATGTTAATGAGTGCTCATCTTGCAGCTACCAGCAGGGAGGAGTGCCTTGACTTATTTCACCTGAAGCGTTTCAGAAGTAAAGTTTCTCCTCCAAGCTTCTTTATTCTTGTGGGGAGGCAGAGATGGGAAGATATGGATATTTTTCTCATGTTCTTCCTGCCTTATTTCCTAGAACTCTTCTTAGTCATTCTGCCTGCTTGAGGTCTTGCAAGTGACTACACCTGACAGTTAAGTGACACTGGTAAGTTTATTTCCCAAAGTCAGGGTCTAGCAAGTGTAAGGGTGAGTGCATGAAAGCAGTCATAACATAGCACTACCTAGTGTCTTTAATCAAAATTAAAATTTCAGTGCATTAGGAGCTGCATAGCACCTCTTCCGTGAGTACCAACTAAAAAACTAGCCACCATGCATATCTTTTACTACCTGTACTCTTAAGTGCAAATGGATTGTGTCTATGGCACATCAACATCATCTGATTTGCATGTGAATTCCGTTTTTTGAACTTTTTCTTCCCTCAACATTTCAAAAGCCAAAATTCAAAGACCCACATAGTCAACCCTCAAAAATTTAAAATGGCTTATGCAACCTATTGAGAAACAGGTAACTATTTTCCTGAATAAAGCAGCAGATTTCACAGAACTCTAGGTGAAAGTAATACATGGCATGAACTATCTTCTTCCTTTGGAAGAACTGATGATGATGCTTCATTGGAATATTGTGCAGTAAAATATTTACTATTGATATTATGGAAAATCTGAAGATCCAAAAATAGAAGGTGGCAGAAGCAGAACACTTCAATGCCAGGTCTGAATTGTTATGGTCTATTCACAGCCAGAATCTTGAGGCTCAGAACAAATCCTGCAATATACTTTCTTCTAAAAATAATTTATGGTCAGGAAGAAAGCTGACTAGTGGTATGAACTCACCGTAAAACAAACACATGCACAAATCCTGGTACTCTTCAAAGGATAATAGATTGAAATCTACTTCCATCAAATTATTTCTTCATTTTCAGAGGGTACAGAGGAATGAAAGTATTCAAACTTTATCTTAACCCTGCCAGAGCTGCATAACAGAAGCCGGCTTATAGCTTAAGGCAAAAATATACTTATTTCTAGAATCTTTGTCTTCCTGGCTGCACATCTCATAGGCTGTGAGCATCCCACAGGCTGTGAGCATCCCACATCCTTGGCCTGCTTAAGTCTCCACTTCAGCAGATCTTCAGTATAACACATTAGTGAAAGTGAAAAATCACTAATTAACCCACAATCTAGGCATGCAATAAGCTCTCTCTCCTTTGACAACCTGGAAATGCAGAAGATGTCCTCAGTCTTCCCAAAATCATTTTAATTTTTTTAATTTCCAGAAAGATGTTTTTATTTCTGAATTTAATTTAAATTCAGAACAGTGGCAACAAAACCCAGATGCAAAAATCCTAGATCCTATGCAACACTAGTCTCACCATGTCCACAGCTTTTGTCTTACAGTGATAACTCAGAAGAAAGGTCCCAACTCCTAATGATTCTACAGATTTCTTTTTCCTATATAGTTTTGCAGTAGCCAGGGTTTTAGAATTTGATTGCCAGCACATGACTGTTGGCTATTCTACATAATGAAAGTCCCCCTTGTAGTTCTAAATGAATATATATATTTGCACATGTTTCTGTGTGTATATATATATTTACCTAAGTGTCAACATAAGCTGATAAATATGTAAACAAATCCTGGAGAGTGTAAATTATAGCATGCATCTGGCAGAGTCAGTTGTATTTGGGTTTGCCTATCAATTTTCATTTTAACTCCTTGCTCTTACATACTCATTACCTCTAAAAGACTTGCTTTTATTATTGTTGTTACTGATTGGTGTTATAGTAGCACTTATAGACTCAAGCCTTTTCTTTTAGGTATTGTATGCAATAGACAGAAATGTTCTGTGATTAGTTTCAAAGGTATCTCTTAGCTCTTGACATGACCCACAATCTGATTGAGCTGCATGGGTTCAGCAAAGCCCCAGAGAACCCTTCCAACTGACTGTGTGGACCATGCAAGGGACAGAAGCGTGCTGAGGTGTTGGCAGGATTTTGGCAGCTTATAGTACCTAGAATATACACACTACTGCAGGGTTCACAGATTATTTTTAAGGCAGTTTCCCAAATGCTTCTATTGCGATTTCTTCCAATTACAATTTCTTCAATCATTTAAGCTTGCTTAGACCTTCTAAAATAAAATTTTTTTTGTACTTCTTTTAAGTCTTGAAAAATTTATAGTGAGTCCTTTAGTTAAACAATATAACACTAAAGTGGCTGAAGCAGAAGTATTTTTCATGGAATGTTTCCAATGATGGAACACATTGAAAACACAGGATTTGATTTACAAGGTCTAACTGGTATAAGATATTTGATTTCTGCATGGAAGTGTGAAGGCCCCTTCCTCAGGCTGAAACAATATAGCGGGCACAGATTTAATAAGAAGCTCAAAGATAGGACAGCCAGCACCTTTATGGGACCAAGCTTTTTCCCCCTCCCTCAGTGCTGGGCAACTCTCAATGCTACCTTTGGTGGGGTGTTAAGACAACCAGAAGCTTCCCACACGTGCATTCTTCTATGTAGAGCATGCAGAGAGAAAACAAGATACTGCTTATCACCTCTTACACATGCTGTGTCTGGATGGCCAAGACACACACATGTTGGGTTTGCTGCACATTATATGCAGGAACCTATACAATCTCTCACATTAGACTCAAACATGTACTATGGAGACCACATGCCTATATTTCAAAAGTTCAAAAGTTCCCAGACCAAAACAAATAGCAATTTGTTCAGTGCTATATGATGCAGCCATGGTGTTTCAAAGCCTGCCTTCTCTCTCTCCCCGGCCCCCCCAACACATCACCTGGAACTGTACTTTCTCCTATGTACTCACCTCCTTCTCACCCTAGTGGAGATGTCAGGTCAGCCCCAAAACAGGCCAGGGAGTCTTTTGCAAAGATGAGAAAAGGAAATAGAAGCAGGCACAGAAAACATAATTGCTGGGGCTATCCAAAAGACAGTACTTCAGAAATAAAACTTAGCCTGAATTGATTTTTGGTCCTGCTTTCACATTAAACTCTAAGAGCATAGTTAAACCCTAAGTGGTAATGCTAGACTTGTACGTGCTTTGGGATGTACAGTCTGAAGCTCCAGCTGGCATGGACAGGGTTTGCAGCCGAGAATTACCACCTGACAAAAGTGGAACATGAACAACTAGCAAATACACTGAGTTGAAACTTCATTGCGCTCGAAGGCCTGAAACCTCAAGGACTTCCCAGAGCATTGTAGCTTCCCATCACCACAGCAGACTCAATCCAACCTTTTCTTGGTTGACACAGCCGTTATAGTGGTGTTCCTAGCAGCACTATGACATTTCGTAGAGAAGAAAAGGTTCACAACAGAACTGAAGACTTCACTCATATGTCTGTCTAATCCTAGACACCACTGTTGAATTCACTTGAAAATATCTTGCTTCTCAGAGCCTGCAATTACGTGTTTTCAGTCCTTTTTTGGCCCAGATTATTCCCATTTTTATCCTCTTACTAAAGCTAATAAAATGTGAAGTTTAATAGTACAGTAAAATGTTCCTTCACAGCTTCAGCTGTGCCTTAAGCCAACCTCAATATATAAACTTACTACAACCCATGCAAGGTCAATGCCAGTTTTTATTCTTTCAGTGTGCCCATTTGAACAGCAGAAATTTTGAATCCAGTGAGACTCATTAGAAATTTCTGGAGTTTTTCTGTCTTGGAACAAACACAGATCTTGGGTCTGTTGTTTTCAGAGGCACTAAGACATGGCCCAACATTTCTAACTTGGTTCTGTTGGTATTGTAGCATCTCAAAGTTCTGCTTTTTCATCACCATCATCTATAAAGGCATCTTATGCAAGTAGCCAGGAGCCTTTTGGCCCAGATTCCCAGCTGATACAACTCAGCATACCACTGTCTCATCAGAGAGGAGACTTTTCTTCAACATATTTATAAACAAAAACCTTACAAGCAAAGTACAATATTAACTATTCTATGAGTTTCCAGTAGAGAACAGAGAAATAACTTTTCCAGGCTACTTTTTCCAAGAGTACTGAAGCAAGCTGAAAATTTCCAATGGATACTGGCAGTGTTTTCAGAAAGTTTTGAGAGTGGCTTTTTAACACACTTGCATGACAATTACTATTCAGACTGCCACAAAGAGACTTTACTTAGGCTAAAGTTACTCTAAGCAACAGTAATTTCTAATCCCTACTTTTGTACACAACCTGAAAATGGGTTTGGACCATCAAGTTACTCTAATTAGTTTAGAGATTCAAGATATTGAAAAGAACAGGGAGCAAAACTCTCTCTGTAATTCCAGTACTGTATGTATACCAGGGTTATTAATTTCACGCAATGACAACAGATTATAAAGGTCATGAATCCTTGCTTCATTGTGATATTTTTGGTCTGCCAGGTTGCAGGAACTGATCCAGGTAATAAGTTTGCTCAGTTAATAGGCTTGATTTCTAAGTCTTAACTCACCTTTGACACATAGCAGATTAAGTGTTATCAAGTGCCAAGCCATTCTGGTGTCATGTTTTGCTGCTGCTTACAGCAGAGGCACTTATTTTAACTTTCATAACAATCAGACTTCGATGATTATGGGAGAAAGCTTCTTAGTATATGAATTACAGGCTGATGATCCAGTTGAACTCTCTCCACCAGCAGTCAAGCCCTCTACCTCAACATGAAAAGAAATCAAGTCCAACTTATACTACATAGGGGAGCCACAGCTCTCTTTTGGTTCTACTGTACAATGGAGCTTCAGAGAGCCCATATGCCAAATTGCATCATACATAGTTGGAAAGGATAGGAGTACTGGGTCTGCCTACTGCTAGCCTCAAAACCAGTCTCATTGCAAGCACTTAGAGGCAGCATTTGACCACAATATTACTTAACTTGAAACCTCTGGCCTAGCACTTACCATACCAGCCACGATAGTACTTTAGAAGAGACAAACTTTCAGTTTGCTGGCTTTGCCTAGTAGTGAGATGGAAGTAATTTGCTGCAAATCATTTATCATTCTTAAGCTTCAGTGAGGCTGAGAGTATGCAAAGTTTTAAACACATTATTCTCCTGCATCACTCCATATAGTAAGATGGATACTTTAAGTTGCTAATTTTTTCAGGGTCCTTCAGGAGAGGTGTTCAGAGCATCTCAGCAGAACCACGGAGCCAGGGACTTTGACGACACCAGGTTACCTAAAGGGTTTTGTGGCTGCACCTGTTTAATCCAGTCTTTGCAGCAAGGTGCCTTGGTGTTGCTCACAGCAGAGGTGTTTCATTGTTTTTTGTTTCTTTTTTAAATTTGGGTAACAATCAAACTGCGGTAGGTATGAGAGCATGCTTCTCAGTATGTGACTTACAGGCTGCATTGGATGACTGCATGTCCCTTGTGAGATTTTTTTCCCCACCTGGAGAAAAGAGAAGTACCTCACTATTTTAGGCCAGAGATTAATTGGTGACTATGGCTATACAGAAATCTTAGCACCATTGCTGCATACGAAGATGATGTGGTAGTTTTTAATTACTCTACTACCCAAGAGCGGGTAAATGTGGAAACAAGATGTGGAAAGAGCACCTGGGACTGCCAGGACTCGATAGAGATTTGAATATATTTTTCAGTCTGATGTGACACAATACCATAGCCTCAGCACAACTCCACATCAGCAAGATCTAGGATAGCCTGCAAAGCAATGTTTATGGTAAAGACAGTGCAATATAGGATCACAGCTTATATTGTGGTTGGCAGAAAGGAGTCAAAGTGTATTTCCTGAAGATTTGTAATTTAAGAACAGGGAGAAAGATAAAAAAAATCATTTAGTGAACTTAGCTGAAGGATTTTCAGAGAGCAGCTAGTGTCTATTGCTTCTTTCTATGGCTATGACTACTAAAACAGCTTGGGACTCCATGTTGGTCATGACTGAAAAGACTCATTTACCCTGAAAATTAAGATATTTATAGATTATATGCCACTTCTTTAAAATTATGAATAAGATGGGCAAAGTAAGTCCCTTTTACAGCTATTATGTCTAAGTGAAATAAGCCGGAAAAAGGATGAGGCTTTGGGTGAAACTGCAAGCCACCTGAAGGCTTCCACCGACTTAGTAAGGCCAAGTATTTCCTTATTTCCAATTTCTTTTTTTATTATTTTTTCTATTTCCCTTTGAGTACACAGAACTAATAAATGTGGTTTTATCACCGAGAAATAAGGTAGCACTGCTGGTATCTGCAAGAGCAAGTGGGCATGGAAATGCCTTTTTTTTTTTTAATAAAAGTTTTAATAACGATGTATATACAAGCCTTCCAGCTCTTCAATAAGAGCCTAAGCCTGCATGTTGCTTAAGACCTCAACTTCCCCTGAAGTCAGTGAACTATTTTACAGGAAACAATCTTGTGCTGGTCCCAAGGCAGTGAACAATATTATCTAATATATCTATCTTGAACTTCCGTGATTAGGTTTTTAATTATATCAGTTGGAGAATACCTATGAACACAGGAGAGCAGATACGCAGATGCAGCTATTTGCTGTCCTGGTGCAAGAGGGGGTACACGCTCCCTCCCAGCCTTGCACAGCGAGTGCTGGAAGGAGACAAAGCTCCCAGGGTCCCCAGCCGCTCTGCCCTGCCACAGCCCCGGAGCCAGGCTGAGCCCATGGCCTGCAGCAACGCTTCAATTCCTGGCCGCGTTATGGGAATATGAGAGACAAGACCTTGATGGACAACAGGTCTGACTGCTGCCAATAGTGCTAGGACCCAGAAGTCATAGAATCATCGAAACATTTAGGTTGGAAAAGACCTTTAAAATCATCGAGTCCAACTATAAACTAACACTGCCAAGTCCACCACTAAACCATGTCCCTAAGGGCCACGTCTACACGTCTTTTAAATACCTCCAGGGATGGTGACTCAACCACTTCCCTGGGCAGCCTGTTCCAGTGCTTGACCATTCTCTCAGTAAAGAAATTTTTCCTAATATCCAATCTAAACCTCCCCTGGTGCAACTCGAGGCCGTTTCTTCTTGCCCTATCACTTGCTACCTGGGAGGAGAGACAGACTTCCACCTCACTACAACCTCCTTTCAGGTCGTTGTAGAGAGTGATAATGTGTCCCCTCAGCCTCCTCTTCTCCAGACACCACCAAGACCAACACTATGATAGCTGGCAAGTTTTTTCATCAAAAACTGCAGCCTACAGGAGGTGACAGTGTCTGACACCTTTGCTTGCGGTAAACAATGAGGAATTTTTAGCAGGAAATTGCAAAAATAATTTTGGAGCCAGTAATTCAAAGTTTTTTGAAGTAAAAAAAAATAAAATGGATTCATACTGGTAACAAGAGTTTTCTGTTTCTAAAAGGGATATTTGATAAATTGGAAGTACCAGTTAATAAAACGAACTAGGCTAGTCAACTAGACAGAGAATGCCTGCTTGCAATTTCTGCAAGTTCATAAAAGAAGCATAAACTCATAAATTCACAGCAAGTTCATAAAAGGCTTTATAAAACATGGTGCCTGCAAGAGCAAGCAAGTGAGCTGCTGTGTGATCCTGGCAGACTTACCCTCCTCCCATTCCCAAACCATCCTTCATGATCCGGCCTCTTGAAGTACATTCTCAGACCTCCTTGGTGTCCGACCACCAGCCCAAGGAGCTTGCGCACAGGTATTCCCAGCACAAGGAGCAATTCTAGCTTCAGGCCAGAGGAAAAGTGGGATTAAAATTTGGTCCCCTGTTTATGACTTACACACACGCTGCTCCGAATATAACAGTAGAAAATTTAACTTACATTAGGGGTTTTTTTTGAAGCATCTTATTTGTGTTTGAACTCAAAAATGTGCTGAGAGTTGATTTACACTGTAATAAAGAAATATCATTCCTTTGGCAAGTATTACAACTACTTAGATATTCCAGTGAGAGCATTGCTTTAATGAAAGCAACAACAGTAAGAAGAAAAGACAAACAAACAATTTTCTCTGCCTGTTGAACTGTGACAACTGCTTTGCCTCCTATCCACCTCCATTAACAGTGGAAATAGTTTTCTCCAACAAATATTTGTAATAAAAGCTGTAGGCAGTTCCAAGTTTGGGGAGATCAGCACTTTGAATTTAATTGCAGATGAGTTCAGATGCCTTTTAATAATTTTTTTTTTTTTTTAAAGTTGAGTGCTACAAGATGCATCCAATTAAAGAAAAGACCAGACCAGCTATTTACTAGGAGAAAGGCTGATTCTGTTTTAAGGCTAAGTCACACTTAACACCAATATAAGTAGTACAACACGAAGACTTACAGATCTAGGAGGGCAGGCAGGAGGTACAAAACAGAAACAGCAACAGACAGGAGATGGCATGGAGACACACCAGAAAAGAAAAGAAAGAGGGGTAAACTCTAGCTGTCTTTTTTTTCCTAGCAGTCTCTGACAAGACAGATAGTTTTACTGTCTCCCATTTTCTCAAGCTGCAGGAGCACTCAGAGGAGCAGGGCTGATAGCACGTGAGACTGAGACAATGATGAAAATGGATTTTGGTTAAAAAAAAGCCCAGACAACTGCTGCTATGTCACTCATTCAAACAGCCACCACAAAACAGGTACACTTTGATTCGGGCATAACACAGAAACCCGCAGCTCTGTAGCGAGATAGGAGCTAATGACGAGGTATTGCTCTTACAGCCTGATTAAGGCACTGGAAAAGTTACAGAGGCTTTGATTTCTGAGACTCAGACACATAACATGTAATAACACATCTTCCCTACTTTCTCCCTTGTTAACCTACATTTTCATAAGCCTATTGCAACAGATGGTACATAACAAAACACAGATACACTTAGCTATGGGCCTTAAGAATAGAGAAAAAAAACCACCACATTCACTAGAAAAATAACTGCCTATCTATTCTATCTTTCCTGAGCTATGCACCAGTTAAAAGACTTACCTACTGTCCGATATAAGCTGAAAAGACTTGTTTACTTTCTGATTATGGGATTTCTGCAGCAATGGTTGCAACAGCTCATCACCTAGGACATCCACAGCACCCAGTTCATGCATGGGAGGATGTTTGTGTTCTGTGGGGTTTTTTTTTTAAACATAGTAAGTCAGCACACAGTATAGGAAAGGTTCAGCTATTTTAGAAACTGTTATTGTAAGGGAAAAATAAAAAAAAGTTACTTAACTAAGTTGTCATAGTCCTGATGGTGCTACCAGACCTTGCTGTCCCTGGCCAACCTTAGCCCCTCGAAGCCCCATGCTTAAAAGGGCAGGGGTGTAAGAAAGGCCCCAGGTGAGGCTGATTGGAGCCATTAAAGCTTATTTGTGCCCACAGTGCCCTGACCTAAATATCTCAAATAACCAGTCCTCCCATCATGCGGCTTATCCTAAGATATTTGCAAAGGAACAAGTAGTGTATTCCTTCATATTTCTGAAATACAAAATCCACTCTGTATTACAGCAGAGAAGTCCCTGCGTTCTCCTGTTGTACGAGTTTACTTAAGTATCACAGTTAGAAAAGAACACATTTTTACTTGTGCTGCGTGAAAAAACACCCATGATACACATTGTCACTTTTTCAGCTCTGGTGACTCACAGGAACAGGGACGCTTATGCTGAGGCAACTTGGATCTTCAGAGCCACAGGGGCCAAATGAAAGGAAAATTATGGAGACCCAGGCCAGTAATTAATCTTTAGATAACCTTCAGAATTTCAAGTAAATTTGATCTAGAAAGTGACTAATTTCTCCTGTGTTTGCAGAAGGACAGGGACAGAAGGAGAACAAGAACATGCCTGACATGAGGAGAAGTCGCTGGCTGCTTTGAGCAGGAAGAGAAGAAAGGGCTTGGTCTCCCCATGACTTGACTTCTCCAAGCGTGAACCTACTCTGTCACAGCCAGGCTCATAACATGGCCATCTCCCTGCTGCTATTTTTCAAATTTATATATGCCAGAGTCCCCGCCCTTAAGAGCTTATAACTGGAAAGGAGAAAACAATAGCAACAGGCAAAAGAGAAAAAAAAAACCAACAACAAAACAAAACTGGGTTATCCAGTTCTGGCACTGCTGCTTTTAATTAAATCAGTGGAAAACAATATGACACAGATAGATTTCCATTGTGGGTAGGAACAGAAGACTGACTCCATGATTAAAGTTTGTGCCATGCAACGTCTACTTTCTTTTAACTGTATACTTTCTTTTAGCTTTTACAAAGCTAAAAGAAGGAGCGAGCAAGTCCAGGGCAGCAAAGGTGAAGGAGCAAAGTGGATGGGACTGTAGAGGAGATGACTGCAACTAACAGAAGGACAGTGAGAGGAGGTGGGCAGCAAGGGGGAGAGGATAACGAAGGGCTGCTGTGATAAGAAAGCGATACGGCTAAAGGGGTCAGACTGCAAGTGCAGGCAAGAGAGATTCTAATTCCAAAGGTATCTAATCCAGCTGACTGACAAGCTCTTCACAGCTGGTTTGGATGCCTCCTTGTGAAATCCTCTATATAGAAAGGAGGTCCTTTAGCTGGAAGACTTTCTTTTTCAGTTGTAGCTGTGGCAGCTTTCAAAAAGGCTTCTCCCAACACTGAAGCCACGAGTCTCGTGAAACATAAAACAACAGAAAGACCCATGCACAGCTGTGGGGCCAGCCACTGCCTGCAGGCAGTACCCTACCCAAGGGTCTTCAGATGTTAGTCTGGTATTTATATGAAATTATGAAGACAACAAGACAGAGAAATTTTCTGTGCCTAGTCATTGACAAACTAAACTAATACTTCATTCAGCGCTTGGTACAGTTCCCTCATAACAGTAACAGACTGCACCTCCCACAGATTGCTCTTACTTAATAGAAAGCACAGATAACACATCATTCTGTGTTACTTCTCTGTGTAATCTTCACAACAGTCTGTAATTAAGAGCATTAAGCAAAAGAAAGAATCAGCAGGAAAAAAAGATGCTAAAAACCAGGATGAAAGCATATTTTAAGCGGCAAGAAAAAGGTTTGTATTCCCAGCAGAACATCTAGGAAGGACCCTGATCACAAAAATCATTTAGATTCAACCCTACCCTGAAATGAAATTTGAATAGGCTTGGGGGAACCCTCCTGTGTAAAATGGAAATGCTTTGAATGGAAGCTACAAGCTGAGCTGTAGTATCATGGATCTAGAGGTCAAGAAAGACTCTTATTGACTTCAGCTAGTTAGAATAATTTTCTCCCCATCTTCCTTACCTACCTACTACACTGATAGTCCTCGACTCTGCAAATAGATGATAGCTCTGTTGGGTAGCACCATCAAGGTTGAGATCATCAGAAATTAAAATGCACAGATTTTTTTCTACTCTCTATGGGTCTGACTGCAGCCTGAAAAGATTTGGACCAGGCTAAAAAAAAAAAAATAATCACATGCGGGCATATATTATGAGTTCTTACAGGAGTGCTGGAGAAACCTGGCATGATTTTCAAAGGAGAGATGTAAGCATCAGAGGAATTATTCTGAAGTTGACCATTGTAAGGCAGATTCTCTATACATTACAAAACTATACTTTATGCCATCGGATCAAAGAACATATGGATTAGCAGAGATAGAAGATTTGTGATTTATAGTGGCATGGCAAGAATTTGAAAACAATAAGACCACCAGAACGATAAGAAAGGAAGATAAGAAAAAGGCAGTTGCAAAAGTTTCCATAAATTAAAAATCCAAAGTCTTCCTTTGTGTGTATATTTTCACTGGACTACGAGTATGAGTCAGCTAACCAGACTATGAAAGTCAGTGAAATGGAAAATGTAATAATGTATACTACAGGTAAGTTACATCAGCAGAATAATAAGCACCATTGTGGTGATGTGGTCAATACTTCAGAATTACATTAAAAGGGTCTCCATTTCCAAAATGACACCCTAGTCTCTGATTAACACACCTTACTGTATGTATGTTTTCTGGCATATACAACAAAACACTTGGAAGCAGTCAAGTATTTTATGTCAGCTCAGTTTCCAGTTTGATTGTACATGTCAAATTAGCAATCCGTTTTGTTTGTAGATCAGCAGCATACAAGAAATTAATTCCACACATAAACTCAACTAGTGTGAAATAAAAGAGACAGTATAACAAAGCTTTAATGAAACTGCATCTAGCATTTGGGGAAACTATTTATGGAAAAGATAGACAAGCTTCTTCACAGGAATTCAGCAAAATAGCATTTGTAATGCTCTGATAAAATGTGAAGAACAGTATAATCTTCCTTCAGCTTGCTGGAGTGTAAACCAGCAACATTTTTCAAAGTTATTAGAATTTCAGCAGCTGATAGTAAGGAGGCTTGGAAGTGATTTTTTTTTTTAATTGGTGTAAGATGTTAATAGCAAAATGGAAGTTTGATGAGGACGCTAGTGTTAATGAAGTTACTGTCTCCACTACCAAGGCAAGATCATACAAAAAAGTCATCACAGAGGTCTGTAGTGCCATCCTACGGCAGCAGCTCAGTAGAGATAAGTTCTTCTCAGCCCTGCCAGATCTCAAACACGCAACTGAGATGTCCCGTTCAGGTGGGTCTACTGAGTGTCAGGGAGATCAGCAAGACACCAAGCAGATCTAAATATTCCGACTATTTGCACTAGATATACTCTTCTTATGCCTGATGGTTTTTCATCCTCTTGAGATATACATGAAATAACCAAGCAAATGGCTTCTCTTTCACACAATAATATTTTGCTTTGTAATTCCTAGAGTGAAAGGGAGAGAGATGATTGCCCTTTTAATTACAGAAATATATTTTTAAGATGTAGTGAAGCTGATTCCTATACAGTGTTTGAAACCTGACAGCCATGAAGTTCTGTTATTCAGAGAAGACAGAGTTTCCTTCAATAGCTAAAGTTTTCTCACTGGTTTTTAGAAAATTTCTCAGTTGATACTGGTAGTTACTTCTGCTGGAAAAAAAAAGTGTGATGGTCAGAAATAAACATGCCAAATCTTTTGTACTTATTTGAAGGCACTACAAAGAAATAAAATATGTTTCATTCTAGATAGCTAATTCAGTGTAAAAATTCAGCGAAAATTAAAACCTGTGTTGTTTTTATGTGAGCTATTTGGTTAGAATAAAATCTATAAAGAACATGAGAGTTTATACTGACTTCTTGACTGAAATGAAAACTACCATCTGATCTGCATTAGGATTTTACCACCCAGTCATTCTGAAGTTATTTTTTTCATTAGCAAATCCACTGCCAAAGAGTTTTTCTCTCTCTCTGCTCTAATCCGGTTTACTTCCTCTCTGCCAAGTCTGTCAAACAGCTAATGGTTGGTACTTTTGTGTGCATGCTTTAGTTCAGCTGATCATTGCAACTGAACTGACACCTCTTCACTTTTGGGTTAGTCCCTTTTTGAACAAGCTCTTGAAAAAAAGACCAAAAAATCTACTTAGTTTGAAAGCTGTCCTTGAATCAACTTTAGATTAAATAGCTCTTACTCCCTCCTTGGCATGCCACTCAATTTTATTTGTCTCTCTTTGGATTGTTTCAAAAGGGCAGGGTCTTGTAATCTCCTCTAGTAATACAAGCCATGCTTCCCCATATCTGCTCCAACTTGATTCCACTTGGACTCCACCCTTCTAAACATGGGTGACTAAATGTGTACATAGTATTTCAGATAAGGGCTTGCTGTGCTTTTTAATGGCATTAATACTCCCTCAAATTTTAATGAAAATACCTCACCCAATACATCACAGCTTTTATTTAAAGCCAAAATGTATCAGTGAGCATAGGCCATACAGCAAAAGGCCAGCAAGAGGTCTCCGAATTAGCAGAGGCTTGAGATGATAGTGAAGATTAAAATTCTTCTTTGAAGCACTTTTACATTTAGAGAAAATGTACTGAGCATAATCCAATCTTTTTTTTTGGGACTATTCCCTCCAAAGTTTTTCTAGGAAAAGGTCAAATTGCACCAGAGGGGTTTGGCATATTATGGGCATCAGTACAGGCACCATGATGTAACTCACCAGCACTATGTTTTTGTGCATTAAGAAGTGCAGGTGGAGAGAGAAGCTTAAAGGACCAGATTACCACAGAACTGAGCCATCTTTGAATCTACAGTCAACAAGCAAGTGAAATTTCTGGGCCTGATCCAAAGCGCACTCAATACAGTGGAAACATTTGTCCTGATTTTCATAGGTTTTCAATCAGATGCAGGGAGAACTATAACTCAACTTCAAGCCTTGTAGCAAATGCAATGCAGGTGTTTAGGAGCTGTTCTATTTCAGATACCTGTGGATCTGTTTTTCAAGAAGTATTTCAGAGAACATCTGGATTCTAAAGTTAAAAAAAATGAAAATTTTGAAAAATATTATTGTAGCTCCGATGAGAAACCCTGCTTAAGTCCTTTTTTTATTTAGTGAAGATTTGTATATCCTGATATTATTAAAATTTGTAGGCCTGTTGTGTGTAAGAAACACCTTACAAGGATTTCAGCTTCTCTTTATAAGGAGTTATTAGTTCACTTAAAAACACAGCCAGACAAGCATTCTGCATTTAGAGATGACAAACTCCCCCATTCTTTCTCTCCCTGTCTGTCTTTAGAGGTAAACAAGGAGTTTGGTCCTTCCCTACGCTCAGTTCTTTTCTGCAGAAAGAACCAATATATTTTGATTTAAGATGACGTCTTCTTGAATGAGAATTTGACTAAGGTTCTCATCTGTATTTGCAAAGAACTGCCAAAAGATAATGTCTGAATTATTATCACAAAAACAGCATAAAAGGTTCTCCAAAAAATGCTTTATTTTTATGCCATGTGTGTTGAGATCCCAAACAAAACCAGGCTGGGGAATACATTTACTTCTGCTTAGTCAGGTCATTGTAGGAATCTTATCCCAGAATGAACTGGAAGCTTACACTGAGGATTACTTGATGTATCTAATCTGAAGTTGATGAAAGGATTTCAGGTTTCTACAGCTTTCAATGTAATTGCTTTCACAAACAATAAAAGGTGTTTACAAAAAAAAAGAAGTATGTAGCAGACTTCTGTTTCTTTAATATTAAAAGATAATGAAACTGAAGGCTCCTAGAAACATGGTGACTTATTAGTACCATTTGAAAGCCAGAAGCTAATCACAGCAGCTACACCAAAAAGAAGAGGCAATCCTGCTTTGAATTGGACTCCTTCATCTCTAAAATACATCAGCTGATCTCCTTTTCCTTTGTGAAACCATGAGGAGAAAGCAAAGTGGCAAAACAAGACTGTTTAAGGACAGACAGGCAGAAGGAAGGAATCCAGATCCATAGCAGGAAACGGGAAATCCCTAAACACACCCCTGCACTCCCTCTCTTCAGTTACTTTTGGGCTATATCAAACCTCTGAGCTATGGATCGGGAGAAGCTGACCTATTTCTATCAGCTCTCCAAAGACCTTTCTGCCTCTCAAGACAAAGATTGTTGTGTGCGCCTGCCCTCCAGAGCGTGGGGTCAGAGCCTGGACATGATGATCCCCTGTTCTGCTCTCTGACATAGAAACTGCACGTGCACCAACAAATCTTCAAAACACATCACAACTTCTTCATTCAAAGGTTGAATCACTGATATAATGTTCTTTGCCCTAATAGGTAGTAAACTATTACAGGAAAACAGAAGGTGGCCAAAATTAATGATCATATGGAAGACAACTGTCTGGAAAGGAGAGGGGAGTATTTGCTTCCTACTGCTTAATACACTAACAGTGTCCTGTTCGCTAATAGAAATTAAGTGAGAATCCAATGGCATTTAAAAGAAAAATCTTCCTTCTCTCACTCTGACCATATATTGATTTTGCAGAATGCAGGGTCCTGTTCGGAATCTAGCCTGGTTTTGCCTAATTATAAAATATTAGAGCTTATTTCACTTCTCTCATTCAGAGAAACATAATTTTTAAAATGCATTCTCTCAGCCATTTAATCCTTTCCAGTTTATCCAGTGGTCATGGCATATTGCACAGGCTCTTCTTGCCACAAAGAGAGCCAGACATTTTTTCTAAACAAGCTATTTCTGAGTGTGAAGCCAGTGTGAAACTGTCTTCTCTTTACGGAGCCAGCAGTTTGCAGGCAGCAGTTACATATGGGAAGGAAATGGCTTTCCACTAGATTTTACTGCCTTGTAAGAAGTGGCATTACCTGCATATCCAAAAGAGCCCATATGCAGTGCTGAGTAGCTTATAGGGGAGTGAAAACACAAAAGCTAAAGAGTTCTTAACAATGCCAGTTATCAGAGAAACACAGTGTTTAAAACCCTGTCCAGATCTTGTGCTTTACACCTACCAAACTGAGTCCCAGAGGTACCGCACTCCGTGAGTCCAAGAATTTGTGACCAAATCCCGTTCTGGAAATGAACTTCACAGCTTAGGGGCTTCTCTGCATCATTATAAACTATGCAAGCAAGAAATGTGTTAAAAATCTTGTACCTAAGGAGCCCCATCGTACTCCCATTTTAGTCAATAGAGGGTTTTTAAAAAATGGGTTTAACAATCCACACTGCTACACATCTGTGCTTACAGCTGCCAGCTGTAATGGCAGCAGCACCTGTCCTACCATAAGGTTGTCTCTGCAGGGCCCTTCCCCATCTATTCTCCTTTATAAACACAAGTAAATGTGAAACACTGGCTGTTTTTTTCAAATGGTAAATTCATTGCAGGAATACCACTCGAAGTACCAGAAACCTTGCTGCTTTTATAAATCATTTCTTGTAATAAGAGCTTTGTCGCGTAGATAATTAAGTCCCTTGGAGGCAGCATGCTTGGAATGGATTGCAAATTAAGACCTTTATTTTCCTCTGTCTTTCTTCAGCAATCCCTCATACATCTATTTTTATTTCTAAATTCTTATTTATCGCTGTTACTAATTCCACTTTTGATAGATGTCAGGTCGCCAAATTTATATGAAACTCTATCAGTCTTTTTAGTAAAATGATAAGTTTTTAATACAGAAATTAAAGAATCAAAGACATTGGCAAAAAGGACTATAATTAATGGGCTTTTTTCTCCTGGCAAGGCCCTCCATCAATTCCCATGCCCTAGGATACATGGAAAATAAAATTAACGCTGCAGCCAGATTTCTAAAAACGTCAGCTGATAATAAAGGGCAATATGATAACATTTGGAAACAATAAATTGTCCTAGATACAGAGAAAAGTTTTCCAAGGGGGAAGATAATCCTTATGGCTTCCTTCTTACCACTATGAGCTTAATAAAGTATTAGTTAATATACTGTTGAAATAATCACACATTAAACTTCTCCACTCAGGCCAGGCTGTCCTTAAAATAATGTCCTGGAGCTGTATCCAGCTCAGGTATGGGCATCCCACTGCCCCTGCGTGCCTTACCACTGCTGTGAGCGGGTCCACGCCAGGCTTTCCCTCTGTACCAGTCCCTTCGGACCAGCTATTCCTGCCACTCGCATTCAGGGCACAAATCAAAACAAACACGTTGCTGCTCAGGGAAGTGATTCTCCTACAATCTCAGCCTAGCACATAAATAAATCTAAAGGCACTATTTTATTCTTCATCATCACTTTACCCTAGGCTGTATATAGGCTCTGTCATGTACTCTCCTATATCTATGATTAATGAACTAGGAAGTCTGCAAAATAATTCCCTCATCCTAAGGCCTCTGCTACCTAATGTGCCATGGATTGCAATAAGCTATATCATTAGTGTTTCTTCCATGACATTGCCATGCGTTGCATGCCCCTTTGAGTACTTGCACATTATTACAACTGGGAGCCCCCAGCTTTCTGATCCTAGGAGAAGGCCACCGTGCTGCACAAAGGGTAGGCAGCTACTCATAGATCTTCCTGTAATTTATTCAAATGTAAATATCACTGGTTTGTAAGAAAGCTGCAGATGGGTACATAATAGGCCCCAAGCCCTTAAACTTTCATTTGTGAAGAGTAGTACTCCTCTTCTCTACAAAATTATATCACTGAATCTGTGTTCTTTCTAGCAGATCTAAGTCTTGTTGTTCTTGGAGACAAAGAACACAACAAGATTGTCATTATGATGTTGATGCAGCTATTACGATGTTATCCTAATAATATCTTTAAATCAAACATCTTACTTACAATGACTCATTTTCATCTTAGAAAACTGCATGTACACACTTAGTCAAAGCTATTAAAAATCTTCAAATAAAATTATACTATGCTAAGCGACTACTTTTGAAACTTCTGACCAAAATTACTTGCACTGCATAAGTGTCAGAGGCAAGATGAAATTTTCCTGCTAGTTTGCTATTCTCACACCAACTCATAGTTTTACAAGAAACAATTGTGTTAGGTCTCAGACAGGTGAATAATCCTTTGCATTTAACAAATTATTTCTCAGTCCTTGAAACAGGAGCTGAAACACACCATCAAGTACATATTCACCCTTATTCAGTAAAGCTCTAAAACACCTCTTAACTGCTCTCCACAGCACACAAGCCAAACAGAGACATCAAACAACTGTTAACTGCATATGTTGTATGAAAGAAACAAAAAAGTCTACCCTCTTCTCCCAACATTCTGCTCTTAAAATCAGTTTGTGCAGCTCCATCCCTCAAATGCAATGGCTGAGCTTCTACTGTTTTTCAGTGGGACCAGGACTAGCCTCTAGGAGCTCTTTCTATTCTCTCTGGTATCACCATCATCCGCAGCTATGCTGAACATGACGAACTGCGCTGGGCCTTATCATAAGGATGCCCATTTTGCCTCTTGACATTCATGTTGATTTTTTTCCATCAACCCAAAGATGACATATAAGCAGGTCATTGCAAAAGAAGCTTTTGTTACAACCAGAAAACTAATGTGACTTGCTTAAAAAAAACCCCACAGAAGTCTCTCCTTAACCAAATACAGAGACCTAAATTTAAGTGCCCATTAATTCCTACATAAAGGCTCCTCACATATATCTTACCAATCTGAAAGTCTGCTGTATATCCAACCATATTGTAACCAACCCTTTCAAAGCTGGAATAGAGCCAACTATAAAGTAAAAAACAAGAACAAACAAACATAAAAAAACCCCAAGATATTACGAAAATGGAAAGCTAGACAAGTTAGACGAGTTTTACTACCATACTCTAAAAACTTTCCTGCACGTCCCTTGCCAGGTATTTTAAGTTTGAGGGTTTTTTCCTAATAATACTGCTCTAATTGAGTGGTAGCTAAGCATGTGTTTTGGTTTGCAGAAAAGAATGGGTTTTTTTGATAGCAGACAAGATTTACCCCAGAAACCCCAATACTTTAAAAGAAGTCTTTCCCCTAATCATTGGCTTCACACTTTCTCACATTGAAGACCTCTGCTAAATCAGTGCAAATCAATAAAGTAAAATCATAATAATGCCTCAGATATTTCATTCTGCTATTCTGTGTACTGTTGATATTATGTGAAAATAAAATGTGTAGCCAAAGAAAGACATGTAGTTGACCACTGTGTTCATGGTGTGAATGAAACAGCTTAGAGCTGGAAGCAAGCATTCAAACAGAAGCAGTTAGCCAAAAGAAATACAGAGATTAAAATATGAGGCTGAAGAGAAAGAAGAAAAATAGAGATGATGCAGAGGAAATTATATTATTAGGGAAAGAGATAAGATGACAAGGGACTGAATAGCACTAGGCTGGAAAGAACGGCTCAGGCATTAGGCTTAGACATTGAAGAATAAAAGACTTCTTGCCAATGAAATGGCAACAGCCCTGCTTCCAACAATACATTCTTTTATCTTCATTATTTCTGCCATTACATTTCTAGCAAGAATCTTGCAGCTGGTGAAGTGTTCCTACAAGTTACCAGAGAAGAAAAACATACAAAAAGAATGAAGGAGTAATTCAGCTTCTTCTAAACCATATTACATGGAGATTTTGCACCATCTACAGGTCCAGGAAGATATAAAGAAACTACAAATATACCCATCCTATAATAAAATACAATAGCTATAGGCATAATTTCCAGTTCCAGCAACAGTGGATTTTGTGGGATTTTTCAATGCGGCATTTGTGGGTGCTGTGGCTATGGGGGAATGGCTGTTTTCCCCCTTTCAGACCGCCTGAGTGCTCTCCTTCAAGAATCAAGCTGCCATATATATTTAATTTTTCCTTTATGCTCCAATTGAGTACAGAGCACTACCCTGCTAGCTGGGTTCAGAGCACTTGCAGTGACCACAAGCCTTCTTTGGACCAAGTTCTTTTGTTCACTACTTGGAAATATTAGAAGAAAGGGGTATTAAATGACCACAACCTACAACATATTTAGCCTCACCTAAACATAATCACCTTGTACTTCACTACATATTAAGTTAGACAATCTATCTTTTTCATGTACTAGTTCATATTCTTTGTACTTCTCTGCATGAGACACTTTTGACCATACATGGTAAGACTGAAAAATCAGCAGCAATCATAAAATTTCTTTTAGAGATAAGATGATTTCAGGTAAAGCACACCTTTTGCCAGTGTCACTTTGGAAGGATTCAACAGAAAGATATTCTGTGTTCTAAAAAAAGGGGTCAATATTGGAAGCTAAACAAATGTATCAGTGTAATCATGCGATGAAAATTCACAGTGTAAAAATCACTCAACCTAATACACTAGCACAAAAATCAATATAAATAGATGTAAGACATTAAATCATTGGAGTTTGAACTTTATTTTCCCAAAAAAGAGTTGTCCTCTAAAATATTACAAGAGAAAAATCTTGACAGTGGCTGACAAAAGAACAAAATAAATAATATTGTATTTAAGATGAAAGTGAGTTTGATGGATTTGGTAAAACCAGTTATATATTACAGTGCATCCTTATCTGATACATCTGCCCTACTACATATTACAGTGCCACAAATATAAACAAAAAGTCAGTGATTGATGGTAAAAATTTGTGATGAAAAGACATGTTGGACTAGTATCAAGTGTATTCCAGGGAAAGACTATATACAACTACTCCTGATGACTTCAATGTGTATTTAAAACAGACAGCTGCTTTCAATTGATTTTGAAACCTCCACTGACGTCAATAAGAAAACAATGTCAGCAAAAGTTCTACGATAAAATATGATGAGCTTTAAGAGCAACTGCGCTTTTGGTTATTTATTTTTAAAGTACTTTGTTGCTTTCAGTGAGACTTAGATGAAAAACACATTTACATTTGAGTATGACCACCCTACTTTCCCTACCTCTCTCCTTTCTCTCTGCATCTCTCATTTTGCATGTCTAATCTCATACCCTGCACCTCCTACACAGAAGATATTCCTAAGTCTTCCCCTGGTTTCCCTACCAGTTACGCCTCCACTTTCACAGAATCACAGAATCAGTACGGTTGGAAAAGACCTGTAAGATCATCGAGTCCAACCTGAAGGGGAAACAAAAAAACAAAAAACAAAACAAAAAAAAAAAAAACACCAAAAAAAACCCAAAAAAAACAAAAAACAAAACCCACGCCACACAACAACAATAACAAGCCACAACCCACCCAACACCACACAGCACCATGTCCATCAAGCTACATCCCACAATGCCACATCCACACGCTCCTTGAATACCTCCAGGGAGGGTGACTCTACCACCTCCCTGGGCAGCCTATTCCAGTGTTTCACCACTCTCTCAGTAAAGAACTTTTTCCTAATATCCAGCCTGAACCTCCCCTGTCGCAACTTGAGGCCATTTCCTCTAGTCCTGTCTCTAGTCACTTGGGAGAAGAGACCAACACCCACCTCTCTGCAACCCCCTTTCAGGTAGTTGTAGAGAGCGATAAGGTCTCCCCTCAGCCTCCTCTTCTCCAGGCTAAACAACCCCAGCTCCCTCAGCTGCTCCTCATAAGACTTGTGTTCCAGACCCCTCACCAGCTTCGTCGCCCTTCTCTGGACACGCTCCAGCACCTCAATGTCCTTCTTGTAGTGAGGGGCCCAAAACTGAACACAGTATTCGAGGTGCGGCCTCACCAGGGCCGAGTACAGAGGCATGATCACCTCCCTGCTCCTGCTGGCCACACCATTTCTGATACAAGCCAGGATGCCGTTGGCCTTCTTGGCCACCTGGGCACACTGCTGGCTCATCTTCAGCCGGCTGTCGATCAACACCCCCAGGTCCTTTTCTGCAGGGGAACTTTCCAGCCACTCATCCCCAAGCCTGTAGCGTTGCCTGGGGTTGTTGTGGCCGAAGTGTAGAACCCGGCACTTGGCCTTATTGAACTTCATCCGGTTGGCCTCAGCCCATCGATCCAGCCTGTCCAGATCCCTCTGCAGAGCCTTCCTACCCTCAAGCAGATCAACACTCCCTCCCAACTTGGTGTCGTCTGCAAACTTGCTGAGGGAGCACTCTATCCCCTCATCCAGATCATCAATGAAGACATTAAACAAGACCGGTCCCAAAACTGAGCCCTGGGGGACTCCGCAGCTCATCATTTCTTCCCAATTTACTAAAGATCAGCAATAAAGTCATTCTCTTAAAGCATTGTTATCACGCTTTATAGATTATCAGGCTAAGGAAGAATTCATTATTTATGCCTTTCAGGTACAGAAAACTTAGAAGATAATATGGACTAGGTGTAAACATTTTCACAATTTTAATTTTCACAACCAAAAGACCTAGAAGTATAATACTTCCATTTTAAAAGTTCACAGTTGACATCCAGGTAATCCTAATATGTTATAGTGTCCACATAAATAAATTAGGAAGGGTTGAATATATCTCCAGCTAAAGAAATAGCTTTAAGATCAAGAATAGATTATGCCAAAATTGAAGGAAGAATGGCAGAATCTCCTGCCAACGATCTAGGGGAAGGTAGGGCCTGTGATCTTCATTCCTTCATAACACCAGAGAGTTTTTCAGGCTTTCTTATACTTCTAACACAGAAAAGAAGCATAAAGCCACTGGAAGTGACAAAGTAAAATAATTTCCTTAAAAAAAAATCCCAACTTTTCTCTCTTTACTTAAAACATGGTGAAGTTGGCTGTTCTTCCTATTTAAAGCTATTTAAAAGGTGGATTCTGTGTAATGGGATTGTTAGCACAGTCCAGCTTTGTTAATAATTTGATTTCTTGAATAAAAGAAAATAAAATTGTCATAACACCTATCCTGAATTGATTCCAGCACATGGTTGTCTTCTCTTGCCAAAAAAGGTTTTAAAATTGCAGTTGGAAGCCGATCTGCAGAGACTCACAGAACCCTTCCTCTTTACCCATAAACAGCAACCATGTTTAAGACTCTAGAAAAGTCTCATGTAAAAAAAAGTCTGTAGATGAACAAGAAAACAAAAATTTAAATTAAGAGTGTAACAGTGTAATAAAAGCAAACAACTCTGTTTATATAAACGTGGTTAACTCGTCATTTCTAAGCATACCCCCTTCTTGACACAAGTGCATCTATTTTAATAAGGCCTTTAAATAAAAGATTGTCAATTCTCTTATAGCAGCAATGACAGCAATGAGCCATCATCTAAGCCATTTAAAATCAATTCTTTCCGGTTACTAAATGTAAATATCTTCTCAGGCAATTTGTTGGATGCCACCCAGGCATACATGAGTGTTCATATTCAGAAATAACCGCATGAGGTTGAGCTGAGAGGTATCTGACAATCGCTATCAACGCTTGAGAGTGCGAAGAGCTGGATCACTGCCACACCAGTACATTTCCTCACAGACCGCAACTTTCCTATACTCTCCTCCATGATCAGCCACCGCCATTCCCTTCATACTGCTTAGCTCAGGCAACGAGAGCTGTCAAGGTATTTATCTGGATCAAAGATGCTGTCTCAGCTCTTTTCCGAAGTGAACTGCAATGAAAGAGCTCCAAAATTTAAAGGAGGAAAGGAAGAGAGGAAGGGCCCTAAAAGCAAGGAATATGGAGCAATTAATCTGCACAATTGTTGAACTGAAGAAAGCCCTCACAGGATTTAACTCAAGGCTCTTCTGTACGCAGTTAAAGTACATGCTTCTGGAGAAACACAACATACTTGGCTTGGGAGTCAGTGGACCTCTGGTGATTCAGGTCCAATGAATTTCTAACCCTGGTCTTACAGAGTTTGGGTGAAAAGTTTCACCAAATTGGTGTCTTGCAACCACCCCAGAGGCCTCTGCTGCAGGTAGATGATTCTGGTAAGTACTGAAAATCCATGAAATGCTGCTAAATTTATGTACTGTCCATTGCACTCAAGGAGGTGAGAATCAATCAAAGCATTTTAGATGTCTGTCTCACATACCCAACTGTCATTGTCACTGATGTACCGCTTCATACTGACATTGCCAGATCCATAAACGTGACATAGTGCAAATAAGGCCAATGGAAGTAGTTCTGTCTCAGTTAGAGTAGGTATTTCCTGTTGTAAGTCATTGGTGTTTGCTTACTTTTGTTTTTAAAGAAAGGCTGAGAGTATACAACAGTTCAAAGACACAGTGAAGACTGGGAGCATCAGAGTATAACACAGAAGGGCAATAATTTGTCTTCACTGATTGCCACAGGCATCCTACAGGAAGGCCATCTGCAAAACAGTCACCTCCAGCAAGGTGGCAGCCGTGCTTTGACGACCACTGCCATGTTTGCTGTGCCTGCACCCACACGCTGCAGTCTGGGGATGCTCAGGGCCGGGTGCCCTGGAAGGGCTGCCAGGCTGCCCAGGGCACGATGGGACCATGACTCAACTAAAGTACAGAGGCAGAGATGGCTTGATCTCTGCTCATACTGAGCATTGAAAAAAAGCCTGGAAGGCTTTTAAACCCCCATAAAACCAGGTTTTATGCGGGTATTTACAACAATATTTATCTTCTTCTATAGAGAGAGGGCAATTAGGTAGAATAGAAGTGTAAAGGCTTCATAAAAAAGTTTGTGCCACTCCCTGCCAGCTCAGGGAGTTACATTAGACTTTGTGCCTTCACCCCTAGGAAGCACTTGCCACCACCCCCAAGGCCTGGCCAGCTGCTGGCCAGACCCTGCTTCTCCCCAGGGACCTGTCTTGCTGCAACATCCCCAGCAATGGTGCCCAGGACAACCCTGCAGCCCCTTTATCATGTCCCAGCTGAGCAGCCACCAAACCACCGTCAGGAACAGACCAGCTCCACCTACCTCCACACAGCTCAGGCTCTTCTTAAAGCAATGCACCAGACACCCTAAACCACACAGAGAACTACCACATCTCCACCATGGTCAAAGGCTGGCCTCCTCCAGGTCTCTCTGAACACACACCGGAAAGATTTATCTTACATGGGGAGAGGATAGAAAGAACTGCTTACTACTTACAGCTTTTCTAGATATCCTCCAGACACCCCAAAACATCTCACAGGTTGCATCATGAAGCTGCTCAAAGAAAGCTCCCAACAAGCACAGGGAAGGGCTCAGCACTGTTGTAGCTCCTATGCAGGCAGCATGGCCAGAGAACAGCAGAAGGAAACATGCTCCCAAGGTCCATGGCTGCTCCTCCCCACTCTCACTGCAGGAGAAGGGATTTGCAACTGGCTGCTTCTTGTCAGTTTAGCAAAATGTACTCATTATTTCCAAATGACCACAAAGCGCATGCCTGCCAAATTCACGGCTGAAACACCAGCCATGAGGGACTACAGCAGCCATTCTCCAGGAGAACAAGCTCAAAACCAATTGCTGGTGAGCACCCCGTGACGTGACAGCCACACTTTGAACACAGCTGCTACGTTTGCCACTCCTGTGGGTAAGTCCCTGCTTGCATCCACACGCTGCAGCCTGTGGGTGAGCGGGGCCGGCTGCCCCAGAAGGGCTGCCCAGGGCGTGATGGGGACGTGACTCAAGTAAAGCACAGAGGCAGACTGAGCTGAGCATTTAGGGACTTGAGCATCTCTTGTATTAGGAGACGTTGAGAGAGCTGAGGCTTTTTAGCCTGGAGAAGAGAAGGGTCAGGGGGATCTTATCGATGTATATAAATACCTGAAGGGAGGGTGTAAAGAAGCTGGAGCCAGGCTCTTCTCAGTGGTGCCCAGTGACAGGAGGAGAGGCAACGGGCACAAAATGAGACAGAGGAAGGTCCCTCTGAACATTAGGAAACACTTCTCTACTGTGAGCGTGAGTGAGCACTGGCACACGTTGCCCAGAGAGGTTGTGGTGTCTCCCTCCTTGGAGATACTCAAAAGCCATCTGGACACGGTTCTGGGCAACCTGTTTCAGGGCACCCTGCTTGAGCAGAGGAGTTGGACAAGATGATTTCTAGAGGTCCCTTCCAACCTCACCCTTCCGTGATTCTGTGGATATGTCTCAATTTTCACCCATATTGAATTCTGCAAACATGCCCGGTAGGCTTTTAGACTCACAGAAAAAAAATAGGTTTTACTAAAATATAAAGGGCAATACTTACCCTCCTACTATCCGTTATTTCATATTTGTCATTTCACTATTGTTGCAATCCATACATTGCAATGGAGAGTGTTGCACCACCTTTTACATTTCTCTCTGACACAATTGAGTCTCCACATCTTTCTTCAAAAAAAAAAAAAACAAACCCAAAATCCACATCTTGAACACATTTCCTATCCCGTTCCCTTACTGTGTGTGGCTACTCACTTGTTAGCTCTGCAGGAGGACACATTTGTGACAGGCTCCTTAGTGTTTGTTCAGGAAAATAATGCACGTTGCTTCCCCAAGGAACGCTAACAGCAAGGCTGTCTCATGTTGGGGCTTTCTGAGTAAGTACTTTTATCTGAACAAAACCATTCCCAATAATATTAGACTAACCACGGAAGAGATTTGCTTTTTGCATTGCAGTATTTTAGCAAAGGCTGATCACGAAGGAGCACCATAACTTTCTGGAAGAGTCACTCTAAAGGAAGGACAACTCTAAATGAGACACTAGTAAACATCCAGGGAGGTGATAGTAATGCCTTGAAAACCATGGCCATGCTTAACATGGTTATGAACCCGTTACCTCTTGCATCTGCACACTCTGATTCATGAAACAGCATGGCAGGGTGCTCCAGGGAGCTGCCAGGCTTTCCAGGGAGTAACTTTCCAACTGAGTAACCGTGACTCAGCTAAAATGTTGAGGTCGATGGGCCTTGGTCATCACCCATATGGTCTCCAGGAAAACAAAAAAAAAAGAAAGAAAAAAAAAAAAAAAGGAAGGCTTTTAAACTCCTATAAAGTCAGGTTTTATATGGCTATAAATTATAGTTATCTTTCTTCATGCAGATAAAGCAATCAGGTAAAACAGAACGGAAATGCCTAAACAGAAAAGCCTGTACACATAAATGTGTCCTTCCACAGATCTGCCCTGCCAGCCCATGCTGAGCTGAGCTCCCAAAATCTCTCCCTATTCCTCCCTGGCCCCCAGGAAGTTCACTCCAAAATGGTTAAGGCCTGGCCAGACACTGGCCATACCTTGCTTCTCTCCAGAGGCAACGTCGCTGCACTCCCTGCGCTCTGGATAGCTTCCAGATGCCCCCAGACGCCTCCCAAGCGGCACCCTGGAGCTGCTCACAGGAATCCCCCGACAAGCGCGGGGAAGGGCTCGGCACCTATTGCACCTCCCACGCGGGAAGCGCGGCTGGGGAGCAGCAGCAGGAGACGTGACACCCATGTCCATGGCTGCTCCTCCCCACGCTCATTGTATTAGTACCAACGAGGCCACTCTTGGCTGGGACACAACTGGCCCCATTGATAAACAAGCAGGAGGTAAAGAGAGAATGACACATGTACTTATAGTATCCATATCTGTGGGCACAGACTTATCTTAAGAAAAAAGTGTACAAACAGGTATGATGAAATGGATTAATTATGGAGAGCAGCAAATTGAACTTTGTCCCACTGACTGAGGGTGTCCGATGGGGTGAAAGGTTCACGGCCACAAGAAGTTGATGGCAGCTTCACCCTCTCAGCCCCTCTCAAGGAACACAAGTTTGTTGCAAGCACATCCATCTTCTGGATCCTTTCTGTTTTGAAGGCCTGGGATCCAGGCAGTTCTTAATCCCTTGTTTCTCCTCCTTTCTTTGGTTGTTTAGTAGTCACATTATTAAGTCCCGACCTCCACTGCAAACTGTCTTTGATGCTTTTGGGAATGTGATTCTTTAGCAAAGAGTGGGGATTTCCATGGCTTCCCTCTCCAGTCCAGCCTTTCTGAGGAGAGCTCACTATTGCTATGGTCGGGCTAGTGACAGAGAATTGATGGACAGGGCCCTTTTAGAAGTCAGTCAGCCCAATATAAGAATATTTGGCTGGGAAACAAGCCCCCAGCAGAAAAGGGACCCCCTTCATGCAGTGCTGAGGTGGATACGTAACACAGAGGTCAACATCCAAGGTGGATTAGAATGCAAAAAGGGGTCCTTGAAAAGAGATGATACTCACACAGTATAATTCCATTCAGTCACAGTGTCAGAGGAAAATACACACACGTATACCATATAGCTAAAAATTTGATCAAAGAGAAAGCACAGTTTAGCCTGACAGATAATACTTAAGGCAAATCTGGACGTCATCTGTTTCACCTGACCTAAAATGCCAGACTGGCTAAGCGCCTAAAGGCTCGGAGCACGTTTGCACAAAGAGGGCTGGCTTGAATATAACGTGAAACATCCAAATGATAAATAATTTTGAATTGATCAAAACCAGTGATCACTTACCTTCTGCCACCAGTTACTGGTTTTACAGAAGTAAATTATTTTAAGTGTCAATTTGGAAACCTCAGGTCTTAGAAGACAGGCTTAGAGGGAGGAAAAGTATTGAAGACTCTGTCTAGACACCTGGTTAAAAAAAAGAAGCAAGGGACAATATGATTGGTTCTTATGCCTTTCAGACCAAGATTTGATGTAATTAAAGGTAAGTTGTAGCTCAACCTCAATATTTTCTAGTCTGTTCTTTACATTATTTTAGTCAGCTCCTATTGCTGTAGCACCCAAGCGTCTTTAATAATAATAAGTTAAGCAATAGGTATATGTCATAGGCTTGGTGTAAATGTTTGTCTATGTAATCTGAAATCAGTGCAGAAGAGTAGTGGGGTCCTTTCTGGCCTTAAAATCAATGTACCATTATTGATTTTCAAAAATCTCTGTAGTTTGTTTCTGTCCTTTTTCTGTAGATCTTGCTCTCTCTTTTCTGTCAAATTCCTCACACCTCTTGCAGTAGCTTTGTTTTTCTTCTTTTTGGGGGGGTTGGTTTGGGGTTTTTTTTCATATTTGTTTTCAATAGAAGGGACCTCCTCCCACTGCTCTAGTTTCAGCATACTGGAGTTGTCATGTCAGTTTGAAAATTTTGTTTTCCTACCTACAGTTTGCTCCTCTCTCTCTGCTTTGTATCCATTTGGCATCCTTTTCATTCTGCAAAGTGTGATGACATCCGAGGCAGCAGAAAGATGACAATAAAGCTTGGTTAAGCTAATGGCTTGGAAACCAGGCCAAGGAGAGCAGGAAGAGCTTTTTTTCGTATATAAACCCAGAACATGAATCTTCCAATCAACTGAAAATACTATCCTGTAAAAGCAGCTTAAATAATGCAAGTGCACAAGGTTTTAAAAAATCACATCGAACATCATGGTTAGAATGCACTAGTGGCACAATAATTCATGGCTACCTCTGTATTTTGATAGGCAAACATTATCAGTCTAAGCATAAAATATTTGATTCTTACTCACTCACACTGTACAGCTCATAAGAAGACACCAGTGAAATATGCACAACATCTAAACTGGTAGTCAGGGTCAACAATGAGCAAGAAAGAGTTTATAGCAATATAAGCAGAAGAAAAAATAAGATTCAAGAAGCAGAGAATCCCTACTCTGATAGAGACAAAGCCTAGGCTCTGTGAGGTGTGAGATGGCCAAGGTAGGGTGTTGAAATGACAGCATATTTTTAGTACTTTCCATAGGGATCCATGTGTTTCCTGAAAAAATGACAATGAAAACAATGTTGTGAAAAAGCACAGGGCAGTAAGATCAGCCCTTTGAACTAGATAGATGGATAAGGCTGTGAATGTCTAAAGAGACAGACTCTAGAAAAGGTTAGGAGGGAATGGGGTTGGAGAGAAGAAGGGACCTTACTGCTATGATTACCCAGCCTCTCCAGCAGCTATGTGTGATGCTGGCCAGGGAGTGGGTGCAGAGCACCATGGACACCCTTCTGGGGGATCACAGAGCAAGGAAGGAGCCAGATGAGGGGCAGTGCCTGACAACATACAGTCAACATCATCTGTGCAAGTCTCATGCTCCATGCCTGAGACCTGAGTTGCCTTTTTTATCAACCCAGGAGACTTCCCTGAACCTTTTCCAGATAAAAGTTTGCCTGGTATCTGCATCCATGTCTGATTTTGTCCTTGTTTGAACTGGGATTATTTTTAAAAAAGAAAAAAAAAAAAGGTTGAAATAACTTACATTGACGAGGCACTGGTCTCTGTAATTGTGCCATCATATGCAGAATAGAAACCTGAGAAAGTGGGAGGAACTTAATATATAATGTAGAATTATGGCTGGTACTGTTTAGGGGCTACAGCAAAAATCTATGCGATTTTAAAGGTGATCAGAAAAACTGTTTTGAGAAATGAGATAAAGGTACAGTTAAACTGGGCACTGAAAGCCCCTAGAGTGCAAGAGGCAGGAGGCCTCCTGTACACGCAGGGAGCTAAGACCCACTGCAAAATGCGACCACAGCTTTGATGCTTAACATCCGCTCTCCGAACCCATATTAACGTACATAAATAAATGACATCACTCTCAGAAGAGCTTAGCACGCATAGTGCCTGTTGAAAGGCATTCAGACACCACAGTGAAAACCTAACTAGATGGAGTCATAAAAGTGAGAGTCAGGGTGAACCCCTTCTGTTATTTACTCCGGTAGCATCCCTCCCGTTGAGTTTGACGGCCTGGATTTTGCCTCAACTTCCTAACAGGAAGCAACTTTTTTCTCAAAACAGCTGCCAGCTAAGTAGCCCAGCCCTCCCAGGCCCCTGGCTCTTGATTTCTGAGGCACTCTGTTCATATAGTTCCCTTAAACATCAGCCCTCTGAATGCATTTTGACTCTACATAAAAAGCAGGGGTTTATTCGGACTAAAGCAATGCCTGTAGACAAGCTGTGACCACAAATCCCTTTTGCAGCCTCCAACACCCTACTGATGCTGGCTGATGTTTTAACTGAGGACAGGGAACCGATGATGCAGGGGTCCTGCGGGGAGCACAACGGGAGCCCACCCCTCTGCAAACACAGGGAACGCAGAATCTAGGTAAAGGTAAGACCACGTTCCCTTTTAATGAATTCCTTTGTGAACAGCAGGTAAGCCTAATATTTTCTAGGATAAAAGGTGTAAATCTCAGTGCGTTTGTCAGCACTTGAGAGTAACTGAGAAATTCTTACAACGGCCCGGACACTCATTGCCTCGTGCAGCAGTTCCGGCACCTGTCAGGCTCTCCCCAGTGCAGAACACGCGCGAAGTGCCAAGTTCATCACTACGGCATTTGCTTTTAGTTTGTTCAATGCAAAACCAAACAAATCTTCTCAGCACCAGGTTTCTGTAGCCAGCCGAAATCTCAAAATCACGGGCGTCTTGTGTCACACACCTTACGAGACCCCGGCGGAGGCGGCGGCGGCGGGGAAGGAAGGACGGACGGACGGACAGCCCCGGCGGGGCGGCGGGCGCGGGCGGAGGCGGGGCGGCCCCGCGCCTTAAAGCGTCTTCGGCCCGCAGTGGGCACGCACAGACAGACAGACGGACGGACACTCGCAGACGCCATGGCGAGTCCCTGCCTGGAGCTGAGCAACAAGATGAAGATGCCTGCCCTGGGGCTGGGCACTTGGCAGGTACCGGGGCGGGCAGGAGGGCGCTGGTCCGGCGGGCGCTGCGAAGATGAAAAGCAGAACCGCAGCCCGAAACGGGGCTCCCGCGGCGCGGCGCGGTCTGCCGCGGAAGCCACGTTCCTGCGTGGGGGCCGGGGGGGTCGGTATGGCCGCCCGCTGGCAGCGCCGGCCCGGATTGCGGCCGCTTGTGTAACCGGGAGGGCTGCCAGGGACGGGGGGGAGGGGGCTCAGAGAGAAAAAAGCGAAGAAAAAAAGGCAAAAAACAAAAAAAAAAAAGCGGGGGGGGCTGAAGAAGGTGGAGGGAGGCAAAATAAAGAGGAAGGGAAGCAAAAGAAGAAACCAACGGGAACGAATGAGAAGTAGGTTGTGAAAGGCTGCCTGGCCTGGCGCTTGCAGCCCTGGGGTGGGTCACTTCTGATGGGAGCCCTGTGCCACGAAACTGCCTCTGTGGGGATGGGTCTGGGGAAGGTAAAGAGAGCAAATAAGGGGAAATGATGCTGGGCATTGCGCTGCTGGAAATGACGGAGGCCAAATGGCTTGCAGAAACCAACTCCTTTCTGCCCTGTTCCCTTTGCCTACAAAAATGCTGTTTGCCTGGGAAGTTGAAACTCAGTTTAAATGCAGGTCACAAGGAAACTCTAGCAGCAGCTGGGAAGGGAGACTTTGCGGGGCTATTGCAGCAGCGAGTACTAGAAGGCAGCTATGGAAGAGCTCATGCTTTGGTTGTGTTTGCTTTCAGGCTCCTCCAGGAAAGGTGGAAGAGGTGATCAAGTTTGCTATTGATGCAGGCTACCGCCTCTTCGACTGTGCCTATTTCTACCAGAATGAAAATGAAATAGGGAATGCAGTCCAGCAGAAGATCAAGGAGGGGGCTGTGAAACGGGAAGACCTCTTCATTGTCACTAAGGTACAAGGATGTAGGATTATTGGGACATTCAGCTTTTCTCAAAGAGAAACCCTTGGTCAATCTATAAAGTAACCTAAGGACTTAGTCCCTTCTGTGATATTCATTTCATGGTTGTCTTGTTGTGTACTATAAATTCCATCCTTTATTTGCAATTTGGAGCGAGCTTTATCTAAGGAACCATGGACAACTTTGGAAAGATAGTCTGGCTGTTGCTGATCTAATAATTTCCTTGCATCTATTAAGTCACTTAATTATACTGAAGGTTCATTTGCACACACCCTAGAAAGATCAGAAAAAAAGACAAGACAGATGTCTGAATTCAGAAGTGCTGTGCTACTTACTGGTTTGCAAGACATTTGAAAGTGCTGTCATGTACAAAATATAAGCCTGAAAAGGAATAGAAATTAAAGTATGGGACTTCAGTCTGAAGTATTTTCCATGTATTTACTCCATTTCTTCATCTCCTCTACTTACCTCAACAATGCCCTTTACCAAAAAGTGAGAACAATTCAACTGAAAAACTTATGACTTCTCGGGTTTCACCAACAAAACCAGAGAGCATTGGGCATAACTAAGCTTTTCCACATATTCTTCTTTTTTGTTAAAGAACAGGTTTTAACCTGAATAATACTTGCAAAATCTTCTATTTAAACAACTCAAATTTCACTTAAAAAGTGAAGTAAAATTGACAACAGTTCTCACTGTGGCCAGTTAAAAGGGACAGAAGGAGGGGTAGGTATGAGCTGCTCAAAACTCAGAGTGAAAAGAGAAAATTCTAACAGCTCTGCTACGTTAGCTACACCTGGCTGAGTTACATTTAGTTCTGAGAATCTCTTTTAATAAGTAGAAACACTGATTGTCCACCTTCACTACTGACTCCCTTATTATTTGTGGTATGTTTGTCCTGCCGTACTATTAAAATATTGGCATCCATTGGGTGGGCACCTATTCAGTGTGCACTGGGTAGGTGGGGAGGGAGTTGCCCTCCCAGATCACCAAGGGAGACGCTTCTGTCCCCTGGTCTGGACTGTGGAAGCTGTAGAGTCACGGTCGGGCTTGGTTTCTTCCCACAGTTGTGGAACACGTTTCACGAGAGGTCCCTGGTTAAGGTAGCATGCAAGAAGAGCCTTGCTGCACTGCAACTGGACTACCTTGACCTCTACCTGATACATTTCCCTATGGGATTCAAGGTAGTCCTGCTCTACATTCCTCTTCTCCTTACCTGGCTAGAAACATGGTGTATTCTCTCATCTGTGCTGTGACCACCTTCATTATGCAGCTGGGATATGCTGTGCTTCATTTGCCTCTTCCCTGAACCTGGTGGTAGCAAGCATTCAGTCACTAACTAAGTACTGGTATGTTTTAGCATGTGGGTCTGGATTTCCATGGCTTTTGGAGAGAGATAGTCATAGGTATGACCACTGCTAATGAGCCCCCTGGGTCTTCAGGGAAACTGTAACCAACACATAATGGTGCAGTTTGGGATTGTGGCCTTCTGCTGGGTCGGGACAATGTGAACATATCAGGTTTTGGAGATGTTGGCTTGATCTGGAGTAATCAACAGTGAAAATGAAGCATGGCGCAGAAAGAATGTGCTTCTTTTTTCCTCAGTCTACACCCGTGTAAAACACAAAACCCCCTAGAATAAAGGTAGGGGGTGTCTGTTCCCTTCCCTCTAAATCTGCCTAAATTACTCACATAATTGCTACTAATCCCCACTCTTTATATGCAGGGATTGCTTTGTAGAAATATGGCCCTCAACCAAAAGAGAATACTGATGAACTTGCATAATTTTTAGTTATGCAATATGTTTAAATAACCTGCTAACTTGCTGCCTATAATTGCAGTCAGAAATGCTAGTAAACATTAAGAAATTAAACTCTTAAAAAAAAATCTATGTATTATCTGCCTTGAAATCACAGGCTGGTGAAGAACTGCATCCTGTGGATGACAAAGGTATGGTCATCCCCAGTGATACTGATTTTCTGGATACGTGGGAGGTAAGTTAACGTTTGCTCTTTTGAGCATGTGTCAGCACTAAAAATGGAGTGGAGATCTGCATGCACGATGAAATTAAGGGATAGGTTTGGGTACAGAGGATAGTCACACAAAATTTTATTTCATGACCAGAATGAGCAGAGCTGCTGTTACCCCTTGTTTTGAGGAGCAAGAGGAGGATGTCTTTAATAAGAGGAAAAAGTAGGAAACTATCAGCATTGTAGGTGCTATCACTAAAATTATATTTGAATAGGCACAATGGTAGTGAAGTGTAGATTAATCCAGGTGTGGCTGCTAATTTACTGGGTGTTCCATACAGATAGACAATTCTCACACTTCTCAGTGTTGGGCATCAGCATCTTGGCTGTCCTTCAATCCTCATTTCCTTGTGGACTGAGAGGATTCAGGGTTTGCCTCTGCTACCTGCACCTCTGTGATACTACAACTCTAGGAATTAATAGTTTTCTCTACAATAGCAGATTACAGTTGCAAGAAAGTATTTTGAGGTAACTGAGTTTAAGCTAACATCCTCCCTGCTGTGTTCTGCCAACTCGGATGTAGTGTGCTGGTATAGGAGGAGGTGGAGGGGTCTCCCTTGCTTTTTTAGCTTTGGTAAAATGACCCCCAGAGAAACCAAAGCAAAAGATTTTGCTTCCCATTACGAAAGAGTTGGCCAAGCCATTCTTATATTACTTTCCCATCTGCAATGGGACATAAAGCATACGGATAATACAAGGTGTAAAGATTGTTTTTAATTGGAGATACTATTATTTAATCTAGTGTGGGTTGTTTGTTGGTTTGTCACTAGCTTTAGGGAAATAAAATAGTGTAGTTGACAGTAATACCACCTCAAAAATACATGTTGGTTGTCCTTACTCATTAGGCCATGGAAGAGCTGGTGGATGCTGGTCTGGTAAAAGCAATTGGTGTCTCCAACTTTAACCATGAGCAGATTGAAAGAATCTTGAACAAGCCAGGACTGAAATACAAGCCGGTAAATAACCAGGTGAGATTTTTATTTCCATTGATGTCAACTAACCTTGAAATATTCCTAAATATATTCTTGCTACACTCCAGCTCTAAAACTGACTTCTGCCATGATCTTTTAATGTTTTTGGTGCCATGGAAAGATCTTGAAAAGATCTAGGTATCTCTGGTTGTCTGAAAGTCCCTTCAAGTCAATACTGCCTGCAATATACAAGTCTTTGGTATGGTGTCAGTGTTGATGGTTTTTAGTTGACAGGGATCTCGACAGAAAACTTTTTTGTATACTTGTGTGTATGTAATGCAGTGGAGATTTGAGAGCAATACCATACAAAACAGTATGGATTATTCATATCACAGTAATATGAAATAGACAATATTTCACTTTGACATTGAAAAAAGAGTTAAAATATCCATTACCTTGCAACTTTCTACTACACATACACATCCTCTTCCACACTCCCAGTGTCACAGCCCAAGTTGCTACAGGCCCATTTCTGCCAGCCCTGGAATAATGAGCAAAATCCCCACTGCGAGCTACTGCACAGGCATGAGAATGTGCAGGAATGCTCTAACCCATTCACTCGGTTTATTTTTTCAGCATAAAATAAACCATTTCACTAAACCTCATTATAAAAAGGAGTGTTGAAGTATACAATTGTAACAAATTCTCACTACATACCTCATCAATAAAATCACAGGACAGCAGGGGCATCAGGACCTTCTGACTTTCTTCCATATATGACTCTTTTTGCACTCAGCTGAGAGTGCCGACTGCCCATCTCTGCTGGCTTGGAAAATTCAGGGCAATCCCCACACTGGGTCCTGTGCAGGCACAGTGTTCTCTGCGCTGCAGTGCCAGGCTTGGGGCTAGTGTGCACACTGGCCAGGCTTAGCACAAGGGGGACATAGGACTTGGAAAGATTTTATTCAGGGTTATAAAGTTTTGGTGGGGATGGACCCAACTAACCCCATGTTAAAAGCTGGACCAGCTTCAACACTTCAAAGAACTTCAGGCTTTTACTCCAGTTTGCTTATACATGGGTGTGCTTGTACCACATGCTGTCATAACAGTAGTTGCCTCGTCCAGCTCAGGTCTAAATAAAGTCCCGTAACTGGATTTCATGTCACTATGCCTGGTAGCAAAGCTATAGCATTTAGAAATGGCTGGGTATGTGCATGGTGCCACACAATACAGTGTAGACTTAGCCCTGTGGTCATACTACAGCTTGTGGCAAGCTGAGCAGCATCCCTGTGTAGGCTCCTGTTTCTAGTTACAGGATGTCTTGCCCACATGGCTGGTTGCAACATGATCTGAGCTAAGCTAGGGAAGCTCATCTCCCCAGGCTTCTTCAGGACTTGGGGAGACTCCTTGAGGAGAGGTTGGGTGACTTGGAGCAGGTATTCTGAGCTGCCCCTCTGAAGATGCACTGCTGCTCTCTAGTAGTCCAGGAAGACTGACTTCCCTGATTCCTGATACAAACAGCAGTTTCCCCCTTCTCATCTATTTCTCACCATCTTTGCATAATATGTAGCATGAGGAAGCCCTATCCTCTGTGCCAGTCCTCTAGTTATTGCTGTGACATTAATAACTTTTTTATAAGGTAGATTTTAATCATAATATTGGGAGTTTTTTTCTTCACACTTTCTGTGACCCAGGAGGAATTAATGTTAGTTATGCTCTGGAGCTCACTGCAGACTGCCTGTGTGTCAACCAATGTTTCTGTGCTTGCAGATCGAATGTCATCCATACCTAACCCAGGAAAAGTTGATCAAGTACTGTAAATCCAAAGGGATTGCTGTGACTGCATACAGCCCCCTTGGTTCTCCTAACCGCCCATGGTAAGAAAGCATTGCAGCCTTTCTGTATACAAAACAAGGCATCTGCAAATTGAATCTTTGAGGCAAATGATATAAATAATGCAGGTATAATGAAAGAAGTGCTGTTGCTTTGTTGCAGATTATGTCACAGAAAATCTCAGGCTTCCTGCAGGGAAGCTAATACCTTTCTACCATCAATATCCTGGCTTTTGTTTTTTATAGGGCCAAGCCAGGGGAACCTATGCTGCTGGATGATCCCAGGATTAAAGAGATTGCGGTTAGACATCATAAAACCCCTGCCCAGGTAAGTGGGGTTGTCAGGACAAACTATTCCTCCTCCTCAGACATTTTTACAGGCTGATGGCCAGCCTTAGCAGATGCTGCCTTCTCTAGAGATGCAGTATAATAGGGCTGAACTGCACTTGACTCTTTATACTGCCCCAGTTCTTACCAGCATTCATATGAATTATCAGGTAGTTTCTAAGATGCCTTCAGTGCTGAATTTTGGAGGCAGGCTGATCAGCAGTGATATGTGCTTATCTCAGGTGTTCCCCATCTTTGGGACATCTCTTGTGGTCCCAGAGAGAAGTGCTTGCTCCCTGAGAACCCTTTTCCTCTGAGGTTTACTTACAGATCATCAAGCCGACTTGTTATTCTGTTCTCCAGTTAAATTAGCTGAGTTATTCTTCAGAGAAGCCCTGTAATTTGGAGACCTGTTTGATTGCTCCCTGTTCCTTCATGTTCACAAAGAATCATTGAAAGCTGCTTGAATAGTCAAGATGCAACTAATAGAGAAAGTTCTGGTCACACAAGTGAGCTCTTGCCCAGGGTGTACAGAATCTGCACCTTCAAACAAACCCACATTTTCACAAGCAATCAACCATAGTCATGTTTTAGGATAGGCAAAGCACAACAAAACATTGTATGCAACAGTCCTCTATTGAGGTGGGAAACTTTTAAAATCTGTAAATGTGTTTTTTCCTTTTAAGGATTTCAAAAAGCTAAACCCAGGTGAGGTGCTTACCTGTGAGCCCAAAACAATCTGCAGTATCATTATGCTCATTTGGTCTGAGCACCCATATAATGCAAGCCAGAAGCATCATTGTTTTTCTCCCACTCCTACCCTAAATGAAAACAAAACAAATCCTGGAGATGCCAGGATGTAGTTGGCCAGAAAACAATTATAGTTTGCCAGGAGACTGCAAGCAAATGCTGGCACATCACTCCTGTGTGCAAACTGGCAGAGTCTACCAAAAAGTGAACATGGTTGTAGAAAGCAAAATTGGTTTGTGCGTGGAAAAAAAGGTAAGAGAGAACACAACATGCATTTGAACAGATTTCTTGGTACCCCTGTGTTCATGCTTCTCCTTGCCCTTTCCTAGGTTCTGATCCGGTTTCTTATCCAAAGAGACGTGATTGTCATTCCCAAATCTGACAAACCACAGCGTGTTGAGGAAAATATCAAGGTGAAGTTTCCATTGGGACTGCTGCCACCTTTTTACACAGGATAGACACCCACACCCATATCTCCTCCATGTTTCCAAGCAACCCTTAAGAGTAAGGGGAGTGCAGAGATGTAAAGACTGGGGCTCAGCGCTACCTAATCATCTGCACTTGTTCGCTGGGGAAACACCTTTTGTTCCTGCCAGGAGAGAAATGGGTTACACCAGGGTGGTCTGAGCTTGGGTGCCCTGGAAGGGGAATCCCAGCTTTGGACTTGCCCTCTGGGAGATGCTTAGTGAGCCCCTCTTTAGGGTGTAAAGGAACAAATGGTAAACACCAGACCCATTATGGTTTATGTCTCACTTTGAGACTGTGGTTCCCCTTGGCGGGGAGGTTCAGCTGAATGTTTGCTCATAAGGCCTGGCATCTTAAATAATATCTCTGTGCTACTTTCAATTCTTGCTGCTACATTTTGGACTTATTTCTTCTATGAACCACCAGCAAGAATTCTTAGATGATTGATTAACTGTGAGACAACTATTTGAAGCTAGTACCCAGCAGTCCTCTGTTGTAGCAGAAATATTTATTGCTAGTTGCAGTATTAGTGATGCATCAAGTAATCTGTCCTTAGCACCTTAAGTTTTCTGTCTGTGCATTACAACACAAACTGCAGTGGTGTTTGCATTCAACCACCCAGAACTATAAGACATTGCTATGAACAGCACCTCAGAGAAAAGGACTATCTTGATTACTTCAAAGGTAAATTGGTATTTGGCTGAGAAATAAGAGGATTTCTTATGCTTAGTGTGGATGCGAGATGTTCTTACCTTAAGTCATAAATGCATGAAGCACGTTTAGTAGCTAACTACTCATGAACCTAAGTAAAAAGGCCTTTTTTTTTTCCCTGCTAGGTGTTTGACTTTGAACTGTCTAAAAAGGAGATGGATGTCATCCTCAGCTTTAACAGGAACTGGAGAGCAGTTCCAGTGCTCCAGTATGTTCCTTATTATCCTTACTATCCACTAGGCCTATCTCTACCTGTATTTTCATCCCCCATATCTTGAAAACATACATGACCAAAACCAGGGAGAGCTCATATCTTAAACCCTGGACCCCAGGTAATGAGACATGTCCTGGAACTGAGGTCGGGAGGGAGATTCATTCAGGGCATTCCCTTCAGCATCTTGGTGTTGCACGTGCTTGTTCACAAGCCTGTGTTCAAATTAATGACAGCAGCAGAACTTGAGTACATTGGCAGTGGGAGACGGGAGTAGGGAAGTGCTGCTGAAGGTACATTCTACAATACTTAAATAACTAGTTCTTTCTCTTCTCAGAGCTGTCCATCACAAGGACTACCCCTTCAAAGCAGAATATTAATGCCAGTGGCTTCTGCAAGACCTCCGTGTAACTCCTTCCAGATCAGAAGATGTACACTGTAGCTTAGTTTTGATGAGTTGTTCTGTACTTGACAATAATTAAGAGCAGTTACTTCTCCTCCTTTTTTAGGAGGAGACTGATAGCTGGTATAAAAATGCATCAATAGGGATGGGTCTTTTGTTACGATGGCTAACAGAAATCTGGTTTTGATTAGTAGTAAAAAGATGATGTGTCCTCATTTCCTTTTTTCCTTGTCTTCCTTAATTAAAGACATGTTTAACAAAAAACTTTGGTTACTTACAACATTTTTTAATGTTATTTCCAGTGTGGTCAGCCATACTGGCTCATGAGTTGTTGTCAAGGAATGCTGTCTCTAATTACTTTGTTTTACATAGTTGTGATTTTTATAGTATGACTCTCCAATGCTTTAATATTTTATATGAATAAAGTTTGAATAGCAACAAAACTTAATCAGTGTAGTACTTAAATTGTTTCATACAATTAGTTATAAAACATTCCTGAAGTCTTGGTTTTTTAAAACTTTAATACAGATAGAAATTAGCTTTTTAAATTTACACAGACAATGCCTAGAGACTACTCTGTGGCTTATGCATCAAACAGGATCGTGCTGTAGCTAGAACCTAAAGAACAAATTTGTACCTATTATTCCACATAGCCCTTCCTCCAGACAACTAGAAATTGAACTCTTGCGTGATGAGAGGTGAAAAGTTGAAGACAGCATCATATGCAGTGATAACACACATCAAAATACATCCAGCAAAACATAAGAGCTACCTCCATAATCAGACTGCCTGGCCCTGGAAGCCTTAAACACAAAATTAGATTTTTGCACCTCTGCTGGCAGCATTCAGAACAGTACATCCAGACAAGGGTTGGCTTTATCTAAGGAAAACACAGAAAAACTTTTCTTTAAAAACACCAAAGCAAACCCTGAGGTAGACTCAGCAATGCTTTAAAGTATTTTCAGAGTGGGTAATGCTAGCCCAAAGCAAAGGCAGGCTTGAAAAAGGCTGTTTTGTGGCACTCTGCACACTGACAAGAGACAGTCTGGCTAGGATGCCAAGTGAGCTGCAGGAAAGCATCATTGGAAACTAAGGTGACAAATTTGGTATTGTCTGAAAAATCATCACCTCATGATGGTATCGAAACACCAAAAACACTTGTAGTGCTGCTGACTCAGCCACAGGGATTTTTCTGTGGCAAATTCTGCCAGAAGGTGGTGCCAGCTGGTAGGAACAAACCATGACCACACCACCTTACACGAGTTACTAAAAGTAAATCTGTGCCCAGCATGCTTCCACACACTCAGAAAAGGCAATAACCAGGAGCAAAAGAAACTTACCTACATCAACAAGGAAAAGCATCACTTCAGCAAAGATCGCAGAGAAACGTAGCAACGTAGGCGTAGAGTATAAGGCAGGAGAACAGGCACGCTTGCAAGCATACAAACTCTTTTGAGGTTAAATTAGGCAGCATCTGATTATTTCTCCCCCAGTAGTTCTGAAAGCTGTGTTTGCTGTAGCCTTCCCAGTGCTTCCCATGGAGCTGGCAGCAGCCGCGGGGGGGTGGAGTGGGGGGGGCGCCTCTTTCAGATGACCATGACCTGGTTAGAGCAGGGCGTTATGTGCTGTGCTGCTGTTAGAGAAAAAATGAAGGGGATAGGGGGACAATGGGAAAGCCAGCAGCTCCCCAGGCTCGGTCCCCGTGATCATCCAAGCCTGGAAGCACATCCCACCGAGGCAGGCAGAAGAAATACGACAGCTCTCACACAGAAAACTTTTTTCAAAGCAGGAACGCAGACGGCTGTGCCACTAGGTCAGAACCTACTTCATTGAGCACTCTGACTTCTGGATGATGCACAGCTCCTGCCTTGTACTGATAGGCATGGCAATTAAGATTTCTTTTTTTTTTTCCCCTTAAGAATATGTAGGTTAAAGCTGCTGATTTTACAACTTGGCTGTCTGGTGTGGGATAGTACATCAGGAGAGACATCCTTTGAGGTTCTTTGCAATGATACCTTATTTTTTATGGCCTTAGCATGATTCCTATCCCAGTTACAACTGGCTCATTGCTAGTCATTAACAAACAGGGGGCTGCTGATGGAAATATTCCATTTATTGTGGATGCAGTTTCAGAATACATTGTTTGAACAAATCATTTTTATTGCAGCTATCGGATGTATTTGAAAGACTCAGAGGAGTGTTTACAAAACCCCCAAACAAAAACCATGACAACTCACAGACAATGTCAGGCACAGTTTCACCCCATACAGGTAACTATGTGCATCTCTATGTGTAAACAAGATGTTTCAGCTAAGCAGGGGAGCTCATCTTTGGGTTGAAATATAACATTATTCATCTGTAGGAAGAAGTCAGATGCTGTAAGAGATGGAAGTGGTGAAAAGGGAGATCCTGGTAGTTCCGATGCACAACAAAGCTATTAACAACATGCTCAGGGGCTACTTCAGTTGCTCAGTTTATGCCACCCATACACTGTAGGATGTAAATGCTAAACTGTATGGTATGTAAATTCAAACCAAGCTGACGTCTTATAGCCATGTGTTTACTATATACAAATGAAAACATCTGTAAATAAGGTATTTGGGAGAGAGAGTTAAAAAGAAGCACTGTAAAGATAGAGATTTACTTCATTTTAGGCGGACTTAGTGTACGGCACTGATGGATGGCAAGATTTAGTGTACAGTCATTTGAAATAAGGTCCAACTGTGTTTAGGGTTGGGGTTTTTTTAATTATGGTAGTTTTATATAAATTAAACTACAATGTTTTATACAAGTGACCTATTTTTGACCCTCTATACCCTTACCTTTTCCTCTTTTAAAAACTATACTTTCTTTTTAATTACCCATTACTGGGCAACTGACATTTAAAATTTTTTAATACTTATCTCACCATACCTCTAATGGCAATTATGAAATCTTACTATAGAAAAGTGTGTGATTTTGTCTTTATTTTTTTAAGCTGTGATATTGGCTAATTATGTATGTTTATTACTAAATATAATACTCTAGCACATGTTAAAGCATTCTACCATTAGTAGTGCCTTTAGGCTAAACTTTGTAAAGCTATGTGTGTATATATTCTAAATTGCATTCAATTACTAGTCACTAACAACAAAAAGAAATATCAGTACCGCTGTCAGCTAACATAATCATCCAAATTTAGATATTAACTTAAACTAGAATGGAAAAATTGGTACTTAAAAAAAGTATAAAACAAAAAAATTGAAACACGTTATTGATGCAGTATTTCTCATGACATGGGCAACTTACAGAAAATATTACATTGTCAACTAAAGATATTTCTTCCATGCCTTAGTCTAAAGTGCAGAAAGAAAGACTTCTGTATTACAAAAGTAACCATTGTTTTCATAGGTTTACTGCACACCTTTCTTAAGCAACTTCACTTTACATGCATTTTGGGTTGACCTCTTATGCCAGTTGAAATCACTGTTCAGGTACATAGTTAGTTATGACTATCAGTAGGAGAGTCTATATATTTCACAGCATGGGTTTCTTTAGGAATAAAGGCTCTTGTGCAAAGGCAGTACTATTATGATGAATGTCTATTCTGATTATTAAATACAGTGCTAATATACATGGTTTTAACTGGATAATGCAAAAAGACATTTTGGTAAATAAACATAAATATAAAAAGAACAATTTAGCACTTTTTCCTTTTTTCCCCCAACTGATTGGTCCAGCGTCTTTAGTGGCCTTCTACGGTTCTTTCTCAAATTGTCTCAAACCTGCTGAGAAAGAGAAAGATTAAAGATGCCTTGAAATAACCCAAACGTATCTCTAAAACAGAGGAGGCGTGGCTTTAGATTAACACACAGCGTGTAAGAAGGCAGGGCACAAACTGGGTGCTGCTGTGCTTGTGTACCGGCATTGCTCATTGCGCAACTGCGTTTCCCAAACTAGTAGTTTCAAAATGACTGTAGTAGGACTCTTTTTGCCTTGAGAAGACACCAATGCACAGCTCCAGCAACAGCAGTGCTGCTGTTGAATGTGTTTGAACTCCATTCCAGTCTGGGTATGCAGGAGCACATGAGACTCACAAGCAGCCAGAGGAATTATTTTTAAAAATCAACACTGCTGAATTTTCATTTGGCTTCACAATTACCCAGTGGCAGTGTTTAAAAATCAGATGCAGGGCTTGTTCTCAGTAGTACTGAAGTCTTCCATTTCTGCTCAAATAATGCTCCTGCAACAGCCTTGCTTTTTAGGTTTCCCCTCTTCACTCATGAAAGTCATATCCATTCCTGCTGCAGCTTTTAAAAGAGCCTTTCCCAGATGCCTCGCATTTGATCTAATTAGTCAAATGACCATCCCATTCCTTGGACCTCACACAGTTTAATGACGTTCTCCAGCTACAGCAAACATGCTACACATGTCACTCAAACAAGGCTTTGCAAACATGTCTGGAGCACTGCTAGTTCTCAGTCCTCCTAGAAAGATGATTTAGGCTTACATCTCAAACATTCATGTTTTGAAGATATTGCAATGGAGCTTTTGAAAGGTAAAGGCAAAAAGGGTTGGGTTTTTTGCATCAACATTATGAGCCATAGAATTTGAACACTCAGATGTCCCTGTAGGAAAATGTGGCAAAGTTCCTATTTAATATGCAAATGTGTTATTAGAATTACTTACCATTAGTCTCTGGTTTTTTCCCCATAGCTGATACCTGTTTGAAGAAGTAGTAAGCTATTATTAAAGTTGAATATGGGAAAATATAGCTATTTATAACAGGAAAAAAAAAAATCAGCTCCATGCAAAGGACAGATTTCCATGCGCAACACAGCTCTGCCAAATAGGAATATAAAAGTTACACGCTGCTCACGGCTTTCTGTGCCTCCTTGTACTTTCTTTTATAGATAAAAGGGCAGGTTAGTAACAAAAGACACGTAGCAGCCTAATTCCAACTAACTGACCATATGAAGGCAAACAGCACCTTCCCCCTAGAAAGCCTCCCATAAAGATACTATCCTTTCAACAATGCACTGAAGTATTACCTTAGAAGAAGAAGATGGCTTTTCAACTGACTGCTTCTCCCAGAGATTACGTTTGCCGGATACATCTCCTGGTTTTAAATCCTGTATTTTTAAATTAACATCAGAGAACAGAAACCAACGTTAGTTCAGGTTTGTTTTAATTTGGTAGAGAAAAAGTTAGAATGTGACTTCCTCATAAGAAAAGTTGAGGAGCATCCACCAGTGTTAAATATTACATTGTCTAACAATTATAAAGCTATTCAGAATGACACTTCACATAATCACTCCACACATATACATGCTTTACAACAAAAACCAACCCTGCTGCATCTCTTTAGTATTGCACAGACTGGCCATAACTTACTATGTTCATCCTAGAAAGTACAGTTAAAAGTTACTGCACCATCAGGTTTTTAAGACAGACAATTCCAATTTTTGCAGAAAAAAAGATTTTTTTCAGAAATAGTATTTCTATTTTTTTCAGAAATAGTATTTCTCAGTTATTTTATATCAGAATCAAAATATTTCATAAAAAAAAATAGTAGGACTTCTAATACAACAGAAAAGCAGATCTTCCTCTTCGTTCTTAAATATAGGTTTCAGGTTTTAACACTGTAGTCCTTCATATCCATTTGAATTTCCATTACATCCTTTAAAACCTTAGTATGTACCAATCACTAGCCTGACAGAAAAATGCAGGTGAGGTAAAGTCATTAAAAAATAATAATATTGTCTGAAAATGAGTGTATATGGAGACTTTAAGCAAAACTCAGTAAAAATGTCGAGCTGCTCCTTGGAGAAAACCAGGGCTACAAATCAAGATGACATATGCTATGCTAGTAGCAATGCACCTGCTTAAGGACAGATGGATTGGTGTCTACCTCTGTGGTTGGCAAACAAAAGACTCTTGAAAGAATTTTGGACATAAGTATTCTCCTTTTCAAAAAGTGTTCAAGTCCTGCACAATTTCCAGAATCTTGTTTTTGCCATCCATAGATAAGTAGTTTTCTGCACGTGAGAATTTCTAACTTGGGATAGAAAAATGCCCAGTGATGAATGGAACTGTGATTTCTGCAAGAGGTATTTGCACCCAACAGAGATGAATTGATCATAATTTACAGCCAAAGAGGGCTGCTGATGGTTAAGACTTTAAGCCAATTCTGTACTTTAAAAAGCGAGTTCAGCAATAATAGAGGAAGGAAGAAAACAGCAAAATTACAGTGGACCTTATCACAAAACTACTTGCAATGGACATTATCATAAAACCACTTCCATAATCCTGAAATCATTTGGGATCTGTGATTTAGGTTCACCATAAAACTACTCGAGACCTTTGCTCCCTCTACTTTTAATTGAATGTCGTTCCAAAAACCACAAGAATCTTGATGGTCACAAAAGCTTCGAACAATTCTTTATTTTGGTGGAATGTGATGGGGGTAGGAAGTTATTTGCTAACTAAGATATTCTAGGTTTCCCTTTGATTTATTCTGGTAAAAAAAGTAAAAATCACACAATTACAGATGTATATCTTTCTTCATAGTCAATTATAAACAGTTTTACCTGACCACCTTAGCAAAGAGACCCCCAAAGAAGAAGAATAGGAGGAGGGCAGGTTCCTTCAAGCAGAGATATTGCAACAAGAAAGAACAATCTATTGAGAAGGAGGGAAATAAAGACATAGATAGAAACAGTTGACTGAGGGGAAAACAAGAGGTTACTTTTACATTATCTAAAAGATGCAACTTAAAAAAAAGACAGGAAAATCTGGAGGCAGATTCTGTGCTGGTTTTCAGCAGTTGTGATTAAATACAGAGACCACAATGATTTCTTTTGCTTTTATATTCATGTCCATAAGGACACAATATCCATGTAGCTACCACTAAATACTGACATTAGAGACAAAGCTACAAATTTCAAGCTCCTCTTTGGGACAAATAGGAGTGTGAATTGAGAAAGCGTTTGTCAGGCTGCACCTTTTATAAAGTGCAAGCGGACTGGCAGAAAAACACTACACAAGGATATGTGAAGAAACCAGTTCTTTAATAAAATCCCAAAGTTGAATCATTAACACCATGAGCGATGCCCTGCCATTCTTCAATATGGACACCTACAGCTCCAGTTCCTCATCCCTACCCATCTCCACCCCATGACTACCTGTTTCTGCTCCTTCCCACATCCACACTACCACTTCTCACACTCCCAGCTTATTTACTTTCATAGCATTTTCTGCTCTGTTTCTTGCTGAAGTAGTGGGCATGCTAAAGGACCTTCATTAGAAATGACATTTAGGCTCTTAAAGGATTGAAATATTTCAGTTGTGTTTAAAAATATACTTGGAAGATTTTTACAGGGCAAGGGCCAAAGCACAAGTGTTTCATCCAAGCTCTATGGCTGGTAATTTCTAAATTAATGGTAGGCCTTTCACAGATGGTAAATTAAGGTCCTTCTCTATCAGAGAAGTGCTTCTCTGAGCACTGTCTTTTTAGAGCACCCCTAAGCTTTAAGGTGACAGCTGCCCTGTTTCATCCCCCTCTTTTCTGACTACCCAGAAGTCAGCAGCCAGAGGACCTCTGTGAGCTTCCAAAAGAGGACATGCAGCAAGGTGCCTCCAAAGACCATCAGCTGGTTGAGGAAGCACCGTCACCACCTCTGCCCCAGGAGAGAACCCACCTACTGAAGAGATGGTTGTTGCAGGTTTACTTACAGAAGGTTTTGGAGCAGGTGATTTGTTGCTCTCTGGGGTCTTGGTTAACCACTCATTGATACGACTGGAGACACCAACCTTCAGTCCAGCAGTTTCCTGCAAAATTATAAAATCTAATCAGAAGACTTTCAGAATAGATTTTTCTATGTTTTCCACAGTTTAGATTTAAAAACAAAGCCAAGCCTAAGTTTAATATAGAGGTCCTCACTGAAACTACAGCTAGCTAAGAGTCATCATGTGTCCGCTGAACATATTGTCCCTATGAACTACACAGTACTATCGCCCTCTAGTTTTCAGTAATGATAAATGTGGGCTGACAATTTCCATTTTAGTGCTAACCCACGAATAAAGGTTAGACATACACGTGCTGTTTCTGTCATAACCCCAAACTCCAAGTAGGAAAAAAATCTTTAGCATAAAGAAGAAGAAGCACTAGTCTAAGTCTACATTTTTGTTTTGGTAAACTAAAATTTTCAAAAAAGCACATAATAGAGGAGTTAAGTGGCCTAATATTTAAGTAAATAAAATAAATCTTTAAAAGATTAGAACAAATTACTGAAATTCCATGGCTATCTGTAATAACCCCCTTCAATCCATGGCTCAGGTTTTTGGCCGTGATGAACGCTCATCAATTCACATCAATTTATAGAAGGGAAATGTTGCCTTAAGGATTTACATAGAAAGATACAGGTCTCACAAATGCTTTGATGCGTTAGCTATAAAATAGCATCATTATCTTGCCTATCTAACCCTCTTCTGCCCCCCAGAAGAATCTTTCCCAACACAAAGAATTTCTTTGTACTCTGCTTGAACTACCCAGATATATTTGTCTAAGATATCTGATGTGGCTCTGGAATGTCTCATAACTTAGCTCAATATGTCACTAAATTCTTCCATTGTACTCAATACTGCAGCCACACAATTTTGTGGGTTTCTGAGGACTTCAGGGTCCTTTGGGATATTCTTCACCAGTGATGTCAACAGCCAGTCTTACTCATAGGAACACGAATGGCAAGGTCAGTTCCATAACATTAATTCTTTATAATCACTATGTAAAATTAAACACGTACCTTATTTGGTGTTCCTGTCCCAGAGGGTGATGAAAAAACATTCCCTTTCTCCCACATGCTCTTGATATTACGGACACCCTCAGCTGGAACAGGAAGGTCAGAGGCTGCTGGCTTAGCTGGTCTTGCAGCCTTTGTGCCCTGCAGAAGAATTGAGGCCAGTTGGTGTCTAACATTAAGGACTGGAGTTGCAGGGTGGTTTGACTCTGGGGCAGTGCCGGGGAATGAAGCAGCATGTTCTAGCGATGATCATGCAAAGATGGAAAGGAGTACCCAGCTCAAGGATGCCACTGAGACCCTCCGCCTTTTGATTTGCAGTTGCACCCTTGACACGACCAGCTACAAAAACTGCAATCACTTAGATTTTTGCATTTCTTACATTTCTAAAGCTCATGGCAAACCACAGCTCTGCACACAACTGCTCCAAGGCTTTCATTTGTCCTCCTTCAAGTCTCAGCACCTGCATCCTGTAAGCATGGTTCTTTCAGGGACACAGCTAAGGAAATCCTTATGCAGAGGCAGGGGAGAAAGGCTGCTCTGTCATTCAGCATCAGACTCTGCTCCATCTGTCCCAGACAACTTAACCTCACAACTCGGGATTCTAGCGGTAAATTTCAGCAATTACAGTATATTTGAAATGAGGTGGTTTTTTAAAGCATGAGGGGGTTGAGGGATTGGGGGTTTTTTGGTAGTGTGTCTTTTGCATCGTTACCAAAAACACTGGACCAAACTCCTCCTGTTTCTTCTTTCCGAAGTTCTTGTACATTTTACATAACACATATTCGAGGAGAATAAGAACCTGTATGAGCTGAGGCTTTGCCTCTCTAGTTGCAAAGAAATTTGGCAACTTTTGGAAAAATCAGAAACTCAGCAAAGGAATAATTTCATGTCAGATGGGAGCTGTATACAGCTGTGAAGCGGTACTGCCGGCCCCTTGCCATAGAGCTATGCTTTTTAATATCTAAATGGAGGATAAAGACTCAGGACCTTAGCACGGCCCTACTGAAAATACTGGAGAACCTAATATAACCTGTGGGTGGGCTGGTCCAGTCTTCATGGGTTGGCAAACCCTGACTTCACTATCACACAAATTTCTTATGACAGACGGAGCTGCAGCTCCAACCCATCCACTCTCTTTAAGGAGTTTAACATCAAACTCCAGAACCAAATTAAAGCCCTTGGTCACTCGAGGGTGGTTGTGTCTCATCCAGAAAAGGCGTGGAGTGAAGCGGGAGGACAGAAGCTGTATGCTCCTGCTTCGATGATATGGGGACTACTGGGTGCCATGCTGACATTCATCTCTTCAGCTTGACATATGTGCTGGGGGCAAGCCTGAGCCTTTGGCACTGTCATGCCTGCGCTTTTTTCATCAGGAACTGACACACAGTATAAAACTTTCCAGCACTGACAGGCTTCCTAGCAGAAAGGTTAAACAGACAGCAGTCACAGAAAAAAGCCTCTGTTAATTGATCTTTAATTACTAAAGTTTCCTTTAAGTTAAAGGATAATAAAGCCTAACCAATTAATACCTTAGTGGAATACCATGCTTAGACTCTATATATGAACAAGAGGAGAAGAAAATCCAGCAGGGAATGGAGAAGTGCTGGACCTTAATCACAGCTATGAAGATAATATCTTTATCTTTTTATATTATTCTATTCCCATGACACTTACCAACCCAGTCCAGTTGGCCTGCTATATTAACCAGTAGCTTTCACATTGCCTGTACTCACTAATTTATAAAAAAAGCTAAAAAAAAAATGAAAAAACAAACAACTATTTTTCCTTGGACGATGAAAAGAAAAAGCCCTCAATTCTGGCTTCAAGGCACATTATTAGCCGCTACTTGTCAAAATCACCTGGGGTCAAATTCTGCACTTTATTTTGATTCTAGTTTTCCTTTGTCACTACTTAACTCCCTAGTTCACTAAAATGTCTGTCTTTGCCAAGGAATTTCACTCTGAAGTGGCAGCCAGCAGCACAGGCCCAGTTCCTTGCTCTCCTGAATAAGCTGCTAAGTCAGCTTTGCTCAGGATGACTGTCAGCTCTCTGCTCATCGTACTCTCATCAGCCAAGATGAGGATGCGACTGTCACTCAAGAGATGGTGACTGAGTCTTTCAAGAGCTACTCCAAACTTACAGAGCAGACAGAGTAAATTGTAGCATGAAAGGGAAGACACAGATCTGAGGTTTGTTTAGATATTTGTTTAGATATATATCTAGATGTTGGTTATAGGTGTGCCTCAAGCATTTTGTTCTTGAAGTTGCATTAAAAAAGAGTTTGTGACAAAAAATCCCTGCAATTCTTGAACAGTAAAAACATAGGCTGATTAAAGTCCCAAAAGCCATTAGTAACTATAGTCATCATGACCTGAAACTAACTTACCTCAATTGCACTAGTGTATTGCTCAAGTCTACTGTCAATCTTTGAGACAACTGCTGTTGTGTGGGTGGGTTTCATACCACTGTAGGAAGTAGAAAAAAGAAAGAAAGAAATTATTCCCTCCAATTAAACACTGCTGTTTTGACTGAACCTACTGTTTTATCGCTTTACCTCTTCTGAGCGGATTTGTTCAAAAATTCTGCTCGCTCCTCTATCTAGAAAAGAGAGAAACAAGAGCTATAAGTTTACAGTTAATAAAAAAGGCAGCCTGTACAAGGCCAGGATAAAATGTAATTTTGAATGTCAAAAGGTCGGTTTGAAAGAGATGCATTCCAACAGAGATCACCACAGACAGACACACACAGGTTTTATAGTTAGGAGCTTATTATGATACAGATTCATAAGGGTGGCTATATTTTCTGCATTAATGTTTGCATCCTGCCTATTTCTTCAGTGCCTCATTTGTAACAAGAAAATAAACCACCAATACAGAAAGGAGACAAGGGAAGAAGTTTATCTTATGAAAGGGGTTGATATTCACAAAATCTATGTCAAATTTCCTCATATCTCCCACATAAGAGCAAATATGTATCTCTTGAGACAGACAGCAAATTTAATAAAGTTTTTCTGAGTTGAGACATCAGACTAGGCCATGTTTGGAGCTCAGCCATGTATTCTATCTCATGCGTGTTTTTGCAGGACGCTGACAATTTAATTTGAGCTACAAAGAACCAACCAGACTGTACTCTGCTCATGTTCAGCAGGGTCATTGCTGAGTCAATATCTACCAGCTGTTATACAAACTGGCATCTTACATTTCGTCATTATTTTCTACTCTGTGTGTAAGAAAATACTGTAATGTTTCCAGGGAAAAAGAATCATGAAGGTCTCATAAGACTTATGGTAAATCTCTCGATAATTTGAAAACAAAAAGACTCCATCCCTGAATAAAGTTTTAAAACATTTCATGATGGTGGGGGTCTATTTGCATTCTGGGTCAAGAAATACTTTAATCAACTTCCTGTGTCAACAGGAACAATGTGTCTCTTCCCCATTGCATTGTTCCACTTCTTGTCCCAGGCTCTACAGTTTCACTTAAGAGTAAAATATAAACAAACAGCTCTAGGGGATAGAAATGACTATTGATCAGCCTGGCTGGATTCCCGTGGATTCCACGATCTCAGTATGGGTTGTTCATTTTCAAGTTACTTTAACAGTGACTGTCGTGCATTCATGCCTTCAAAATAAGGCAATGACAGCTATTCCTTTAAATGGTTCTGCTCCGTGCCCTTAGCATCCAGGCTGTACCAAAATACTAAATCCCACAGCAACCCCATCAAAGGGCATGCATGTTTTATTTCTCAAGCCCATACAAGCAAAAACTCAAGCAATTCCCTTCAGCGCGGAATTTGCCAAACAAGCTCACTGGAGGAACTCCAGCTAGCATCAGTCCAGCTCAAAGGCACCTCTAAAAAAATATATACAATTTACAGAGTAATTTACATTAATAGTTTTAGTGGCCAATATATGATCTAAAATACAGTCCTGAGTGGAAAGATGGGCTTTGCTTGGCTATGTACCAACTGTTCCAACGCCCTGTTGTCAGAAGGAGGCAGCAATACACCAGGCAGGGGCTGCAGAGCCCTGCACACCCACACGGGTCCGGCTCTTCCTCTGCCAGCCTCAACGGCTGACAACTTAGTTTCACCCAGAGGAAATACGGGCGGCATCGCCATAAAACGAGCGAGTAAATTATTTTAATAAAAGTGACTAAACAGATCTACCAAGCTAACTTAAAACACCTCATCTCTCCTCAATTATGGTACAGCAGGAAGTTTCCCACAATGCTGATTTCTGGGTCAGAACCAGCCATACATTAAAATGATGAATTCTATCAAAAGAGACGCTGGTTTCTCTCATGCTCTGCATGAACAGGTAATTCCCCGACTGCATCAGTGAAAGCCTGGCTGGCAGCAAGGATGAACAACATGGACTATCTCAAAGGACTCAAGGTAACCATCTAATAATTCATTTACAGCATCTTCCAGTTCAGATGAACAGAGATTCCCTTGAAATCTTACAAAAGGGACAGATCTTAAAAGATGCTTAAAAGATGCTAATAGTAGACTCTTTATAGTCTTCCTGTCTTCAGGAAGGAGATGTTTCTACACAGCAGGAAAACCTGGCGGCAGTAGTCACTGGTGTAAGAGGGGGATAGGTTGGGGGTAAGACAGACATGTATTCTTGGGGCTGTAGTAAAAAGACATGGGGTCATTCTCTACCCGCTGGAAGCAGCGATTCGCAGAGCACATGCTGTGTTATCAGGAGTAAGCCGGGGATTGTTCAGAACTGCAGAGTGAGGAAGCAAACCAGAAAATAAGTTAAATAGGAAAGCAGAGTTAGGAAGCAACCCTCAGAGCTGAACATGGTCCTCTTCCCAAGGAAGCAGGTGCCTTGTGTGGATGGATAACACATTTTCTGAACATTTATATGAGAATTTGTTCTAGAGCATCTTCCACAGTATACATGGAACAGAAGCATACACTGAATACACTTAGAGAAAACACACCTGTATACACACATGTATTCAACATATAGGTCAAATACATTTAGACTGAACAGCAACATCTAAAGGTCATTTATCCACTGCACACCACACAAACTCCATGCAAAGAATTTAAAATGTTTGGCACATACAGTAAACAGTATTACAAAATAGACCTGTAAGAGAAATAGACAAAGCAAGGTGGTTAGCACAAAATGCAAGATATTTCCTCAATTTGAGACCAGGAAATAAAAATAATATTTTTGCTGCATTCATTTGAACAGGATCTTGTTAAATAGCTTGGACTATGTTTTGTCACCATGGAATACTTTCCAAGGCCTCTGACACAGAACACACACGTACTCCGAAAAGGCAACCTGCCGGACTCTAATTAAATTCTGACCAGAGAGAAAGAACACAGGATCTCAGGCTGCATCTCTCCCACCTAAACTCAGTTGCTTGAAAGTTCAGCATTTAGTCAAAATTACTCATTTTGGTTTCCTGTACGGTCAGTGGAGAGGCAGAGGAGCTGACCTCACCCCATGAAAAGTGGAATTGCTTGTCCACTGAGGGTGGACTAACTACCTCGACTAACTACCAAAGAAGCTTAGATTAGACAACAAAATGCTTAGATGGACACCTACCCTTCGCTGGTGAAGTCAGATGAAATGAAACCAATGGACATAAATCAAAACCATGTGGAGTCTCACACCTGATTAGGACCTTACTCAATGGGGTCAGCACATACAAGTGGCAAGGAATAAATTAAGCGAGATGTTATACAGAGATATATGTATGCATTTATCCACATTCAATATTAAATAGACATGTTTAGTTCACTGATTGTGCAAGAAATATCTTGCCTATCAAAAACGCAGTTAAAGTGTAGGTGTCAAAGCACACCGTCTTCTGTCTGTACATTCTCCAAGAACAGAAATAGAAGAGGAATGAGTTAACACGCAATTTGAGCCAATGACTTGGGACCCATCTAGATATTCCCAGTAAAACTTGTTTCGTACAAAGCTATTAAATGATTCTTAGGAATTTTAAACTGGGTATTACATATTATGCGACAGAAAGTGCTGTAAACTGATATATAGAAAAACTCTTCTCAAAAAATGGGTCAAGGAGGAAGGGGAATAAGAAATCCATGCAGAAAACAGAAATCCCTGTATTATAATTTTGCCTCATATCCAACAGGTGGAAGAATCTAGTGGAAATCCATTTTGAGTGGTAGTCCCTGGGAGTCCAGTGGCTTCTCCTTATCCTCCCTGAGTGGCTCATGTGCTCTTTTGCTTCATTAAGCACAGCTGGGCTTCTTCCTGCTGTCAGCAGCTGTGTACCAATTTACTCCAGTTTACCTGCCAGACTAGAGTGCTGCCATCAGCATCAAAGATGGGGGAAAAAGAAATGTCACAAATCCTGTTCTTATCACTCTGTCTTCCCTCTGCTGCAAGAGTAGGTCATCTAGGAAGAATGGATTGTGTGGAGTCTAATTCTTTCCAGTCACTGCTCCAGCTGTCAGGTATTGAGAGCAATAATGAGATAGGACAAGACAGGTCTTTAAGGAAGTGGAAAAAAAAAAAAATATCAAGACCTGAAAAGTCCTATCTTCTGGCTTAGCTGTCAGAATTGCCTTGCAGAGTGCAGGCTGCCACATCAGCCCATGTTTCCCAGGAGACATTTTCTGCAAAGTGAGGAGATATCCCAGGCTCCCAGCCTCCTGCCATTGCTTCCTCCTCTCAGTCCCTAACAGCTTTTGCATTTCTGTAGTGGTGGAGCTCACCCCCAAGAGGAGACTTAGTATTGAAATATCCTGTTCTCTCCTGATTAACCTAGATATTACTTATACAAGAAGTCAATAACACTCCTTCCCAAAGAAAACATGAGGAATAAACTTGTCTAAAAAGGAAAACGAACAAAGATTATGCAGGAAATCTCATTCTTCTACTGCAGCACCATTTATGTGAACTAAACTAGGGAAAGCATGAGCTAGAGAGGGATGGGAGACCAGCAGAGGTTATTCCAGTCTTTGTCCTCATAAAAAAAACCAAGAGACGCCAGAGGCTGAAGAGAGGTTTGGTACTGCTGCTACTGCCCACAGGGACTCCATCAGCCCCGAGAAATCCAAGCTGCTTCTGTCCCTGATCTAGTGATGAATGTGGCCTGTATTTACTTTGTATGCTTCCTCTTCACTGTCCCCTCAGAAAGGACCAGCCCTGGTGCTGTCACTGGGAGGACGCCACACTGCAGTAGTAATTCTGCTGAAGGACTGTCTCAGTTTTCAGGGAAATACTATATTTAACAGTTAAAACAACAGGAGCTGTTAACACTGTGTAGGCTGTGATATATTAGAGGCCAGAGTAGATAATCACAGTAGTTCTTTCTAAATATAAGACTGTATGTATATTATGTCCATGTTTGTATACATACATTTATATATGTGCATCCATGAGCCATGTAATACATGGAGATGAGTTGCACGTCTCGGTCTCTCAATTCTGAGCCTGCATGTCATGCTAGTCCATGTCCTGCCTGATGGATAAATGCAGTGTCCATAATATGATAATATGCCACACTCCTTTTCAGTTTATCTCCGTTCTTTCCTTTGTTCTTGTAGTTCACTTGGTAAACAGCACACCCTACTTTCCTCATCTAAGTCACTCCCAGGAACTTCTTTTTGTTCCCCAAAACTTATCACAACAGGAAGGACAAGGAAGGAGAAAAAGATGCTTTGCCAGACTGTGATCTAGGAGAAGTCAGAATGTGCACATGTATCATACAGTATTTTAAAACTGAGCCTCCCTTTTTTCATTATTAATTCCAAATGCCCACCCACAATTGTGCATTTAGGGTTCTCACATGACTCATGACACATCTAACCAGACGATACATTAATCAAGGGAGAAAATATGTGCCAGATGCTTTACAAGCCAAAAGATAATTTGGGCAGTGCATAACAGGCAATGAGAAAGCTGTGTGCCAACCAGGTTAGACCAGCCTGAGAATTCTGTCCAAATGAAGGGCAGCAAAATATACTGTCTTCTAAAAACTGGAGTTTGACATCAAATTTGACATCAGGTTATTAAAATGAGATTATTCTCTCCTCAGCTATTGACCACAGAAGGCCAAGAAACAGTTTAGGGTGTGAAGTTCAGCAGCATTACATATCTACTCTGGCCACCCACAGACACCAGACTGGAGTATGTACAGCATCACCAATTTCTCAGAGACAGAAAAGAGAAGAAAATGTGTACAGAGTTACATATGTCAGTTTTTGTAACCAAAAACTTCTACCTAACAAGCCATAAAACCCAGCAACAATTATCATCATAAAAAATTGGACCTTGGATGGTTAATGACATATGGAAAATTCCAGCTTTCCTCTAAAAATACACTTAGAATAGTTCTCTGAAAGCTATTAACCTCCTGCCAAATCCAGTGTTTTTTCCCACTCTCCCCAAAATTATGATCTATATCTTTCTATTATGTGTTTTAAAGCATAATTTCCTCTCTTCTGAGTCATCTGTGAACTAAAGCTCTAAATGTATGTCATAAAAGGCATCTCAAAAAACAGAAAGAAGAAAAAGAAGCCCTCCCAGGAGGGCTGGGAAGAAGCTGTACATTTATAGTGTCTGTTATTGACATGGTCTTTTGTAACTGAAATGGCAAGACCAGGTTTATCTAATAAGAGCAAGTCGTGAAGCTTGGCAATCTTCGTTTACAGCTGTATGTGTTCTGTCCTTGTATTTCAGGTACAGACGTGTCTGAGAAGTCAAAGACAAGTCCAGTCAAAAGCATTTGGACACTGTATTTGCTGGAACTGGACCCAAAACAGTATAGGGCTGAAGCTCCAGATCGGTTCGAAGTGTAGCTTTCTGTGAGTGGAAATATAATTTTGACCAAATGCAGTTTGTCGCTCAATAAATACAGTTCTTAATCCCATGGAGATCTACTTCATGGTCCGATGAGCTCCGACCTGATAACCTCCCACCTGGTTCTTTTCTCTCCTACTGCCCACTAAGGGGCCTTTTTTGACAAGCATTTTGGATTCTTAAATGACTAATGACAAAATGAGAAAAGGAAAAGATAGCTGAAAACGATTAATAGATCTGTAGTTTGAGCTTAAGCTGAGAAAGCAACTGGACTGCATACCAAAACAAAGTTCCCAATAATTTCAGTGGGGCCAGGATTCCTCTTCCATGCTGAAAGGCCATTTAATTGATTTATCTGACTTATAATATAGGCCACAGAAGACCACTTAGAAATTCCTGCACCAACAGAATGGGCTTTTTTTCATGTTATGTAAGAAAATTAAATCCAGCCCAGTACTTCTAGATGTTATTTTTAGGGGGATTAGACATAAGCTAGAACTCCCATATGGGGCAATTTCAATTAATGATGATTGGGCTGAATATGCGTAAAGACAAAGTAATCTGGCAAGGAAGAAAGTAGTTGTGGATGTGGAAGGAGAGAACATTTGTGATCTTTATCTACTCCAGTTCACAAAGCACTCCTATAACAAATTAACATTGAAAATCAACAGACTAATACAGCTCTAAGTTTCCAAAACAATTTTCTCTTGAAGGTGAAGATCCTTTTTCAACATTTTTTCATCAACAAGAACAGGTAACTCCCAGTCTAGACTCTATTTTTAATAAGGATCTCTAATTTTTCAATCATCTCAATGCATGAAGTCTTTCAGCTAAAGGTTTCAGGCTAAGGTCTCTTTCAGAGCATTGTCCCAGGTCTGATTTTAACTATTTCCACACTGCTTTGGTGTTTGGTTGTTGGTTTGGAATGCAACCCCCATTACTTTTACTGTACTATATAGATGTTAGTGGGGAGGATACCTTGAGAGATGAACCTTTAGGACTGAAACATTTAAATGGCTTCTTGTCTTCAGATACACCATCTTCCGGCATCTTTTGACGTTTCTCAGCAGCTTCAGCCCTTCTCCTTTCAATTTCTTCCTTCATCCTCCTCTTTTCCTCCTTAAAAAGATATGAATGGTCACTTATTCTTTCAGAAACTACATCACCATTACAGGGCTTTCCAGTCCCACAAACATTTACCAGATTTTCTAAAAACAGATTTTTATGCCAGCCAAAAAAGTTTGGTGATCTATCTGAAATCTAGCAATGTATTGCTGCTAATCCATCACAGCGTTAAGGAGGCAAGGAAGACAGCTAGTCTGTGCTGCTTTAGTGTCTCCTCACAGTGAGGTCACCAGATTTATTGCCATATAGTGTCACTTAAAGAGAGAAAAAGGCACATTTATAAAAATACTCAAATTCAGTTTCTCTGTATCTTCACGTATCATCCTTGTACTGTTCTTCTGTCCATCTACTCTGGCACTTGTTGTGCCAAGGTTAATACTTCACAAGGAATAATCAATAGGTGCCCAAAAAAGTGAAGATTAAATGCTTACAGTTTTCCCTCCAAAGAGATAACATGAGTTTTTACTTCATAAGCTACAAGTCAAACCCTCAAAGCACAACCATTGCGAATGCTAGTCAGCAGGATCTGACCAGCAAGGTGTTGTGCAATCTCAGCATCTATTTAGTTCTACATTAAAGAGCTTAGTATACTAAAGCAATTGGCATTCAGCTGTCATACGCTATTATTATTCATCTACAATTTGTTTTCCAAACAACTAAGATTCCTAAATGGTGCACCAGAGATTTGGAAATCCTATTTATAGAGTCCCTTGGCAGAGGAAGTACAAGCAAACAGATGTGCTTGGGTACTCAATATTTAAATAGACAAGAATATCTTCTTAATGAGATCTAGCCCATCGTAACTATATATAACATTAGCATTCCAGCTCATCTGCAGCAGACGAATGTTGACATGTGCTTTGTAATTCAATTTCTGTAATGTCAAAAATACACCCAGAATAAATTAAGAACTCTGTGGCTATAACACTACCCCCAACATTTTGCATCCCCCGAAGATAAGAAATTCACAACTATCGCAGATGAAATCCTGACTCGTGAAGACATTTATTAGAGCCCTGTCTTTCCTGAGGCTAGAACTGTAACTTTTCTTTCTACCCTGGATAACTGCATGTTTTACCTGGGGTCCTCACTAGAGCACCTGTGTGATGTGGTCAGTTGGTAACAAATATAGCATACTTGCAGTTAAATCTGAAGGTTAGAAAACGGGGTGATTTTAATGCTGGGTACCATATTTGAAATCAAGGTCTGTTGCAACAGATCATCTCCTGACAGACACTAAGAAACAGCGATGCCCAGAAGAGCACACAACCCAGAGGGCCCAGATAAAGGGTGCAATTTGAAGCAAAGTCACAGCAGCAATTCCCTACACAGCAGCATCAGATCCAAGAAGGAGAAGCACACTTTGGCCTGTATGCTTGGGTTTGGTCTTGCCTTCTTTGCATGCTCCTTCCTCAACTATGAGCCAGTCTCCCGTGGCTTCATTCTGCCCTTTTGTTAAATACAGATCCATCGACCTCCAGCCCTGCCAACTTCTTTGCCTAAAAGTGTCTGTGCAGACACTGCTGTAAAGAGTTATCAACTAATGCAAAGCCAGCGGAAGTGATGTAGTAATAACAAGGGAATAAAAACAGAGTCCAATACTTCATATTTTACACTTACCTCCTCTCTGGCTTTTCTCTCAGCCTCCTCCTGCTTCTTCTTCTGCTCCTCTTCCTCCAGGATTTTCCGGCGCTCCTCCCGCCTCTTCTTCAGTTCATCCAGCTCTGCCGCTGCCTCCTGCTGCTTCTCCTTCAGCTTCTCAAACTCCTCACTCTCACCTCGGCGACGGCGCTGATCTTCTAGCCGCTTTCCAGCCTCGACCTGAGACCCCAGCTTTACTTCCTCGGCATTTGTGGTCCCTTTCAAATTGGAGCGGCTGGGAAAGAAATGAAAGGGAAGGTGATGCACAATGGGCTTTCCCTTCCTGGCCAGAGCCACCCACTGCCATGCGCTCACCAGCAACGTGAAAGCCTAGCACTCAAAGATACTCCCTTATAAGACCTTTTGCTCATTGCAAACTACAACAGGCAGAAAACATTTTCATCAGGAGTTAGCAGGCTGGGATACTGCGAGGAGCACCTCTCCCAGGAGTCTCTCATGTGCTTGTGTGCACAGGACCTGCACCTCCCTACCTAGGAACTCAGCTTGAACTGAGCTTGAAATATTTAACATCTCATGTAACTTCAGCAAGAGATATAATATCTCATCACGATCTCTATGGTATACAGTAAACTGTTACAATTTCACACCTCTGCTCTGCAGCTTGTGTACAGAGCAAACACTTCCAAAAGCATAGTATACTTCATACAGAAAACAAAGCAAAGGAAAGCCATAACTAATTCCTCTCTGTTGATATTTTTTATAAACTCTCTAGAAAAAGACAAGCATCTCTGGGGACAGAGTAAGTTACTTGGCTCAGGGAAAGTAGGAGGAGACAAGAGAGGGGAGAGAATCTTACAGCTTCAACAGTGTTTTATAAACCTAAAAAGGTTCCTATCTCATCTATAACACCTATCACTTGAACTCTCCGAACCTGTATAAACAGAAAGCTTCATCAGATCTTTTGCTGACATTTTCCAGGGAAACTATGACTTTTTATTAAGGAACTGGAAATTATTTATTAATGGCAACTTTCCACATGACAAAACCAGAAGTTTTCCAACTGTAATATATGAGACAGAAAGAAAGAATACGGAAAAAAAAACCCAAACCCAAAGAATTTGCATAGACAAAGTGTATACTTTCAACAGAGTCAGATAGCATCACCTAGTTAAACAATTACCACACCAGTGTTTAGACAAATGTCTGCTCCCTGAGTGCATTTAATATTATTGCTGACAGTGAGATAGGTACCTAAGAAGTGTCAGTGTGCTATTCACAAGAGGCAGAAAGGGAATGTACTTACGAATTCTTCTAAAAAAAAACTTTCTGCTCTCTTCCATTGGCATTTAAAAAAGCTGAATATTAGTGATTTTATTAATGCAACCAGAGTGTTGCATAGTATAATACCACAAGATGGTACAAATCAAGCATTCCAAGAATAACTGTTAGCGATGATCAGATTAGAGATTACAACATGCAAAACAAATATCATATAAATTTGCAATCTGGTGAATCGCACCCAATCCTGCAAAGGTACACTTCATTCAGATAGATGCCTCATCTAGATGGAGTTAACCATATAAAACAGGCTGTAGGACCAGAGCTAAATTATCTGTGGTTTCAATATCACAATAGACTCTACTAACAGAGTCCTCTGCCCCACTATAATCTTACCAAATTGGATGAAATTTGGTTCTAGCACGACATGCATGATTTAGGAATTGTATCATTAAAAAACATATGGCAAAATAGCATAACCAAACTGATGCTATTATGTGAACTCAGCTGCTGTACTTCATCTGTGCAAGCTCAACACTAAAGTAGTAGGACCTAGCACTTATTTTGCAATGTGTTTACTTAGTTTTAGAATGTATTTTCGCATAACACCACAAAGCAAAGCTAAAGAAAAAAAGTCCCAGAGATCTGTGAATGTATGTACCCCCCATATATTCTCATGTCTGATTTTCTAACCTAGAGTTACAAGTACATAATATGTATTTCCCTAATATCACTTTATCACAATCCTTTTCTGCTCCAGTCCCTATTCCTGAATGTGTGTTTGCAGTGGAATCACTTAAACCATTAAAGTAGAACCACAAGATCACCCTCCACCATAAGCATCAAGTTAATGTAAGTGGTCACGAATAAGGACTTGCATCTGGTAGTGATGTCTAATTAAAGAAAGGAACTCACGCTTTTTTCGTGAAAAATACATATACAATTAACTAAAGCATTGTGAGAAAATGTTGGAACCTTTATCTGAAATTTCATTTAGCCCATTCAAAAACAAAGTGAGGACCAATACTTGAGGTGCAAGGTATGATTTTGTGTGTCCAGCCTGAAATATCTCTGATTCAGTTTGCAGAGTACTGAGAACCCAAAATGTTCCACAAGCCTCTATAAGGCACTAAGTACTTCTAAGGATCCAGTGCATCTACCCTGCACAGGCCATGAGAAATACCTGGCTATTTTAAGGCTTTCCTGCTTCATTGCAAGGTTGTAGCCTCTATAGCAAACATCCCAGGAACCTCACTAATTTTTTTTTTTATTTTTTTTTTTCCTCTTGGTCTCCAAAGTCTGTGTTGCCAACCCACCCAGACCTACAAGCTTTGGGCCAAAAGAAGATGCAAGAGGTCACTTCTGATAGACATAATGATATCCCTGGCAAGGGCAAATACTCAGCCCTCAGAATTAAGAAACCCAAGAACTCAACATTTGCCAAGATTCTCTTAATAAATAGCCACTCTGGTTTACATCAGCACAGAAGAAAGGTTAGTCTTCAGTGACCTCAGTGCAGATAGCCTCAATGAAATTAACAGCTACTCTCAGCTTTCAACTGATAAAAGGCAAAGGTAGAACACAGTCTTAACATATTTGTTTGGAGACCTCAGGTAACGATTTTGTCATCCTTACAAAGAAGAACATTTAAAGTTTCTAGCTTATTTTATTCCCATGCAGCTTACAGGACTTCCCCTACTGGTTCTACATAATCCAAAATAGCAAACAATGAACTGGCAGTAATTCTGCTTATTTTCCTCAACCTCCCAAACTCTTTCTGTTTTCAACAGATTCTGGGAATCTCTGTTCCCTACTGTCGACATTGGGAAATTAGTATTGAGATGGTGGGTGGAGGAAGAGTTTCGTAAGCACCTCTTTGGTGCTAAGAAATGAAGTTTACTGCCAGCTTTCAGACAAGAAGGAAAAGCAAAGAAGTGGTTTGTGGGAGCCAAAAACGTCAGAACAATGTGAAAAAACATATTACATCATATTTAGGACTTCTGCAGTCCTGTATGAGAATAGGGAGGAAGACAGGTGGGAGGGGAGATGGGAAGGGGAAGTCATAAAATGGGGTTTTATTCTGTATTTTTCCTACTGACTGACGTAAACAAACAAGACACAGATAAGATTTTTCTTTAGCCTCCACTACCCTGTTTTATTCTCAGTCCTCACCACTTAGAGTTAGCCAAGTTACATGCTTCCTAACTAGTATCTGATATGTTCACGTAAAAACAAGAAGAAAGGTAGTTCCAAACAAAGCCCAACAATGTGGGGGCAAATCATTAGAAAATAGGCCAAGAGCTTTAATTCATACCTAACAACCCATGAAGACTAGAGCCTCTGCTGATGTTGCCCACCCAAGTCTTCTAGTCAAGCTGATAAAAGGCTATTAAACAGGCTTCTTCCCACATTTGGAAAATAGCAGAAGAAAAACAGAAAAAAAAGGAGTGGAAACTCAAATCTGCATGTTGCCACTAAGGCCTGTCTCCCACAGGAAGTAAAGCAAATGAAAACACAACAAAAATATTTTTAGAAAACCATTCTCGTTATTGATGATGTGACCCAAGTCATGAAGCAGGACAGTTCTCAGCAAGGCCCATTTCCTGCTATTCCATCTCCATCTCTGTCTGTCTTTTGGCCTTAGGTCAGGGTGTCTCCAGGGACTTTTGAACCGCATTTTATTTTGAGAAAGTTTGCTTTTCCCGGAAGAATCACAAAGGGAATGCTGAGATACAACAGCAAATCCCATCTGCCATGCA